>NW_018164682.1:3146208-3162122 GCF_001263595.1 Phalaenopsis equestris
CATATATATATAAACCATGTTGGCGGTTGGCTTCTCTGGTGCTCTGCTAGGGTTTCGGCATAATGGCTCTAGATGTTGCTGATGGCCTAATCTCAGTTGCCTTTTCAAGTTTCACTACATTTATCTCCTCTCATCATTGGTTTCTTCAATTTTTCTTTTCTCTAGCTCTTTACTTCTTCCTAGGCTTTTGTTTTTTCAAATTATTATTGTTTCATAGCTTAGCTCCACAGTTGTTGTTTTGGTTTTGTCTAGTTACTTGAGATTTGTCTTTACTGGTTCTTTTTCGTACTCTACTTTTCCATCAGCTACTACTTTGCCCAAAATCGATAGCTCCACTAGCTACCTTGACTCTGTGATATTTTTTGTGTTGTGGGGGTTTTTCAGTGATGACTAACCCTAATGCTATTAATCTTGCCACTAATATTCAGTGGGCTAAGGCCACATTTACTGACATTGTTGGGAAAGGTTATGATAATGTTCAAAATTCTGATGACTTGGTATTCCCTAAAGAGTATCATGAGGGGAATGACCCTCTATTCAAACTTATATGCATGAAAAGTGGAAAAATGGCTATCTATTATTCTGAGGAGGACTTAAATGTCCTAACAGAATGCTATAAATTCACCTTAATTGGAAAATTTCAACTGGTCCATCCTAAAATAGAATCTGTGAGAAGATTCTTTGATGCACTAAAATTCAAAGGGGCTTAGAAAGTTGGTCTACTTGATGGAAGGCATATTCTCATCAATCTCGCAAAGGAAGAAGAATATGCTAAAATCTTTATATGCTAGCATATTCTCTAAACAATCTATATTGGTTGAAGGTATCTCAATGAAGCTATTTAAGTGGACACCTGATTTTGACCCTAGTAAAGAATTGTCAATTGTCCCCATTTGGTTTAAGTTACCTGGACTTAAACTCCACTTCTTCAACCATAAAGTTCTTTTCAACATTGGCAAAGCTTTGGGAAGACCTTTGAAGTTGGATGCCCCCACCTTCAATTTATCCAGACCCTTAGTAGCTAGAATCCTGATTGAAAGAAACATTACCTTACCAGCTGTGGAGGAAATTTGGTTAGGTACTGAGCATAAAGGATATTGGCAGAAAATCATAGCTAAACAAAGACCTTATTATTGCTATCACTACAAAATGTTTGGCCATACTGATGAGAAGTGCTTTAGACTTCATCCTAATCTCAGAAGGAAGCTACCCAGACCTAATTCTGAGGGATTAGAGGCACAAGAAATTGAGTTGCCAGTTGTTGATAGAATTGTAGCCCAGGATTCTGAAGTTCCAAGGACAAGGATTTAGGAGGACACTTTACAGGAGTTGGCTGAATTATCTCAGAATATTGAAAAAAGTGTTGTTGACCCTTATAACTCTCTAAAAAATGTTCTAAAACCTCAGATTGAGCAGCTTCACCTTATCTCAGAATCTACTCAAGTTGAACATATCCAGTGTACTGCACTTCAAACACCTCTTGTTGAAGAAATGGAAACTGTTATTGATATACCAGAGGAAGATCCTTTACTATTACAATTGGCTAAAAATTTAGAAGTGGGATGGAAAATTCAGAAATTAAAAAAGAAGAAAATTCCTTTTGAACTAAATAACCTCCTTCCTTCTTCTTCTTCTTTGGAGGAAGACCTCCCTCTCACTTCTAGCACTGTTAGGACTAGGAGGAGAGGAAAGTCCACCTCAATTGGTTAATGAATTTAATTTGTTGGAATGTTAGGGGATTAGCACATCCTATATCCCTTAATAGAATTCTGGCTCTTAATAGGATGTATAAACCTTGGATCATTGCAGCATTTGAACCTATGATATCTAAACATGTCATTAAGATTGTGAGGAGGTTCTTTGGATTTCAGCTTATTGTTAACACTAACAATAAAATTTGGCTATTTTGCAGAGAGAAAATTCAATGTACTGTTCTCAAAGAGGGAGAACAATTTAATTACTTGAAGATTAAATTAAATAGCTATAATGGCTTTGTTACTTTTATATATGTTGGCTGTACCTCCACTACTAGACAAGAACTCTTGCAACAGTTACAAGAATTCAACAATTCTATAATGGATTTCTGGTTTGTTGGGGGTGATTTCAATTGCCTCTCTTCACCTAATGGGAAGAACGTATCAACCTTATGAACTTTTTCAATGACAATATCCAATTTGCTGGACTTTATGATTTGGTATTTACTGGTCTTAAGTACACATAGAGAAGGGGGAGGATATGGGAGAGGTTGGATAGAGTTTTGGTGAATGGCATTATAGAGTGAATGGCATTTTGTTTAGAGATTTCCTTCACACATCTGTCCAACACTTGGCTATGAGTGGGTCTGAGCATAGACCCTTACTTATTCAGATATCTGCCAACACTACTAAAGGTAAAGCCAATTTCAGATATCTAAATATGTGGTCCATGCATGGGAATTTTTTAAATCAAGTCTCTTTGGTTTGGGCTAATGTTCACCATCATGTTCCTGGTATCAAACTAAGGCTATTACATAAAAAAGTCAGTAAACATCTTTTTAAATGGAATTGGGAAGTGGTAAGGAACATTGATAGCAAAGTCCTAGAGGCTGAAAAGAGTACTAGAGGCTGAAAAGAAGGTACTGCATTTAGAACAACTCATGACCTTTGGTCATGGGTCTGAAATTGAGCTTCATTCTGCTAATGTGGATGCCATCAATGCCATCAATATGCAAGAGGAGTTCTATGCTCAAAAGGCTAATAGAATGAAATTTTGTGATGGGGAATAAAATTCTAAATATTACCATGCTTGCATCAACTACACAGGAGGGTCAACTGATTACAATTACTGAAGGTATATCTTGGAATGTTGTTCAATATTTTCAAGACATTTTCAAACAAAGCATTTTCAAACAAACTCCTGCCTCTCAAACTGCCATTCAATACACTTTATTTGATAAGGAAAGGGAGTTCACCCAAAGCCTTTATCTGACTGATATTCCTGATGAAAAGGAAATATGGGAAGCACAGAATTCTATTGATAGTACAAAGGTTGCTGAACCTGATGGGTTCACAGCTGACTTCTATAAAAAGGCCTGGTTGATTGTGAAGGGAGATGGTATTGGAACAGCCCAAAGTTTTTTCTGGGGTGCTGATCTCCTCAAATACTTCTCCTCCTCTACTATTAATTTGGTTCCCAAAGAAAAAACTCCTCACAAATACAAAAATTTTAGACCTATTAGCCTTACTTCTGTTATTTCAAAGATTATAAGCAAAATTTTGGTCGATAGATGACTACCTCATTTAAATCAACTTATTTGCAGGAGACAGGCAGCCTTTATCAAAGATAGAAGCATTGTAGATAATGTTCTTTTGGCCCAAGAGTTGGTATTATATCTGGACAGAATCACTATAGGAGGAAATTAAATTCTCAAGTTGGATATCAGAAAAGCTTATGACACAATCAGTTGGAAGTTTATTGAACAGGTTCTCACTGCCAGAGTGATCCCCCTTCCTTTGCCTCTCTAATCAATAGATGACTGGCTAATAATTTTCATTCAGTCTTTATAAATGGAACTTCACATGGGTTTTTCAGTGCATCCACAGGTATTAAACAAGGTGACAAATTATCCCCTACCATATTTATTTTGTTTTTTGACTACTTATCTGGAGTTTTGAATGATATGGCATCCAGAAAACCCCACTCCCTCTATAGTCATAGATCTTCCATCTTAATTAACCATTTGGCTTTTGTTGATGATATCATTATATATTCAAAAGCTTCCAAACTTGTTGTTAGATATTTTATGAAGTGCTTTGAGAATTTCCAGGATGTTCTGGAATGAAGTTGAATGGCCAGAAGTGCATTTTTATTTTCTGCAAACAATGCAAGTGTGAGTTTAAGAAAAGGGTTTCTGACTTCACTGGCTGTACCAATAGCCAACTTCCTGTGAAATATCTAGGGGCATTTTTTATCAAAGGGATAACTAAAAATTTTCAGTTTGATCTTATTCTAGAGAAGATTCAAAGAAAACTGCAAGCATGGGAGAATTCTTATTTATCCAATGGGGGTATGATAACCCTTCTTAAATGTGTTCTATCTGGCATTCCATATTATCTTCTACAAATGAATATTATGAAAAAGGCTACTCAAATATTATTGGAAGGTATGTTCAATAGATTTCTATGGGCTGGTCAAAGGAAGCAAAAACACTGGACTAATTGGGCTAAGGAGGGTTAGGCTTCCAGTCCTTTCCTCAAATAATACAAACTACCCTTTGTAAACTCTAGATTAAATTCAGATCCCAGCCCTCCCTTTGGGCTGAATTCTTATGGGGTAAATACTGTAAGCACCAACATCGTACCCAATTATCTGTGGGATTCGGGGACTCTCATATTTGGAAAAAGATGGTACTGATTAGGGAGGATGTTGAACAAATGTTTGTCTGGGAGATTGGTGATGGTTTGGTAAACATCTAGTAGGATAATTGGTCTTTGGAAGGCAACCTGCTTCAATATCTAAATGCTCCAGCCTTTCCCAAGTATGTGAAGGATCTATGGGAAAACGATAAGTGGAATCTTAATCCTATCCTTCCATTCTGCAACCCCTCTCAAATTTCTAATATTATGAAACTCTCTATTAAACATGGGAAAAAGGACAGAATTGTAATAAAAAAGAACATATCTTCATCTCCTCCCCATCAGGTGGTGGATTGGGGTCATATAATTTGGAACAAATTTCTTACTCCTTCCATGTCCTTTTTCATTTGGAAACTCTTCTCAAAGTTGATTCCCACTGATGATATCTTGAAATTGAAAGGCCTTAGAGGACCCTCTAGATGTATCTTTTGTCTGACTGTGGAGGAAACTCTTGTTCACCTTTTCTTTGCCTGCCCTTGGGTACATAAAATTTGGACTACAATGCTAAAAAAGCTGATTGTTCTAACCATGAATCTTTCATGGGATGTTTTCTATAATTGTTGGTCTGATTGGAGGGGTATAAAACTTAAAGATATCCCCAATATTGTGGCTTGGTTTGTATGGATGGCTAGAAATCACTTGAAGTATGAAGCTACTCCCTTAGAGCCAATGAAAGTGGGCCTAAATTGCATTGCCTATGTAAGAAAGTTGATTAAACTCAAAATGTTTGGAGCTGTATTGGAGCTAGCCCCCTCTTCTAAACCTTCCATTACTAATGTTTTGAAAATTTACTGGTCTCTTCCCAAGTATGGCTGGATAAAAGTTAACACAGATGGTAGCTACAAGTCACATTATGCAGATATTGGTGGTGTCTTCAAGAATCATGAGGGGAGGTGCATCTTATATTTTCAATCTCCTGTTATGGCTATTGATCCTTTTGAAACTGAATGTCAATCTATTTTTTAGGCCCTCTATTTTGCCAGAACTTGCAACTTTAACCAGCTGTGGGTTGAATCTGATTTCTTGGTGCTTATCAACATTATCAAGGGCTTATGTGACATTCCTTGGAACTTAATCTGCTGGATTTCTGGGATTCATCTATTGCTGAAGAATTACTCCATAATATTCACTCATATACATTGAGAAGGTAATAGACCTTCCAATTGGCTGGCTAGAAGGGGTCTTCACACTGAAATCTCTTTGGTGAGCAAAAGGATTCCTCCCTCACTGGCCTTCCTATTACCCAGTGATCTTTTATCTCTTCCCTATATTAGATAGCTTCCTTTTGATGTTTTGAGAGGTTGCCTCCTTTTATAGGCCCTTTTCTCCTCTATGTAACTGATTTTTATTTTCAATGAATTGGAGCTTAACTCCTTATATAATATATATATATAACATATGTTTGGTCTGCTACACCAGTTAAGATCCTGCGGTTCCCTCATTCCCACTATTTTCTTATGAATTCAATATATTTCAAATGAATTTATGGATCCCAACTTAATGAGTTCCATACTTTCATTTAGACCGTGGGAAATCTCGTTAGCAATCGTAGGTTACCTCCTCCGAGGGATTCTCAATCATCTGATAGAAATCTCTTAATTTAGTTGTAATTTTTGTTTTGTGTTGGGTTTAGTTTTATTTGTGATTAAATTTTTAATTCTCTTATGTTTTGACTATTGTGGCGGGGGGTTTTTTCTTGTTTTTTTTTATCTTGTTTAATTTTTAAATTTTAGTTTTGGTTTTGACATGTAGGGTGATTTTAAGCATACATGTAAGAACAAAAGGTATGAAAAAGTAAATGCAATAACTTAAAAGTGTACCTGTTGATTCTTTTTGTTCCTTCCACCTGAAAGGTCTGCTTTGGCAATATGTATATGATTTTTGCAAGGAATTCAATTGCAGGAGTAGATGAAGGTATAACTACCAAACCCTAAGTTATGACTTTACTGAGTCTTGAAAGATCATATTGGATGATTTTAGAACAAAATATAGCAAGTTCAATTTGCCCTTCAATATATTCATTTGAAGATTTCTTAAAATATTTTGAGTTTTATTTTTAACTTATCATATTGTTCATTTAATCATCCAAGCTTCAGCCAAGGTTATCCAATTACTAAATGAAACTTAATGTTTTATTTATCTCAAGGCTAGGACACTCCGTTAATCAATTAATATTTCATTTAAGAGTTATGTGGGTGGGTGCCCAAAAGGAAAGTTTAGGTAAGCAAAGATTTTGATTCCCAAAATTAAAATCGAGCTTGTAGTGTAAAAAGGTGTGATACATCAATCATTTCATCTTCTAAATCTGATCAAGTGAGTTTATATGTCAAGCCCTGAACAATCACAATAGGTGAAATGGTAATTAACAAAATTTTGATTTAAATGACATGCCTTCTTATTGAAGGATTACATTGTCATCAATCATGGACTTATAAATAATGAAATATTATCTTCCTAACTCAAACCCATCGCTGGAGAATTATTCAATTTTGATTGAATTCCAAGTCATGATAATTAAAGAAATTACAATTTTTTCTCATAATGAAAAAGGTGGCAAATGAGTTCCTACCTCTTACCATCATATTTAAATCATCAAAACATATTCATTAGAGTCAAAATTACCCAATTTCCCTTTAATCAATCACAAATTTTGATTAAGGCATCAAAATCTAAAGTTACCCTTCTGCTTTTATGGCTCTTCACTTCATAACTCATTATTCAAAATTCAAATGACTTTGAGAATTTTTAGAGTGTCATATCCATGGGTGAATTAAAACATTAGAGGAGAAAATTTGGGTTCTCAAAATTTAATTTAAGTTAATTTAAATAAATATTTAAATTTAGAAAGTTGTATTTTCAAGGTTGATTCTACTTCACTATCAAAAATAAAGTTATTATTCATGTTAAATTTCCTAGAGGTTCCCTTAGGTTAGAGAAACACTTAGACAAAATTTCATTATTTTTTGAATTAAATTATTATTATTATTATCATTTAATTAGTTAACAAATTTTAATGATTTAATTAAATGGAAAATAATGCTTTAATTAAAAAAAATTATTTTTACATTCTTATTAAACTTCTCTGAGTTTAAAAGGCTCGGAGAAACAAATTTGTATTTTTAAGCATTCTAATTTATTTTATATAATTATTTTAATGAGAAAAATAAAGAAAAATGTATTTTTAAGGTTTTAAAATTTACTTTTTACTTTGAAAAGTTAGGAAAAGTATTTTAATGAGTTCCAAGTGATCAGGAGACTACTATGCACACATTAAAATATTTATGTATTTTGAGATTATTTTTAATTATTCTTAAATTCAAAATGAGGCTAAAAAATCAAGTATTTTCTAAAAAATAACTTTTATTTTTACTAAGTGCCCCTAAGCACAAGAAACTCAAAAAACAACTTTTCATAGTTTTCCCAAATGTATTTAGATTATTTTAATTCTTTTTGTACAAAAATATAATATTTCCTAAAAAATCAACATTAATGATCAAACTTAATCAAATAACTTTTAAATTTTTACAGTGGCTAAACATGATTTTTATACATACTGTGGAATTGATTTTGTTAATTTTTTGATAAATATTTAATTTACATAGATTAAAATGGGATATATGCATTTAATTAATAATAGAAATGTACAAAATGATTCAAATCATCATACAATTTTTTCTAAGTTTCTCTTACCATAGGAAACCTATTAAATTATCCTCATAACATTCCAAGTAACACATTAATTTTTATAATTAAAATAATCCAAAATTGCCACCCTAGCTTGAAAATTAAGGTTAGAAGCATAAGGATACTCTCTGACCCTGGAAAAATTAGAGAACATCCCCTTTGTCATAAGGAATAAACCCTAAAAATCTCAAGTTGTGCTGAGTATTTCTTGATCATAAGTAATTAAAATATTCCAGAGAGTATTTAATTCATTAAGGGAGTAAGAAAATATTTTTTTTAGTCCACATTATTCTCCTTTATTCACTGAGCAAGAAAATTATTTTATTTTATTTTTATGAATTTTCTAGAGAAAGATATGGATTTTTGAAGTTTGGGCATTAAAATAAATCCAAAAAAATCCATATTTTTCTACTTAAATAAGGGACGCCAACTTATCCTACGGCAGCTCTGAACTCACACGTGGCGCTCCAGCAATTGCCACCACCATCCACCTTAGCTATCATGCTGCCCACCTTTTCGTACCAAGAGTTGGTCCGGCTCAATCTCCTCCGTCCATCAAATAAACGCGCGATCAGATGACTCCCCGTCATCGTCCCAAAATGACCTTAATTGAGAAACTTTCACACTAAAGATCTTCGTCTAGACTCAACCAAATTTCATGGGGTTTGTTTCTAAACCTTTATCTACTTAAGGCAAACATATCTATATAGTTAATCAAGCATAATATCAATCCATTACACATGGAGGATCAAAACAAGCTCGATTTAAAGTTGAGGTTAAAAACCTTTATTTGAGATGGGAGGACAGAATCAAATGGTTGTGGTAGCTTTGATTTGGTCCAAGGAACCTTTGGATGAAGTCCTAGGCCCTTATGAATTGTCTAAGTATGATTTCGATCAAAGTGGATTTCATGTGTTGGTCTAAAGCTATGCTAGAGGCTCTCTGTGATGGGGCTTTTATTTGGAATAAACTTCTCTCTCTCTATGGATGGCATGTGTAAGTTTAATTTATGTTTGGTGCACTGTGGTGGGGTGGAGAAATTGGTCTTACTTTTAGAGAAAATTTCAATGATGAAATTTGCCTTAATTGGTGGTTGTGAGTGGCTGAGAGCAAGGAGATTGCTCTTAGGATGATTTAGAGAGGCAATGGTGAGATTTTATCAGAGTTTCCTTAAGTATTTTGGACCATTCATTGTTGGTCGTGAAGGGGTCAACTTATAAACATGGCCGCCTGGTGGCTCTCAGGGATTGGTAGCGGGTGCAAGGCAATGCTTAGGTGGAGGGATGAAGAGCTCTAGTGACCAATCAAACATGGCCAGCTCAGGGAGGTTTAATTTTGGGCTTTGGACAATGGGGGCACATTTGGGCTGGCTGTTTCTGGTGGCTGAGGGGGTGGCAGGCCAGGGTATTGTCACTTCTTGGCACAAGGAGGTCAGGGGAGGGTTAATTATGATTTACTCCCAATGGCAAGTATTGATGTCAAAGAAATTTCAAAATATCACAGAATATGGATAAGATCCCTTAAATCAAAAGACCATTGGTCCATAACTCACCTAGATGGTTTAGGTAGGTTTAGGTTGGTCAATAGAGTCCAAATGGTGGCTATCGTGACATTAATTTGGTCACTTTGGTATGACTAAGTCAATTTTTGTGAAGATGTTCAATTTGGGTTAAATTATCCTGATGTTGGGTTTTAGTTAGAATAGCCATGATATTGGACTCAATTAATTATGAAATTTAGTGTGGATTATCGTGACGAGGAATTGAGAAAAGATTTGGAGTGATTTTGAGTTGATTTGGTGGGTCAATTTGAAGGAATTTAGGCATTTAGTCAATTTGGACAAGTTGGGTTAAACTTGGGTTTCGGGTGGGCTAGAGTTGGGCTAAGTCCAAATTAAGAGTTTAAAATAGTCTTGGGTAATGTCATGAAGAGTTTTAACATTAATTGGGTGCCAATTTTGGTTCAATTTTGTGGAATTTGGGCACATTGCTAAATAGAGGATTTTAGATTTGGGTTGAAATTGAGTGAAATTGAAGCTTGACCAAGGTCAATTGAGTATTCAATTTGGTGTGTGGAGATTTTTTAAAAAGTTTATGATGCATAATATGGGAAATTGAATATATTTGGGGTTCAATTGAGTGAGATTTAGATATTGAGCCAAATTAGGGCTATTTAATTTGGGTGAAAATTGGATTCAAATGTGCATTAATTGGAGTTGAATTAAGTTTCAAATGAGCATAATCATGATGAATTTTAGTTTAGAATTGAAATTGGGAAAATTCAGGGTGAAATTGATGGACATTTGGGGTGAATTTGGAGAAATTTGGCCTTTATGGGAAATTTGGTTTATTGGTCAATATGGTCAAATTGGGTTCAATTGAATGATTAAAATAGATGTTGGGGACATTTAAAATTATTTTGAAGGTTTTGGGAAAGTTTGGGCCACCAAGGATATTGTTGAAATTTTGGCAAATTTAGGGGTATTTGGGCAATTTTGACAAATTTGAGAGGTTTCAGGCAATTTGGCTAGTTTCAAATGGTTTGAGAAGACTTTTGAACAAATTTGGGTGATTTGGGTAATTTCGGGAATTTTGGTCAAATTTAGGACTTGGGGGTGTTTTGGTAAATTCGGTAGATTAGGAGACAAAAGGCCAAGTTTGGTATTTTGGTGAAGGTGAGGTGCCAACCACCCTATTTGAGTCATGGGCCAATGGAATCCTCTATCTTGGGTCCTTAATGTACTGGTTTGAGCATAACTCTAGCCTAGGGCTGGTGAGTCTAGGGGATTGACCAAAGAAAAATATGTTGAGAATTTCATACATATTTTACACTAATTTTGATGATGTTGCACTTTAAAGAAGGGTATTTTTTATGTTTTGTTGCAGGTAATGAATTATAGTCAATAGAGCAAAAACGTGCAAATAAGAGTGAATTTGAAGCGAAAAGGACCAAAATATGAATTTTGAACTAGAAGTGTGTAGAGAATGTGTAGAGAGGTTTTGGAAAAACTCTTCTACAACTTTAAAAGAAGATTTTGGCCAAAAATAGAAGGAAGCTCTCGAGGTTAGAGAGGTTCAGAGAAGCTCAAGAGCCCTAGAAGTGTGTAGAGAGTTTAATTTAGGGTTAGATTGTGAGGAATACTTCGAGAGACTGTAAGAGTGCAGGCAAAGTAAGAGATGTATTCCTCCTTATCGCTTCGAAGAAGAATTCTGTGTGCTGTAAAGAAAGGAAGAGATTCAGAGGAACTTTGAGAAGTTTTCTTGGGGAGGAATTAGAGAGAATTAGAGATAAGTGAGGAATTAGAGATAAGTGTTATTTACTTGTTGCAGTTTGCATGACTTTGCTTTTATATATAAATTCCTAGTTTTGTCGTATCTTCGCAACGAGTTTTGAGTAGTTTTCTCTATCTTTCCCTTTGTCTTGAGATTTGTCAAATGGTGATTTGAAATGGTTGAGTCATGAAAATGTTAAAGAAGTTGTGATGATCTTTTCACTTCAATCATAATCTACTTTCAATCTAGCCAATTGATTTTTTAAAATATATTGAGTTTTATAACTAAAGTGAAGATTATATCCAATAATTAGGGAGGTCAAGGCGCTTGAAAGTTGGGTGCAAATAAATAGGAAATAAAATTATCGGGCGTAGAATTGGAAATTTTAGAGTGACAGACTAAAATCCTCAATTCGGTCCTATCGTTTGGGTGTTGAAGTGTAGACGTTAGCCCTCGGGCGAGGGGAACGTGAGAGCTCTAAAGTGAGAGCCGATATCCTTCCAGCCTAGCAGTAGATTCAGTAACCAAGCATAGAATTAGTCAATGTTCTTTATGTCTGGTCTAATGGGTAAAAAATATGTATGCTCATATTTAGCACAATACAATTTGAACTGATTCAATTTATCCATTCACTTATATTTCTTGACAAGGAGAATGTTGCTTTCTTATATATTAAACTTCACATTAGAAACCTTATTAGTAGAATTAGTTAATTAAGAGTTTATTAAAATTACATTTTTATTTCAAAAATTGCCAATTAGTGAAAGATAAGCAATTTGAACTATATTGTTGTGATTAAGTATTGATTTTCTAAAATCTTAGTTTGTAGCCTCTAATATTACTCTTTGTGGGATCGTTATCTAGGACTCCATTAGAGCCTTGTATTACTTGAGCGATACGTATGCTTGCGTTGATAAGTGTGACTTTACCATCATTGTATATGTTATATATACATCTTTATCAAATCTATAACCGTTGTCAAGTTTTTGGTGTTGTTGCTGAGGAATTAAATCTTCTAGCAGTAGTATTAAATTATTTTATTTTTAAGCATATATAAAGTCGCTGTCAAGTTTTTGGCGTCGTTGTCAGGGAGTAAACAAGAATCATAATTAGAGTAACAAACAAATTTGGACTATTAGAAAATTTCTACTTGAATTGCAACTTATTTTCATATTTAGTTAACTGTTTTTTTGGTGTACTGATTTCAATTGTATGCGTAAATTTGGACCTGAAAATCTTATACCCTACGATTCAGAATTAGAACGCACTGTTAGAAGAATTAGAAGACTAAGAAGAGAACCTAGAAATCTTGACACAATGGAAAGTAATGTAAAAAATCAAGGAATAGAAAATGAAGACAAACCTAGACCCCTACGAGATTATGCAAATCCTATAGCAAATGAAATTCACTTATCTATCCAAAATCCTGATTTAGCTGCTAATTCATTTGAGCTTAAACCTGCTATCATCCAAATGGTACAAAACAATCAATTCGGAGGTACACCAAATGAAGATCCTAATTTACACCTCGCTAGTTTTTTAGAACTTTGTGCTACCTTTAAATATGACAGAGTTTCAAACGATGCTGTCAGACTTAGAATTCAAGATCTTCTTACAAAGTGCACTTGTCATTCGTTACCAGATTGGTTTATAACTCAAACTTTTTATAATGGATTAGTGGGATCACTTAGATTGATTATAGATGTTGCGGCTGGTGGTTCTTTAATGTCAAAACATTTTGATGAGGCTTATTGGTTAATAGAAGAGATGGCTACCAACAATTTGCAATGGTCCTTTTTAAGGGTAAATCCTAAAAGAGTAGCTAGTATCCACGATTCTGCTGCAATATCTATGTTAGCTTTGCAGGTTGTGCAATATCAAAGAAATTAGATCATTATGGTATGAATTATTCTCCAGCACCTACGATGATGGAAGAGAATTCATCGGGGCAATTTGTGGATGTTCAACCTTCGTATGAGACTTTAAATGCTATTAATAATATACCCAACAACCCTTATTTGAACTACAATAACCCAGGTTGGAAGAATCATCCAAATTTTAATTGGAATAATAGTTCTTCTACTAATCAACAATGGGCAAAAAACCCAGTGAACCCATTAGGAAATTCATCCAACCAATGAAATATTAATTATAGACCTTTTATCCTCTACAATTTAGCAGTAACACTCAAATTAAGGAAAAGAAGTTGTCTATGGAAGAGATGATATTAAACATGGGTAAATAATTGCAGATTCAAGGAAATCAATTATAAATTCAAGGAAATCAGTTAGAAAATCAAGGAACATTCTATCAAGAATATTGAAAATCAATTGGGGCATTTCACTACTGTGCTTAGTAACCAAAAATTAGGAATTTTTCCTAGTACTGCGAAACCAAATCCTAAAGATCAAGGAAAAGAACCAATAAAAGTGATACAATTACGAAGTGAAAAAGAATTAGAAACGAGAGTGTGGAAAGAAACGGAAACTGAAAAAGAGAAAATGGATACCAAAACAGAAAAGGATCTTGAATACCCTGATTTAGAATATCCACTTACACCAATGAAAATTACTGTGGAGAAACCTGCACCACCGTTTCCTCAAAGATTGAAGCAACACAAACAAAATAAACAATTTTGTAAGTTTTTAGAAATTCTTAAAAAATTAAAGGTAAATATTCCTTTCGTAGAAGCTTTAGAGAAAATGCCCAATAATATGAAGTCTATGAAAAACATTTTGAACAAGAAAAAGAAGTTCACTGATAATGATATTATTGCACTTAGCCAAGAGCGTAGTGTAATTATTTAGAAAAAGCTTCCTTAAAAATTAAAAGATCCAGGTAGTTTCACTATACCGTGTGCTATCGGTGAAAAATTTTATGGAAGAGCTTTATGAGATTTGGGAGCCAGGATTAATCTTATGCCTCTATTAATCTTCAAAAGATTACGATTAGGAGAAGTCTCACCTACTTCTATAACATTTCAGTTAGCGGATTGTTCAGTTACATATCCCAAGGGAGTTATAGAAGATTTGTTAGTAAAAGTTGATAAAGTTATCTTTCCTATGGATTTCATTGTTGTAGATATGGAGGAAGATAAAGAAAGAGGAAGATAAAATACCTATCATTTTAGGGAGACCGTTTTTAGCTACTGGGAAAGCTATGATAGATGTTCAAAAGGGAGAATTAACTATGATAGTTAACGATCAAGAAGTGACTTTTAACATTGCGAAATCTATGAAATACCATGTTGTTGAAAGAGATAATGAATGTTTTTGCATGGAAATTATTGAACATCTATTGAACGAGCATTTTAAAGAACATTTTGAAGAAAAAGAATAATTTAAAAATAGTGATGAAGTTATTTTGGACGAAATAGAAAATGAAGAATTAGATTATGTTCAGGGAAGATTTGAGATGCTCGATATTACAGAAAATGCTGATAAGAATCTAGTTCCGTCAATTATAAAACCACTTGAACTTAAGTTGAAAATATTGCCTAACCACTTGAAGTATGTGTTTTTGAGAAACTCATCTACACTATCTGTTATTATATCTTCAGAATTAAATGATTTGCAAGAGCAAAGACTTTTAGATACATTAAAAAGATGTAAGAAAGCTTTTGATTGGACCTTAGCTGATATTAAGGGAACCAGTCCTTCGACCTGTATGCACAAAATTATACTAGATGAACAATATAAACCAAGAGTTGATCCACAAAAGGATTAAACCCAATTATGAAAGAAGTACTCAAGAAGAAAATTTTGAAATGGTTGGACACTTGAATTATATATCCTATTTCCGACAGTGCTTGGGTAAGTCCAATTCATTGTGTTCCTAAGAAAGGAAGGGTGACTGTTGAAGCAAAAGAGAATAATGAATTAATACCTATCAGACTAATTAATGGATGGCGTATTTGCATTGATTATAGAAAATAAAACACTGCCACTAAGAAAGATCACTTCCCTTTACCATTTTTAGACTAAATAGTAGATAGACTTTTTTGGCACAAATATTTTTATTTTTTTGATGGATATACTGGTTACCATCAAATTCTTATTACTCCTGAGGATCAAGAAAAGAAAATATTTACTAGTCCTTTTGGAAATTTTTCTTTTGGAAGAATGCCTTTCGGATTATGTAATGCACCTGCAACATTCCAGAGATGTATGATTTCTGTATTTAGTAAGTTAATTGATGATGGATTGGAAGTATTTATAGATGATTTCTCTGTATTTGGAACATCATTTGACGCATGCTTATATTATCTTTAAAAAGATTTGGAGTTATGCAAAAAATCTAATTTAGTTCTAAATTGGGAGAAATGTCAATTTATGGTTGCATGAGGATTTGTGTTAGGTCATAAAATTTCAGAAAATGGTATGGAAGCAGACCATGCAAACATTCAAGTTATATCTAAATTAACACCTCCTACTAATGTAAGAGAGGTTAGGAGTTTTCTTGGACATGTTGGTTTTTACAGGTGTTTTATTAAAGATTTTTCAAAAATTACTAAACCTCTATGCCAACTTTTAGAAAAGGACAAGAAATTTGAATTTACTGAAAA
>NW_018164682.1:3162171-3208230 GCF_001263595.1 Phalaenopsis equestris
TACCCCTATTATAGCTAACTGGGAGAACCCATTTGAACTGATGTGCGATTCTAGTGATTATGCTATTGGAGTTGTTCTTGGATAAAGGTATGAAAAGATTTTTAAAGTTATATACTACGTTAGTAAAACTCTTAATGATGCTCAAATTAACTATACTGTTAGGGAAAAAGAGTTACTGACCATTGTGTATGCTTTAGACAAATTTTGATCTTATTTAATTGCGACTAAATGTCTTGTGCACACTGATTACTCCGCTATTAAATACCTGATGCAAAAGAAGGATGCCAGACGAAGGTTAATTAGATGGATACTTTTGATGTAAGAATTTGATCTTGTGGTTATTGATAGAAAGGGAACTGATAATCAAATTGCTGATCATTTGTCGAGATTAGAAAGACATGAATTATCTGACACCAACAATGAAATTACAGACAGTTTCCCAGATGAACAACTTTATAATATTAATGAGTGGAAAATACCATGATATGTTGATATTGTTAACTATATTGTAAGTGATATTTTGCCACCTATGTTGACATTGCAATAGCAAATAAAATTCATTCATGATGCAAAAGCATATTTTTTGGATGAACCTAATTTATATAAACCATGTAAGGATCTTATTATGAGAAGATGTGTACCTTATGAAGAAACTGAACTAATCATTCAGAAATATCATGATTCTGATTTTTGTGGATATTTTGGGATTGATAAAACTGCTTATAAAATTTTACAAGCTGAATTCTATTGGCCTACTCTCTTTAGAGATGTTTACAGATACATAAAAACTTGTGAACGATGCCAATGAGTATGCAATAAATCTAAAAGAAATGAAATGCCTCTGAATTTTATGTTAAAAGTTGAGATCTTTGAGGTTTGGGGATTAGATTTAATAGGACCATTCATTCCTTCATTTGGAAACTTATTCATATTAATTCAAGCAGACTATGCTTCAAAGTGGATTGAAGCACAAGTTTTACCTCTTTGTGATGCTAAAAGTGTTTAAAAATTTTTAATCAAAAATATTTTCACTAAATACGGAATGTCGAGAATTATTATCACTGACGGAGGATCCCATTTTAGGAATAAATACATTCATAGATTGACATAAAAGTTTAATATTGTTCATAGAATCTCTACTTCCTATCATTCTCAATCATATCACCTTCAAACCAATGAGTTAGTTGAAGTTTCTAATAGAGGAACTAAACAAATACATAAGAAAACTGTAAACCCTAATAGAGTAGATTGGTCCACAAGACTGGATACAGCATTTTGGGCTTACATGACTGCTTATAAAACTCCTATTGGAATGACTCCTTACAGGTTGTTTTTGGAAAGACTTGTCACTTACAAGTAGAATTGGAGCATAAAGCACATTGGACGATTAAAGAATTCAATTATAATTTGAAAGATGCTGGTGAGAAGAGATTGTTACAATTGAATGAATTGGAAGAATTAAGAAATGAATCTTATGATAACGATAGAATTTATAAGGAGAAACTGAATTTATGGCATGATCGGAAGATTCGGAAGATTAACCAGAAGAACTTTGAACCAGGACAAGATGTTTTGCTTTACAATACAAGGCTGAAGTTATTCATTGGGAAATTGAAGTCTCGTTGGTTAGGACTCTTTACTGTGACTCAAGTTTATACTTACGAAGCTGTTGAAATTGATGATCAAAAGATTGGGAATAGATTTAAAGTAAATAGACAAAAATTAAAACCATTTTTTGAGGGTAAAAGACCAAATTTTAAAGAGATTTTAATGATTAGTCAACCTGAATAATTCTTGAATAGGTCAGGCTGACGATGTTAAACCAAGCGCTTTATGGGATGCAACCCATAGTTATCTTTGGTTTTATTGAAATTATAGTATTTTTATTTGAAATTATCATTAATTTGTGGTAGTATTGAACTCCACTACTCATATTTACCCTTGAGTCATCATAAAAATTGGATCCATAGATTAAATTAGAACGCATTCGGACGAGAGCAAAACTGTACAAATTTTGCCTTGGGCATCGACGACGCCCTCGATGACACCGACGGCGTGTTTTTCTCGAGAGTCCAGGAAATTAAATTCTAAACTCTCGCCGACAGTGCCATCGATGCCGCCGACGGTGAAACCGGCGGGATGATGGTTTTTGGATTTTGAAATGATGGTTTTTGGCGGCTTTAGGCGGGGGTTGCTCCTTATAAACTTATGAATTGGTTCTTAAGTTTGTATTTCTCCAAAAAAGAAGTGAAACTACCCTAAATTAATCCTTATGGCATCAAATTCCCCTAAAAACCATAGATTGCGAGTGTTCAACTGGAGAAAGTTCATTAGTGCTGAGGCGCAGCGAATCTTTGATAAAGTACTAAAAAAGAAGAGATTAATCAAGGAAAGAGGATTTGTAAATTGAGGATTGAATAATCCTTCGAGGGCAATTGAAGAGATGATTGTGCGACGAAAATGGGTAGTGGTGTGCTACACTACAGCCACTGTAGTTGTTCCTGTGGTGAAGAAATTTTATGCTAATTTGCTGGAATCAATCAAGGAGTTGTCTATGTGAGAGGTAGATGAATAACTTTTACTCCTGCACGGATTAATGAGTTACATATGATCGAGAATGTTCCTGTCTGCCATTATTCCAACTTTATCCCAAAAGAACCCGATGAATGAGATCTACCAATATGTAATGGATAAAACTGAGGACTGAGAAATGAGAAAAACGGGTATGTTAGTTTTTCTGCGACACCTCTAAACCCCATTTCTAAACACCAGCACTTCTTCATTTCTGCAAAACTATTGCCGACGATGAGGATCAGTAAAGTTACTAAGGAAAGTGCTATTATGAATTACTACATCAAATTGGGACTGCCGATTGATATTGGATCGATAATTGTGAAGTCTGTTTTGGGCCTGATCGTTCATTTATTAACTTATGGGCTTGTACATCCTTCAATAATTTTCTTACTTTGCAGTCAATTCCAAGTATCTTATTAGAATTGGGAAAAGAATTGGGAAAATGTACTTCAACCTTGGAAGCCTTTAGACCCAACTGAGAGATTCCCAGCCAATGAAGATGAAAATGATATGGCTATTATTGTGGATCAATCGTCTCAGAATTAATTACCAATTCAACCTTTAGTTTCACAGAAGATTCTAGTAATCCTGCGCAGAATCAAGAAATTGGAGAAAGTGGTACAAAATGTTATGAATGCAATTAACAATATCTCTGATTTTTTCAATCATATAGACTGGAGGATGAAATAACATTTTGATTACTCTGGACATATCAAAAGAAGTTTGATACGATTGATGAGAAAGATGAAATTGATAGAAGAGGACTCTACTAAAGATTTGCATATTGAACCTTCTATAACCTCTTCGTTCTTGTTCAATCAATGGGTGATCTCAGAGGAGAATCTAACACTGAATCTGAAGAGTAGTAGATTTACCTTGCTACCTGTATGTATACGTGTGTAATTTGATTTGAACTTTGTGTTTGCTTTGCTTTAGAATTTTTCTTTTAGATCTCTGTATAGTTAAGACTGAGCATAGGATGTTTGTTTTCATCATTTTGAGTGTTTTAGCTTGGATTACAACGTTGAATTGATGTATTAAGGTTGAGAAAAAAACAAACTTAGGTGTGTCGTGTAACGTGTATTGTAACCCTTGAAATTTATATATAATTGTGATTTTTTGTGTTGTGAATGTTTATTTGTGTTAGTAAATCATTTAATCACTTAAAATTTATGTTATAATGATTGAACAGATGTCGTTGAGGCTTGAAATTGTTTGAAATCGCAAAAATTTGGAAATTGAACCAATTGAATAAAGCTTGCCGAAGGCGCCCTCGACGTCGCCTAAGGCGGACTTTTCTCGAGACTTAGGATATTAATTCAATAAAGCTCGCTGACGGCGCCGAAAACCCCGCCAACGGCGAGATCCTGAAAAAACACCTTTAACGCGATTTTGACCAGTCAACCCCTTCCTCTTAATAAGGAAAACTTTGATCTAGGGCTTGAAGATGTTAGATTTGAGGGCAATTTCAAAGCATTTAGACATTGGATTTTATCATCTCTTGGTAAGAGCTTCACTCCAAACTAAAAGTATTTGATTTTCATTATGAATTTCTTCCACATTGACAAGATCTGAAAAATTAGAGAATGTGAAGAAAATATTGGAAAGAAATTCATTGAATTTAGTTTTGAACTCTTAGAGTCACTCTTAGAAGCCATTATTTGAGTATTTGAAGTATATTTTGGAAATTTTTCTATAATTTTGATTAGATTGAAATGGCTCCGCGACAAAAGAGGCAGCTTGAGTTTGACGAGTCTCGCTTCATCAATGTGAGGGCTCAATCAAGATTTACTTCAGTATTTCAAGGGAAGAAATTTATACAAGATTGAGTTTTTGAAAGCCTGGGAGGAGAAATTGAAAGAGTTATTACCAAACGGAGGTAGTAAAACTTCTTTTATACCACCAATAAAGCTGCTGCAAATATTGTGAAAGAGTTCTATGCCAATGTGTTATATTCTTAGGACGGAATAGTTCAAGTGCGGGGACTTTCCGTTTATTTTAGTGCCGCCCACATTAACTCCTTTTATGAAATCCCAGACTTCTATAACTGCCATTATGAAACCTTCAGAACAATGGAAGGCCCGCTGAATGATGTGATCAACTTTCTCACTGATGGGAAAGGAACATGAAAGATAAAGCAGCGAGAACATGTAAATTTTTCTGCTTCCATTTTGAATTCCAAATCTAAAGCATGGCACTCTTTTATTATTTCTACTCTGTTACCGACCTATCAGCATAGTGAGGTAATAAGAGATAGAGCTATTCTGAATTTCTGTATTCATAATAATAGAAATATAAATGTGGGGAGAATCATTTTTAAGAATATGCTGACCACTGCAAGGAGTGAAACAAGTGGGGGTCTGGGACATCATGACCTTATTTATGCACTTTGCCAACTTTCTGGAGTGGAAGTTGGAGATGATGAAGAATGGGTTTACCCAATGAAGCCCGTTAGTAAAGCTAATTTAAAGACATATGATTCCCATGAAAAAGGGAGTACTGGGAGTAGGAGTCAAGTACCTTCTACTAGTAGAGATTTCCCCTCTATTAGTTATGTTCTTCCACCTTCTAGTTAACCTACCCTGATTGTGAATGAGTTGACCTTGCAGTGAAAGGGTATAGAGCTAATAAATGAAAGAATTGGGGGTTTAGAACATAGATATGATTATGATAGTGAGTACCTTCAGAGGCATTCAGACTTTGAGATAGCTTACTACGAAGCTCAAGCCCGGCACTATAGAGGTGAGCCTGACGTTACTTTTTCTGAATGCCCCCGATATACTCAGTATCAGCCCAATTCACCTGCTGACCAAAGAGTATAGTTTGGGATTTTGACATATGATAGTAATTAATGTACTTTTACTTTTACTTTTGTAATTTTTGTAATAGAAATAGATGTTTGTGTGTTTGTAATTTCATTTTTTTATGATGCAGTTGGATAATTTTTAATTATTATTATAGTTTTTTGGTGTGGTAGTTGAAATTTGTTAAATTGTAAAGTAATGTGATTTTTATTTTTCATTTTAATTGTAATTATTTTTTGTTTAGTATTGTGGTTGTTTAGTATTTTTAGTATTGTGGATGTGTTAGTGAAATATTGTGTTTGTATAATGTTTAGTTTTGTACTTATTTCAAAATTTCATTACCTAAGAAATTCTCTAATGATTTATATGTATAAAAAGCTTCTAATGTTATGGACCAGGTGAAGTAAAAATTTTGAGAAGGAAATGCAAAAATTTCAGAAAGATGAAGATGCTTAAAGTACTGAGGTATGATTTATATTTAGAATTTTTCTTTCCACCTGTATCATTCCATATTGAAAAATTTAAGTTTGGGGGGAGGGAAGAAAAAGATTAACTATTAGATGTTCTCAATTTAATTTTTTTCAAAAATTATTAATATGATTTTATGTAGTG
The DNA here is from genome assembly GCF_001263595.1 of Phalaenopsis equestris. NCBI lineage: Eukaryota > Viridiplantae > Streptophyta > Magnoliopsida > Asparagales > Orchidaceae > Phalaenopsis > Phalaenopsis equestris. Next base: position 3,168,162 of record NW_018164682.1, read on the forward strand.
AATTTAATTCAGATAACTATATTTTGTTGATATTTAAATATTATGGTAGATTTAAAGGAATATTTTTGTAATGAAAATTTATTTTATAGATTGTGATATTTAATATAAGAGAATAAGACTATAGTTAACTATTTAAAGTAAGGGAAACTATATTTTGAAGTGTTAAGAATCTTGGAAATTCATTTGAGAAGAAAAGATTGGGGCTCAATGATGTAAATACTATGATGGAATGAGGTAAAGGAATGCTTTGAGTTTCAAATTTAAAGAAAGAAATGTGATGTTCAAAATCATTAAAGGCTATCCGGATATAGTAATCCTCACTTAAAATAGGAAAAAAAAAGGATTGACAACAATCCCTGAAAAGAAAATAAAAATATATAGGATTGAAAGCAATCCAAATGAAAAAGAGAAAAGAAAAGAAAGAAAAAAATACAAAAGCTAGGAGAAGCTTGAGGAGATGCCTAATAAAAATTTGGTATCACTCGACCTACCTAAAGGAAAAGCCTAAATACATTCCTGAACTTATATTTATGGATTAGATCTTTTACTAGTAGTGTTCTCATGAAGTTCCTATCATTTGAATATTCTAAGTGACTTGATATTACAACATATAATCATTCTTAAAATGAATAGAAAATTAGAACTCTTAAACTTCATGACTAGATAATCATGTACCTATAGAGTTAATTTAATTACTTGAATTTTTGCTGAAAATCTCACTATTGTATTTACTTAAATCGAACTTATAGTATTTCTGAATTAAACCTTTACTACAATAGATCATAACTTTTATATAGTACTAAAATTACTTGAGGACAACTATTAGTTAAGTTTGGGGGATTTTGACCAAAGGAAAATATGTTGTGATTTTCATACCTATTTTACACTATTTTTTATGATATTGCATTTTAAAGAAGGGTATTTTTTATGTTTTGTTGTAGGTATGATGAATTATGGTCATTAGAGCAAAAAGGTGCAAAAAGGAGCAAATTTGGAGCGAAAAAGACCAAAATATGAAGATTTAATCTTGGGCAACGACGGCGCCACTGACGCCGCCAACTGCTGGTTTTTCCTGAGAGTCCAAAATTAAATAAGGAGGCTTTGGAGGTTAGAGAGGTTCAGAGAAGTGCAAGAGCCCGAGTAGTGTGTAGAGAGTTTAATTTAGGGTTAGATTGTGAGGAATTCTTCGAGAGGTTGTAAGAGTGGAGGGAAAATGAGAGATTCTTCCTCCTTGCCGCTTTGAAGAAGAATTTATTGTGTTGTAAGGAAAGGAAGAGATTCATAGGAACTCTGAGGAGTTTGCTTGGGGAGGATTTAGAGATAAGTTTTATTTACTTGTTGTAGTTTATATGACTTTGCTTTTATATATAAATTTTGAGTTTTATCGTATCTTACCTATGAGTTTTGAGTAGTTTTCTTTGTTTTTCTCCTTGTCTTGAGGTTTGTGAAATAGTGATTTGAATTGATTAAGCCATGAAAATGTTAAAGAAGTTGTGATGATCTTTTCACTTCGATCTTAATTTACTTTCAATCTGACCAATTGATTTGTTAAAATATGTCGAGTTTTACAACTAAAGTGAAGATTACATCCAAGAGTCAGGGAGGTCAAAGCCCTTGGAAGTTGGGTACAAATAAATAGAGAAACAAAATTATCGAGCGTAGACTTGAAGATTTTAGAGTGACAGACTAAAATCCTCAATTCAGTCCTATTGTTTGGGTGCTGAAGTGTAGATGTTAGCCCTCAGGCGAGGGGAACATGGGAGCTCCGATGTGCGAGCCGGTATCCTACCAGCCTAGCCGCAGATTCAGTAACCAAGCATAGGATTAGTCAATGTTCTTTATGCTTGGACTAAAGGGTAAATAATAGGTATGCTCCTATTTGACACAGTCCAATTTGAACTGATTCACTTTATTCATTCACTTTAGTTTCTTGATAAGGAGAAGGATGCTTTCTTATATATTGAAATTCACATTAGAAACTTTATTAGTAGATTTAGTTATTTTAGAGTTATTAAAATTACATATTTATTTCAATTGCCTATTAGTGACAGATAAGTAGATTGAACTATATTTTTTTGATTAAGTATTGATTTTCTAAAGTCTTAGTTCGTAGCCTCTAATATTACTCCCTATTGGATCGATATCTAAGACTCGATTAGAGCCCTATATTACTTGAGCGATACGTATACTTGTGTTGATAAGTGTGACTTTACTATTATTGAGTATTTTATATGTACATCTTTATCAAATCTACAATCGTTGTCAAGTTTTTGGTGTCGTTGCTGAGGAATTAAATCTTCTAGCAACAGTATTAAATTCTTGTATTTTTAAGCATATATAAAGTCGTTGTGAGGGACCATCTACATGAGTCTCCCAATGGGCTAAGGGGTCAAAGCCAACAAGTTTGGATTTAGATTTGTTAGTGGGATGTGAGTGAAAGTGAGTGTAAGTGGGTGAACTAGCTCTAGACTAACACCCAGGGTCAACCCTAAGGCCAAGCAGTCCCATGGAGATGTCGTTTCCAATTTTGACCCCACCTACAAAGTGCTATAGGTTAGGACCAACATGTGGAACATCAAGTTGAGCAAAATAAGTCTTAGAATTTCTAATGGTTAGGGTTCCGTTTCTAGTCCTCTAGGAATAATCGCCAAAAAAATCCTATGGCTAGACCCTAAGCTACTAATTAGGAAACTAGACCTCAACCAAAAGTGAGGTCAATAAAGCCAAAATAGCCACATACCTCGGAGATGCTCTCTAACGTTCAAAAATTCAAAGAGCATAGGCCCTATCATAGGGATTGAACCTTAAAAATTTCAAGCCATGGTGAGCAATTTTTTATTAAAATGAATTAAAGTACTTCAGAGAGTATTTAATTCATTAAAAATCAAAGAGTCAACAAACAACTTTCATTTTTAGTCCACAATATTCTCCTCTGTTCACTGAGTAAGAGGGTATTTTTTTTTATTTTTTTTATTTTTCTACCACACAACGCTAAGGTTTTTATAAGCTCTAGAATTAAAATAAGTTAGAAATCTCAATTTTTTTACTTTTCCAGTTCAATCGTCGCATCAACCTCATCTGCTCCAAGCTTTACACATGGTAATCTGCCATTCAATGCAGCCAGACACATCAGCTATCACGCAGCCTGTGGTTTACATACCAAGAGTTCGTCCGACTTGTTCTCCTCCATCCCTCAAATAAACGCCTGATCAGACAACTCTTCGTCATCGTCCCTAAGTGTCCATTTTTGAGAACCGCTCACACTAAAACCTTAATGTCTTCATCTAGACTTAACTAAACTGCATGAGGTTTCTTTTCTAAACCTTCATCTACTCAAGATGTGTCTATCCATATGGTTAATAAAGCATAAAATAATGCCATTACACATGAAGAATCAAAATTAGCTCAGTTTGTGGTTGAGCTCAATGCCTTTGTTTGAGATGGGAGGCCTCAATCAGATGAGTGTAGTAGCTTTGGATGGACCCAAAAAACTACCAGAAAAGTTCTCAGGTAGTGTTGAATTTCCTAGCTATAATTTTGATCAAGCTTGATTACAAGTGCTGGTGTAGAGCTATGATAGAGGCTATTTAGGGTGGGGCTTATGTGGGGAATCAACTCCTCTTGCTCAGGTGATGGTGTGGGCACAATTAATTAGAGTTTAGTGGACTATAGAGGTGTGGAGAAATCTACCCTAGTTTGAGCTGAAATTTTGAGCTCAAAAATTGGGCTCTCACAAGGAAAACTAGAGGGGAGAAATGGTGGGCTTAAGCTGAGGAGTTCTTGGAGAGTTTCTGGTGAGATTTTGGCAGAGTTTCCCCAAGGATTTTGATGCTCTCCACTTTGTCCATGAAAGGAGATTTTTAATTATAGGACCTTGGGGTGGCCACCAAGGGCAATTAATGTGTGCAAAGCAGTGCTTAAGTAGAGGGATGAAAAGAGCTAGTGGCCATTCAGACTTAGCTAGCTCAGGCGAATTTATATTTGGGTTTTGGCCATATGGGGTTTTCTTGGACTAGTTATTTCTGGTGGATGTGGTGGTAGCTAGCCAAGGTTCAGTCATTTCATGGCTCAGAGAGGTTAAGGGGTGGCTAATGATGGTTAACCCCTAAAAGTATGTCATGATTGCAAGGATTTTTCAAAATTAGGACAAAAATAAGATGAAAATTTTTAAATTAGCGGACCATTAGTCCATATCTCCTCTAAGGTGGGCTAGGTGAGTCTAGTCTTGTCACTAGGGTGTACTTGATGGCTGTAGAAGCTTTGGCTTGATCAATTTGGCATTGCATGGTCAATTTTGGTGCATTGGGTTCAATTTGGGTCAAATTTGCTTGATGTTGGGTCTAAATTGGGCTAACCAAGACATTAGACTCAATTCATTGAGTGAATTGGTGTATAGGATTGTCATTAAGAGTTTAGAAAATATTTGGAGTGGTTTTAAATTGATTTGGAGGTTTAATTTGAAGGAATTTGGGCATTTGATCAATTTGGATATCTTCGGTTATAATTAGGATTAGGTTAGGATAGATTTGTGCTAATTCTAAATTAAGGGTTCAAAATGGTCAAGAGGGATGTTATGAGTAGTTCTCAACATGAATTGGGTGTCAATTTTGGGGTTAGGGCATTCAATTTGGTGGAATTTGGGCACATGGCTAAATTGAGAAAATTTTGGGATTTTTGGATTTGGGTTGAAATTTAGTGAAATTGAAGCTTGACCCAGGCTAATTTATGGTTCAATATTGTGTGTAGGAATGTTATAAATGGTTTGAGATTCAATTGGACCAAGTGAGTGGGCTATAATGTTCAATTGGGTGAGATTAGGCTATATGGTCAAAATTAGGGATTTTAGTTTGGATTGAAATTAGGTTCACAATGTTAGTCAATTGAACTTGGATTTCATTTGAATTAAGTTTCATTATGATGAATTTGAGTTTAGGATTCAAATTTGAGAAAATTGGAACCAAATTGGTTGACATTTTGGGTGAATTAGGGTAACTTGGCCTTTAAGGGCAATTTGGGGTTTTTGGTCACAATTGGTGAAATTTGTCAAATTAGGTTCAATTGAAGGTCTAAATTCATTTTAAGGATAGTTCAAATGAATTTGGGGGTTTTGGGAAAGTTTTGGGCCACCAAGGGTATTTTGGTAGTTTTGGCAATTTAAGGGAATATTTTTTTAGTTTTGGCAATTTGAGAAGGTTTTGGGCAATTTGAGTGGTTTCAAATGGTTTGAAATGATTTTTGAGCAAATTTAGGTATATTGGGTGAAATTGGGAATCTTAGTCAAACTTAAGGTTTGGGGTTGTTTTGGTAAATTGGGTAGATTTGGGGGGCAAAGGCTAGGTTGGGTATTTTGGTGAAATTAAGGTGCCAACCACCTAATTTGAGCTATAGAACAATGGAGTCTCCATTTGGGTCCTCAATGTCAGGTCTTATCTAAAACCTAGCCTAGGGCTAGTGGGTTTAGGGGACCATCTTCATGAGTCACCCAAAAGATCAAGGGTCAAAGTCAATAAGTTTAGGTTTAGGGTCGTGAGTGGGATGTAATGTGCAAGAGGGTGATAGTGTATGCACCAACTCTAGACCAACAACCATAGGGTTGTTGCTAAGGCCAAACAATCCTATGGGGACTCCCCTTGAGCTTCCCCATATTGGCCCCACCTACTAAGTGTTAAAGGTTAGGACCAATTTGTGGAACTTCAAGTTGAGCAAGGAAGAGTTTAAAGTTTCTAATGGTGAGGGCTAATGGTGAGGGTTGGTTCCTTTTCTAGTCTTCTAGGAATAGTCAACAGGAAAGTCCTATGGCTAGTCCCTAGGCTGTTAAAGAAGAATTTAGACGTCAACCAAAGTGAGGCTAGCAAATGGATCCCTAAAAGGTGTGGTGTGATGGGCGAGCACAGTACGTGTATTGGCTTTGACCGACGAGATCAACAACTCCAGCATAGACTATGAAAAGCAGAATTAGGTGACAGTGATTTCTGCTAGGGAATAACAAAGATTCTCATTAGGACAGATCGTTGGATAGACTAACAGTCCCAGCAAAGATTCAATTCAATTTGAATATCTCAGAGATTTAGTTTGGATTTCAATTTAAATTTTCAAGGAGATGAAATTATGCAAGAACAAACTGGATTGAGTGGAAAACACAAGCACGGAATAGGGAATAGTGAATAGGACATCAAAGCCTACCCCAAATGTGAGGATGAGAATGAAACGTCTAAGCCTACCTCGAATGTGAGGATGGGAAAAGGGCATCTAAGCCTACCCTGAATGTGAGGATTCAAATAGGACGTCCAAGTCTACCCCAAATGTAAGGATGGAAATAGGACGTCTAAGCCTACTCTGAATGTGAGGATTAGAAGAGGATGTCTAAGCCGACCTCGAATATGAGGATGTAAATAGGAAGTCTAAGCCTACCCCAAATGTATGGATGGGATTATGATGCATAAGCATACCATGAATGTGAGAATCTGAATATGATGTTTAAGCCTAGCTTAATTGTGAGGATGGGAATACAATGTCTAAGCCTACTCCAAATGTGAGGATGGGAATAGGACGTCTAAGACTACCTCGCATGCAAGGATGGGAGTAGGACGTCTAAGACTACCCCAAATGTGAGGATGGGAACATGACATCTAAGCCTACCTCGAATGAAAGGATGGGAATAGAACATCTAAGCACTAGGATGTCTAAGTCTACCCCGAATGTAAGGATGGGAATAAGATGTCTAAGCCTACCGCAAATGTAAGGATAGGAACAGGATGTCTAAGTTTACCCCTAATGTGAGGATGGGAATAGGGTGTCTAAGTCTACCCCGAATGTGAGAATGGGAATAGGATGTCTAAGCCTACCCCAAATGTGAGAATGAAGATTTGAAATGGAAGATGATCATGATGAAATAGATTATAAAGAACTGGATTATGTTCTGGAACGATTTGAGATGTTGGGTACTATAGAAAATGATTATAAATAGTTAATTCTATCTATCATAAAACCTCTTGAACTTGAAATGAGAATTCTTCTTAACCATTTAAAGTATGTGGTTTTTGAAGAATTATCTACAGTACCAGTTATTGTATCCTCTGATTTAAATGATTTATAAGAACAAAAATTATTGGATACATGAAAAAGATACATAAAAACTTTTGGTTGGACTTCAACTGATATTAAAGGAATCAGTCCTTCAATCTGTATGCATAGAATTTTATTAGATGAACAAAATAAACCTAGAACTGATTCACAAAGGAGATTAAATCCAATGATGTAGTAAGTAGTAAAGAAAGAAATTTTAAAATGGTTAGATGTTGGAATTATATATACGATTTCTGAAAGTGCTTGGGTAAGTCCAATTCATTGTGTTCCTACGAAATCAGGAGAGACCATTGACTATAATGAAAGAAATGAAATAGTACCAAAAAGAGAAGTTTGTGGTTGGAAAATTTGTATCGATTATAGATAATTAAATTTTGCCACTAGGAAATATCTCTTTCCTTTACCTATTCTAGATCATATGTTGGTTAAATTAGCTGGGCATAAATATTATTGCTTTTTGGATAGATATATCAGTTATCACCAAATCCTTACTGCTCCTCAGGATCAAGAAAAGAGCACATTTACTAGCCCATATGGAACTTTAACTATTCAAAGAATTCCCTTTGGATTATGTAATGCACCTGCAACGTTTCAAATTTGTATGATGTCAATTGTTAGCAATCTGATTGATAATGGAATAGAAGTTTTTTTGGATGATTTTTCTGTATTTTGAAATTCATTTGACATATGTTTAAATAATTTTGAAAAAGTTGTAGAGTTATGCGAAAGAACAAATTTAGTTCTAAATTAGGGAAAAAATTAATCATGGTTGCAGGAGGAATTGTACATAAGGATAAAATTTTTTAACATAACATGGAAGTAGACCCTACAAAAATTCAAATTATCAAAAAAATTATCACCTCTTACTACAATGAGAGGGGTTAGAAGTTTTCTAGAACATGCCAGTTTTTAAAGGCAATATATTAAAGATTTTTCAAAAATCACTAAGCCTCTGTGCCAACTTTAAGAAAGTGGTAACAAATTTAATTTTAATGAAGAATTTTTAAACGCCTTTGATTATTAAATGAAAAATTAATCACTGCTTCTATAATAGTTTTACCAGATTGAGAGAAACCGTTTGAACTAATGTGTGATGCTAGTGATTATGTGATTAGAGCTATTTTAGGGCAAAGGTATGATAAAATGCGTAATGTTATTTACTATGCTAGTAAAACTCTTAATGAAGCTTAAATTAATTATACCACTACTGAAAAAGAGTTATTAGATTTAGTATATGCTTTTGAAAATTTTAGGTAATATTTAATTGGGACTAAATGTATAGTGCATACAAGCCATTCAACTATTAAATATTTAATTCAAAAGAAGGACGTCAAAACAAGATTAATAAGATGGATACTATTAATGCAAGAATTTGTCTTTATGATTGTAGATAGAAAAGGAGATGATAATCAAATAGTTGATCATTTATCTAGACTTGAACCACATGAATTATCTGATTTTGAAAAGGAAATAATAGAAACTTTCCCTGATAAACAACTTTATAATATTAAGGAAAGGAATTTACCGTGGTATTCTAATATTGTGAACTATATTATGAGTAATATTTTACCAGTAAAATTAACAATGCAACAATATAAGAAATTTATATTTAATGCCAAATTTTACTTTTGGGATGAACCATACTTATACAAATAAAGTAAGGATCTTGTTATTAAAAGATGTGTGCTTTATGAAGAAATTGAACAAATTATTTAAAGATGTCATGATTCAAAATTTAGAGGACATTTTAGAACTGATAGAACTGCACTTAATATTTTACAATTCGGATTCAATTAGCCTATTATTTTTAGGGATGTTTATAGATATATTAAAACATGTGATCGATGTCAAAGAGTAGGTAATATTTCTAGAAGAAATGAAATGCCTCTAAATTTTACATTAGAAGTTAAGATCTTTGATGTTTGGGGATTAAATTTTATGGGACCACTTATTCCTTTATTTGAGAATTTATATATATTGATTACTCTAGATTATGTATCAAAGTGGATAAAGGTGATAGATTTACCCAAACCTGATGCTCAGAGTGTTTCAAAATTTTTAATGAAAAGTATTTGTACGAGACATGGAATGCCAAGAGTAATCATTGCTGATGGTGGATCTCATTTTAAGAATAATGTGATTCAGAGACTAGTTGAAAAATATAATATTATGCATAGAATCCTACAGCTTATCATCCCAAAACTAGTGATTTAGTTGAGGTATCTAATCATGAAATTAAATGAGTTTTAGAGAAAACTGTAAATCCCCATAAATTAGATTGGTCTGTTAAATTAGATACTGCATTATAGGCATACAGGACTGCTTATAAAACTTCTATAAGAATGTCTCCTTATTGACTATTTTTTTGAAAAACTTGCCACTTACCATTAGAATTGGAGCATAAAGGATATTGGATGATAAAAGAATTAAATTTCAATTTAAAAGATGCTCGTGAGAAAAGATTATTGCAACTGAATGAATTGGAAGAACTTAGAAATTAATCTTACGTTAATGATAGAATTTATAAGGAGAAAATGAAGATATAGGATGATCAGAAGATTATAAAAAAGAAATTGAACCTAGACTGAAAGATTTATCATATAATATCAGATTCAGATTGTTTCTTGGAAAACTAAAGACTAGGTGGATAGGACCTTTAACTACTATAAAAGTTTATCAATTTAGTGTTGTTGATATTAAAGATCTTAAAACTGGAAGAATATTTAAAGTTAATGGGCATAGATTAAAACCCTATTTTGAGGGATCTTCATCAAGCTATATATAAGTTTTAATTTTGAGTCGACCTAATTAAAAATAAGCTTGTCAGGCTGACGACGTTAAACCAAGCGCTTTTTGGGAGGCAACCCATAGTTATTTTTAAGATTTAATTTGTTTGAGTTATTAGTCCTATTAGTTAATTATATATCTAGGTGCTGCTCACTCATAGATATTAATAATGATAATTAATGGATCATATCAAAAATTTGGAACATATCAGGCCAAAATGAAGTTTGAAGCGTTTTAATGCTCTAGCGCCGACAACGCCAGAATGGGTACCGATGGTGCACTTTTGCATAGAGGGTGGCCAACTTTTTGGGATAGAGTGCCAATGACGCTGATGACCAGGAGACGGTTTGTTGTTTTTGGCAAATTTAGGCAATATTTTCACCACTATAATTGCCTAAACTCGATTTTTAAACCCTTGAACTCCAAAAAATGAAAGGATATATCCCAAATTTGCACCCCATGGCTTCCAACTCTTTAGAGACTTCATCATTTAGAGTTTTCAATTGGAAAAAGTTTATCAGTTTTGAAGCGCAATGACTCTTCAACAAAGTTTTGGAGAAGAGGAGGCTAATCAAAGAGAGAGGATTTGAAAATCATGGTTTGAATGCTCCAAATACTGGAGTAGAGGAGATTATTATGCAGAGGCATTAGGAAATTTTGTGCTGCACTACTGTCGCTATAGTCGTTCCTGTGGTGAAGGAGTTTTACATTAATCTTAATGACATCAACCGAGGAGTCGTCTATGTGAGAGGTAGGTTTGTAGCATTTACTCCTTCAAGGACTAACAACTTTTCTATGATTGAAAATGAGTCAATCTACCATTACACAAATTTTGCCCCTATAAGAGACAACATAAATGAGATTTATCGATTTCTGACGGATGAAAGTGAAGATTGGGAGTTAGGAGACAATGGGTATGTAAGTTTCTCTGCTACAATATTAAATCTTATGTCGAAGCAATGGCATCTCTTCATATCTACAAAGTTACTCCCAACTATGGAAATTAGCAAAGTGACTAAGGAAAGAGTAATTATTGTATTCAATTGGGAAGATTTATTGATATTGGTACTATAATTGTGAAATTTGTCTTGGGATTTGGGATTGACTGTACATGGATGTAAATATGGGCTTGGACATCCTTCCACCATATTTCTTCTTTCCATCCAATCACAAGTGCCATATGAAAGATATTAAATTGGAGATGAAAGAAATATGGGAAGCCACTGGACTCAACTAACCTATTTGGTTGCCAAGGAATTGGAGATGAAAATGATATGAGCATAACTTCGAACACACCATCTTAGAGTTCACAACTTATTCTACCCAACCTTCCTAAAAGTTCACACCTGAATTTGGAAAAGATTAAGACAATGAAGAAAGAGGTACAAAATCTTATGAATGCAGTTAATAATATCTCGGATTTATTTGATCATCTAGATTATCGGATGAACGAACAATTTGATCAAACAGGCGTATCAAAGAAGGTTTGATACATTTAATGAAGAGAAAGGCTTTGATTTCTGAAGATTCAACTGAAAAATTCATGTATCTATAGTTTTACAATTTGTTTGCACACCACCAATCCATGGGATATATTAAAGGATAATATAACAATGATACTATTGAGGAGCAGTGACTCTACTTTATATCTTGTATTTAGTATTTGAACTTTAATATACTAGGTGTGCCTAGTATTTAGATTGCTTTACTAAACGATTTCAGACTTATTATGGTTGGGATTTGTGTTTATGTTTGCTTTTCAGTGCTAGAGTATTGTGGTTGTGTGCGATGCTGAAATTATGTGGTTTGGTTTGATGAACTTATGTATTTGAGTGCTCAAATGTGTAAGTTTGTAATTTTGATTTTATATGTATTAAAGTGATGTTTTGTGTTTTTTGTATAAAATTGATGTTAGTTGATCACTTTATTAAGATGTTTGATGCCTAAAAAGGCTGATTAGATGTTGGTGTGACTGTGAAAAGATCAAAATTGCAAAAAAAAATTTATTTGGGACCCTAAAAATTGAACTGAAATCGACGGCGCTGATACACCAAAGATATATGAATTTTTAGACCCATATTTTATACCTATTTTTGATGATATTGCACTTTAATGGAAGGTATTTTAATGTTTTCTTCCAAGTTGTTGATTTTTAGGGTTTAAAGCAAAAAGAAAGAAAAAAGGATCAAATTTGGAGTCAAAATGACCATTTTGATGAAATGCTCGACGTAGAATAAATTAACGTGGAGATTTTTTTACTCAACACTGACGATGCCAGACTAGCACTCATGGTGTCAAAGGTGGTGCAAACCCTATTTCTAGAAGGTTCAATGTATTTGGATGACTTTTTGAAGAGTTTTTGGAGGCACCTCTTGGAGAACTGACCTTGGGCTCTAGTTGGGGCCAAATTTCATCAGAAAGAGGGCTCCTCTACGTTTTTCACTCCTATACTTTCATTTTTTGCAATACATCATTCCATTCCATACATCATTCCATTCCACTTCACTTCTGTATTGGAGTCAATTAGTGATTTATTTTTAAAGTTTAGAGTTTTTGTGGTGTGATTTAGTGTGAAACTTTCTGTAAGAGTGCTGGAGAAAGAGAAAAGTGAGAGATATCTTCTTCCTACATTTCTAAGGAAAGGCTATAAAGGATTTGCTTTGAGAAAGATTTTTTAGATAAGTACTGTTTTCGTATTAGTATTGTATGAACTTTCACTTATATAAAAAATTTGAGTTTTGTTATTTCTTTCTCATGAAGTCTGAGTAGTTCCCTCTATCTTTCTCCCCACTCTGAGATATGGTGAAATGAAGAGATAATATGAATGTGCCAATATTAAATTGTAAAATAAATTGTGATGATTTTTTAACGCCAAACTTAATTTACTTTTCAATCTGGCCAATTGAATTGTTAAAATGTTTTGTGAAACATATGATCCGAGAAATGGAGTATGAGTTCTACAACAGAGTAAGGATCACATTTGATTCCATAAAGGAGAACATCGTTTATGGAATAAAGTACAAATAAATAGGGAAATATTTTTTATTGGGTGTAGAATTGGAGAACCTTTAGGGTGACAGACAAAAATCTTCAATTCAGTCTTAGTGTTTAAAAATTGAAGCGAGAGCTAGCCTTCAGGTGAAGGGAAGTGGGAGCTCTTGAGTGGGAGTCGGTATCCTCCTAGCTCAGCCATAGATTTAGGGACTAAACACTGAGATTAACCAATTATTTCTATGCACTATATCAGGATAGATAATTAAAATTACTCCTATCTGGCACAATACATATTATGAACATTTATCTCCTCTCATTTTACCATAGCCTCATTATAGTGGGAATGATGTTTTTTTCACATAAAAATCTCCATTACGTAAACATAGTTAATAGATAAGTATTTATTATTTTAAATTTTGAATATTTGATTTGATAATAGTATAGAAATTTAATTTTTATTGCATCTCAAAAATTGAAATTAGTGATAGTGATTTCAATTGACTTTCTGTGAATTTCCTAACAAATTTAAATCTTCCCCGTAGGATCGATACTTGGAGCTTAAATAAAAAGTCCATTATTACTTGATAAAGATACGTATACTTGCGTAGAATCTGAATATTAATTGATTATATTTAATTAAATTTTACACAATCTATCGGAACAAAAAAGTCAGATCAAGTTTTTGTCGTCGTTGCGTGGGGATGGTAACTGTTGAATTAAATAGTTTTGATAAATTAGGAAATTTAGAGATAATATATATACCATAAAAAATTATTATTATTCTTATTATTAAAAAAATATTAAAAAAATTAAAAATCAAAATTCCAAAAATAAATATTTTTATTAAAGTGTTTTACTTTGCTTGCTTTATTTGTTTTTGTGAAATATTAGATATGAAGGTTTAGTACATTACGATTAAGAATTATAACGTACTATTAGAAAAATTCAAAAACAACAAAGAGCAATTAAAAATTTACAAGAAATGGCAAATAACTTAGATAATCTAATAAATGAAAATCAACAAAGACCTTTAAAAGATTATGCGAATCTGACAGTAGATGAACTTCACTTGACTATTCAAAATTCTGATCTTGCGGCTAATCCATTTGAGCTTAAACCCACTATTATCCAAATGATACAAAATAATCAGTTTGGAGGATCACCTATTGAAGATCCTATCTTACATATTGCTAGTTTTCTTGAAATTTGTCTACATTTAAATATGACGGAGCGTCTAATAATGTTATTAGGGTTAAACTTTTTCTTTTTTCATTAAGAGATAAAGCCAAGGCTTGGTTAAATTTGTTAGCACCTGGCACTATTAGAACTTGGGGGGAACTATCATAAAAATTCTTGGCTAAAAATTTTCCTCCCTCGAAAATCACTAAGCTTAGAAATGATATTACATATTTTTGTCAGTTTGAAGAGGAATCAATATATGAAGCCTAGAAAAGATTTAAAAATCATCTTATGAAATGTCCACATGATGCTTTACTAGATGGGTTAATAATGCAAACCTTTAACAATGGATCAGAAGGATCATTCAGATCTATTATAGAGGCTGATGCGAGTGGTTCATTAATGTCAAAACCTTTTGATGAATCATATTCCTTATTTGATGAAATGGTTACTAATAAATTCTAATGGACCTCTAAAAGGGTAAATTATAGGATAGTAGCTAATATTCATGATTCAGATGCAATGTTTATTTTGGCATCTCAAATTGTTGTTATTTCTAAAAAAATTGATCAAATGGGAATGAATTATTCTCAAGTACCCCCATTATTAGATGAGAATTCACTATGACAGATTATTGATACTCAATCATCTTATGAAACTTTAAACGCTATAAATAATCGAAATAACAATCCCTATTCTAACTATTTTAACCCTGGTTGAAAAAATAACCCTAAGTTGGTAATAATAACTCGGTGAATCCATCTAGAAATCTGAACAATCAAGGAAATCCTAATTTTTGAGCTTGTTATCCTCCAAGATTTAACTCCAACCCTAACCCAAAAGTTAAGGAAAAGAAGTTGAGGATGGAAGAAGTAATGTTGAATATGGGAAATCAAATACAAAATTAAGGGGCTGCTATTAGAAATATTGAAAATCAATTAGGACATATTGCTACTGCACTTAGTAATAGACCTTATGAAATTATTCCAGTACTATGGAAGTTAATCCAAAAGATCAATAAGAAAATGAACAAACATAGTCCTATAGAAAATCCATTACCTTTGTTTCATCAAAGACTAAAATAGAAGAAAAAAGATAAACAATTTACAATTTTTTTGAAAATTCTTAAGAAGTTAATGATAAATATTCCTTTTGTTAAAGCTTTAGAACAAATGCCAAGTTATGTTAAATTTATCAAGGATGTATTAAACAAGAAAAAGAAGTTTATAGATCATGAGACTGTTGCACTTAGTGAAGAGTGTAGTGTTATTATTCAGAAAAAGCTTCCCAAAAAATTAAAAAAGCCTAGTAGTTTTACTATACCTTGTGTAATTGGAGAAAAGTTTTACGGAGAAGTTTTATGTGATTTAGGAGCGAGTATCAATCTTATGCCTTTATAAATTTTTAAACAGTTAGATTTGGGAGAAATTTCCCCTACTACTGTAACTATTTGGTTAGCTGATCGATCAATAACTTATCCAAAAGGAGTTATAGAAGATGTGCTAGTAAAAGTGCATAAATTTATTTTCCTTGTAGACTTTAGAGTATTGGATATGGAGAAAGATAAAGAGATTCCCATTATTTTAGGGAGACCATTTATTGCAACTGGGAGAGCTGTAATAAATGTGCAAAAAGGAGAATTAATTATGAGAGTTAATGATCAAGAAGTGAAATTTAATATAGCAAAATTATGAAATATCCTGCAATTGAAAAAAATAATGAATGTTTCTGGATGGAAGTAGCTGATTATCTATGTAATGAGCAATTTAAGAATGAATTCGAAGATAAATTAAAGCAAGGAGAATTTTTTGATACTAAAAATGAAGTAAAAGAAGAAGATTTAGATTATATTTATGGCGAAGCATTAGACTTGCTAGAGAATGATAGTAAAAATCTCATTCCTTTAAGTATTCAACCACCTGAACTTGAATTGAATATATTACCTGCCCATTTAAAATATGTCTTTTTAGGAGAGTCATCTACATGTCATCTACATTTCCTGTTATTATTGCCTATTATTATATCTTCTGAGTTAACTGAAATTCAGGAATAAATGTTTTTAGAGATGTTAAAAATGTATAAAAAGGCTTTTGGATGGACTTTAGCAGATACTAACGGAATTAGTCCTTCAATTTGCTTCAATTTGTATGCATAAGATGAACAGTATGAACCTAAAGCTGATCCTCAAAGGAGATTAAACCCTATAATGAAAGAAATTGTTAAAAAGTAGATTTTAAAGTGGGTAGATGTTCGAATTATTTATCCTTTTTCAGATAGTATTTGGGTAAGCCCAATTCAAAGTGTTCCGAAGAAAGGAGCGACTGTTGAAGAAAATGAGAAAAATGAATTAATATAATAAGACAAGTAACTAGTTAGCAAATTTGTATTGACTATTGAAAACTAAATATAGCTACCATAAAAGATCATTTCCTTTGCCCCTTATAGATCAAATGTATGATAGATTGACTGTAAACAAATACTATTGCTTTTTAGATGGATATACCAGACATCACTAAATTTTAGTTGCTCGAGAGGATCAAGAGAAAACAACGTTTATAAGCCCATATGGAACATTTGCTTTTCATAGAATGCCTTTTGGACTATAATGCTTTTCATAGAATGCCTTTTGGACTATGCAATGCACCTGCAACATTTCAAAGATGCATGATGTCAATTTTTAGCAATTTTATAGAGCATGGAATAGAAATGTTTATGGATAAAATTTCTGTATTTGGGACTTTGTTTGAGTTATGCTTCAATAATTTAGAAAAAGTTCTGGAGATATGTAAAAAAACAACCTAGTCTTAAATTGAGAAAAAAATGTCAATTTATGGTTGCACGAGGTATTTTTCTTGGGCATAAAATTTTTGAAAAAGGTATGGAAATAGATCCTGCAAAAATCCAAGTTATAGAAAAATTACCACCTCTTAATAATGTTAAAGGGGTGAGAAGTTTTCTAGGACATGCTGGTTTTTACAGGCGCTACATAAAAAAATTTTCAAAAATAACTAAACCTCTATGCCAACTTTCACAAAAAGATACGAAATTTGATTTTAATGAGGAATGCATAACAACATTTTAATTATTAAAGAAAAAATTAATCACTGCACCTATAATAGTACCACCTGACTGGAAGAAATCATTTGAAATAATGTGTGATGCTAGTGATTATGTTATTGGGACTATTAGGACAAAGGCATGACAAAGTTTTTAAAGTTATATATTATGCTAGTAAAACTCTAAATGATGCTCAAATTAATTATACTACTACTGAAAGAGAGTTATTAGCTATTTCTTATGCCTTTGATAAATTTAAGTCTTATTTAATTGGAACTAAATGTATAGTGCATACAGATCATTCTGCTATTAAATACTTGATGCAAAAGAAGGATGTTAAACCAAGATTAATTAGATTATTGATGCAAAAGAAGGATGTTAAACCAAGATTAATTAGATTGTTACTTCTATTAGAAGAGTTTGATTTTATCGTGGAAAATAGAAAGGGAAATAATAGTCAAATAACTAATCATTTGTATAGGATAGAAATAGAAATATTAACTAATTTTGCAAATGAAATTTTAGAAAATTTCCCTAATGAACATTTATATAGTATTGATGAAATGGATGTACCTTGGTATGTTGATATAATAAACTATATTGTAAGTGACATTCTACCATTTAATATCAAGAATCCATAATTAAAGAAATTTATCTATGATTCGAAAGATTATTTTTGAGATGACCCATATTTATATAAACAATGTAAAGATTTAATTATTAGAAGATGTGTGCCTTATGAAGAAACATAACAAATAATTGAAACATGTCATGATTCTAAATTTAGAGGACATTTTGGAATAAATAGAACTACATATAAAATTTTGCAAGCAGGGTTTTATTGGCCTACTATTTTTAGAGAAGTTAATGAATATATTAAAACATGCGATAGATGTCAATGAGTAAAAAATATTTCTAGAAGAAACGAAACGTTTATAAATTACACATTAGAAGTTGAAATTTTTTGTGTGGGGATTAGACTTTATGGGACCATTTATGCCTTCATTTAGAAATTTATATATATTATTTGTTGTTGATTAAACGTCTAAGTGGATTGAAGCTATTGTTGTTCCTAGATGTGACCCTCGGAGTGTTTCTAAACTTTTAGATAAAAATATTTTTACAAGATATTTTTAGACAAAAATATTTTTACAAGATATGGATGGCCAAGAGTAATCATTATTGATGGAAGATCTCATTTCTTTTAGATAAAAATATTTTTACAAGATATGGATGGCCGAGAGTAATCATTATTGATGGAAGATCTCATTTCAGGAATAAGAGAATCGAAAAATTAATAAAAAAATATGATATAATGCATAGATTCTCTACAGCTTATCATCATCAAACTAGTGGTCTAGCAGAAATATCGAATCGTGAAATTAAACGCATTTTAGAAAAATATTGAAAAAATCTATAAATCCAACCAAAATGGATTGGACAGTCAAACCTGAATATGCTTTGTGGGCTTACGAAACTACTTATAAAACTCCTATAGGAATGTACCCATATAGATTGATTTTTGGAAAAATATGTCATTTACCAGTAGAATTGGAACATAAAGCATTTTGGGCTGTTAAAGAATTTAATTTTAATTTAAAGGATGCTGGTGAGAAAAGGTTTTTGCAACTCAATGAACTTGAGGAGATTAGAAATGAAGCATATATAAAGAGAAAATAAAAATATGGCATGATTGGAAGTTTATTAAGAAGAAATTCAAACCTGGACAAGAAGTTTGACAAGAAGTTACAAGATTGAGATTGTTTCTAGGAAAACTAAAATCTAGATGGTTATGACCATTTAAAGTGATTAAATTATATCACTATGGAGCTATTATTATTGAAGATCCTAAAACTAGAAAGATATTTAAAGTTAATGGGCATCGTTTGAAACATTATTATGAAGGGAACATACCTCAATTTAAGGAAGTTTTAATGTTAAGTCAACCCAACTAAAAAAATGGTATGTCAGGCTGACGACGTTAAACCAAGCGCTTTGTGGGAGGCAACCCATACGTGCCATACTTATTTTGCTATGTATTACTATTTAGTTTGTTAAGTGTCATATATATTAGTAGATAATAATCCTACACAATTGCATTTATTATAAATTAAGTCCAATATTGGTATTGGAGGACAATTTGGAATCAAATTGAATAAAAAAAATGAAAATCGTAATTTTTGTCACTGGCACCGATGGTGCATTAGATAACGGACATCAGCGCCGACAGCTCAAATCGGGAGCACCGACAATGCCGAGTTTGATTTGACAATTTTAGATGACTTTTGGGGGGTTTTGGTGCAATTTCATTTTATAATATCCACGGGGATGAGTTTAAAAAGGCCTAGAAACACCTTGGACACCTAATAACTTCCTATTTTGGATTCCATGGCTTTCAATTCCGTAAATACTTTGAGGTATGGAGTTTTCAACAAAATAAAGTTTATTAGTTTTGACGTGTAGCTATTATATGATAAAGTTATTATGAAGAGGATATTGATCATGGAAAGAGGATATGTTAATCATAGAGTGATCAATCCTACTGGTCTGAATAATAAAATCATTCTTCAAAGGCGTTGGGAAGTTCTGTGTTACACTACGTCTGCGATTGTCTTACCTGTGGTAAAAGAGTTTTATGCAAACTTACATGGAATTAATCGAGGTGTTGTCTTCATACGAGGTAAAGTTGTACCATTTACTCCTGCAAGGATTAATGAATTGTATATGATAGACAACATTCCAATCTGTCATTATACAAATTTCATTCCTACGTGAGATTTGATGTAAGATGTGTACAATTTTTTGACGGATGAATGTGACATGTGGGAGATACGAGATGAAGGATATGTTAGTTTCTCCACTTCATTACTTAATCCAATTTTAAAACTATGGCATTTCTTTATTGCTGCAAAATTACTCCCTACTATGAAAATTAGTAGGGTTACCAAAGAATGTGCTATTTTAAATTACTGCATTAAAATGGAAAAACCCATTGATATAAGTTCAATTATATTTAAATCTATTATGGGTATCCTTACTAATGTACCAATGTATGGGCTTGGGCATACATCTACCATCTTTTTTATTTGAAGTCAAGCCCAACTGCGATATGAGAGTTGGGAAAAGACTTTATTAACATGGGAGCCCATGATCCCTATTAATGAGAATTATTTTGGAAATGGAAATGAAGTATTAAAAGCCATCATAGATAAATCTTCACAAGCTTCAGCTTCATTAAACCACCAATAGTTAGAAGTTTGCTTGCTTTGGAAAAGAAATTGAAGAAACTTAAAAGGGAACTTTAGGTTAATATAAATGCAGTAGGAGATCATAAATACCTTTTTGATCATCTAGATTGGAGAATGAAAAAAAATTTTGATCACAAAACTTTTGAAGCAGGATTAGTTTGGATGTTTAAAGAAAATGGGTAGATCGAAGAAAATACGGCAGATCAATTCCCGTACCAATCCTTCTTCAACTTATATGTTCATTACCAATCTATGGGTGATATCAGAGGAGGAGAAAGCACTGAAGAAGAGGCGTAATAATTGAAAACTTTAGATTCTTTATCTATTTTAGAACATTATATATATTTAGTGTAATTATGTGGATTTGATTTGATTTGGTTTGTTTTTTTGTTGTTTTTTCTTTAGAATTCTGAACTTTGATTGTGTGTATAGTTTTGTGACAGCATTTAGCGTTGTGGCTTGATTTCGACGCTGAATTATAGTTAGTTTGTTTAATATGTGTGATTGTATAATTAAATACTGTGTTTGTAAAAAGTGTACTTTCATATATAAATGTTAGTTTGTTTTTGTTTGTGAAAATTTGTGTTTGTGAAATGTTTTATTGTAAGAATTATTGATAGATAAAAATTTGTATTTAAAATACTAAAAATTTTTGGAGTATGTCTATAGGAAATTAAAAATTAAGAAAAATCAAAATATGAAATTTTCGGGCCTTCAGCGCCGATGGCACTGGGAATCGGCGCCAACGGTACCCTCGACCTCTCAGCAGATTTTAGCCCCTAAAAATTTATAATTTTTACTGTGGCCACCATTTTTATGCTTAAGTCATCTTCAACCTTCGGTTTGGGCGGCTAAGGCTTGATTTCGGATTTGAGGTGATTTAAAGTTTAAAAGACTTCAAATTTCATCTTCTCTAGGTAAGAGCTACACTTTAAACAAAAATTTTTTTATTTTCACCAAGGATTTATCTCACATTCCATGGATCCAAAAATATAGAAATTTTTTGAGAAATTTTTTAGAAAATCCTTTTGGTGATGAAGTCTTATTTAGTGATTTGAAGTTTAAAATGTTTTACATTTTGATTTTTGGAATTTTAAAATTTATTCATATTTTTCAAAATTTTCTAGGATGCCAATTGCACCTGGATCGAGCAAAAGGAAAGTAGAATATGAAGAGCAGAGATTTGCTAGCTTTAGAACCAGTGCTCGATTTCATAGCATTTGTGAAAATAAGAAAGCAATTCAGGATCGAGGTTTTAAAAATCTGGGATGAGAAGTTGAAAATTTGATTATTGCTCGACATTGGAAAATTTTTTGTTATTTTACTTATGATGCGATAGCTAGGATTGTAATCGAATTTTATGCCAACCTTTATGAAGCTTCTGATGATAATGTATTTGTTCTTTGAAAAAGGGTAGAATTTACTCTAAAGAAAAGAAATGAGTTTTATTCTGTAGAAGATGTGTATAGATGTTAGTATCATTTATTTTCTATTATAGATCAGGCTTTAGATGAAGTTATTTCTTTTCTAACAAGTGAGAAAGGGGCTTGGAAAGTAAAATATGGAGTTAAAGTTAACTTTCCCCTTTCTATGTTAAATGTAGTATCTAAAGCCTGACACTATTTTATTTCTGGGAGGATGATTCCAACAAATCATCATAGTGAAGTTACCAAGGATAGAGCCATCCTGAACTACTATATTCAGCAAGTCATGGATATAAATGTAAGCTCCATCACTTAAATGAACATTCGATCTATTGCTCTGGGAGAGACCAATGGTGGATTGACACACCCTGCTCTTATTTACACACTTTGTGAGCAGACATGAGTTGTGAGTTGATTTGAGTTGATTTCAGACCTGATGAGGAGAGGATTGAGCCTTAGAGACCTATTAGGCATGCCAACATTAGGACTTATGAGTCCCAAGTTGATTGGAGATCTGGAAGACAGACCAGGGATATTCCTTGTACTTCTAGAACCCCTAGTGAGACTAATTCAAGTGACCGTAGCAACAAGGAGTTGTTGGATCAGATGATAATACAACAGTGAGATATTTAGAGGATGGATCATAAGATGCAGAATATAGAGGCCAAAAATGCTGACACTGATGAACTGATTCACCTAAAGTTTGAGAAAGATGCTGCTTATGATGATGCTTTAGTGAGATACCTGAGGGGTGACCATACAATTCAATTCCTTATTCATTCTACTTATACTCTTTATCAGCAGCAAAAGTTAGATGTCGAGGATGAGGAAGATGATGACTTGTGTTCTATTGTATTTTTTTATTTTTTTAATGTTTCTACTGTGATTGTATTGTTTGTGTTGTGATGTTGTTTAGACTTTGTTTTTATGTTATGTGAAACTATAATGTGGAAAACTTTTTCCATTTTAAGAATTTAGTTTAGTTTTGTTGTTATTTTCAGCACTTTGTTATGTATTGTGATTAGCTCTTTCTCAGCAAATTTTATATGTATTATGTGCAATTTAATGTTTTTAGCCTTGTAGTTTTCATTTTAGCACCTACAGTATTTTCAAAATTTATGTTCAAAAATCAAATTCTCCAAAAGGTATAATTTTTTTTTATGTTTTTAACGCTTTCTTTTCCCTTCATTTTTAAAGCTCTTCATGTAAAAATCTTTTGAAAATTTAAGTTTGGGGGAGAGAAGAAGAAAAATCATTTTTAGAAAGAGAGAAAGAACTTAATTTTATTTGTCCTCACTTAATTATATTTTGAAAATTTTAAATTTAATATGACCTTTGGTATTAAAGGTTAACTTTGGATAGCTATATTTATGTTTTTAAATATAGAGTATATTTAAGTAAAAAATTTCAATAATAAAGGTTAATTGTAGGGGCTAAGATATTTAGTAAAAGAAAATAAGACAATGTTTTTCTATTTTTAGTAAAGAAAATTTGTTTTTTTGAAGTAAACTTTATGAAATCTTTAAGTTAATATAAATTTGTTAAGTGAAATAAAGAAGAGATAATGACAAAGACAGTGAGAGAGAATAGAGAATGGAGGGTAGAGAGAGAACTAGGAAGAGAAATTGTGAGAGAGGATGACACAGAGAGGGAGAGAGAAAGAAGAAATATATATATATATATATATATATATATGGGGAGAAGCCTGAGGAGATGCCGAATTAAAAATTGTCCTCACTTGAATCAACTTAAGGAAAAAGACTTGAACACAATTTCAAAACATTCTATTTGAATGTTAACTTCATTATTAATAAAGTTTTATGAAGTTCTTTTTCATATGAATTTGCTAAGTGACTTTAATATAACAAATTGCAATCCTTCTTGAAAGTTATAGAGGAACAAAAACCTTAGACTTAATTATTGAATATCTTTACACCTTTAGTATTAACTGGAGTTGTTTTGAATTTTTCTTAAGTTATACTATTATATTTAGAATACTGAAATATAGAATTATAAAAGTTAAGATCTTTATCATAAGTCATATTTTTTATGTAGTAAAGGAGTTACTTGAGCACAAGCAACATGTAATTTTAGGGGATTTTGATACACCAAAAAAATATGCATTTTTAGAACCATATTTTATACCTACTTTTGATGATACTACTTTTGATGATATTGCACTTTTGATGATATTGCACTTTAATGGAAGGTATTTTGATGTTTTCTTGTAGGTTATTGATTTTTATGGCTTAAAGGAAAAAGATAGCAAAAAGGATGAAATTTGGAGTCAAAATGATGTTTTTGAAGGAATGCTCAGCGCCGGCAGGAATGCTCAGCACCGGCAGCGCCGACGATGCACAACAAATTAATGTGAAGATATTTTTACTCAGCGTTGTCGGTGTCATACAAGCTCCGATGGCGTCAAAGGCAGTACAGACCCCGTTTATATAAGCTTTGATGTATTTGGATGACTTTTTAAAGAGTTTTTGGTGGAACCTCTTGGAAAACCGACCTTAGGCTCAATTTATGGCTGAATTTCATCAGGAAATGAGCTCTTCTACATTTTACACTCATCTACTTTCATTTTTTTCACTACATCATTCCATTTCACTTCCATATTGGAGTCAATTAGTAATTTTCTTTTCATAGTTTAGAGTTTTTGTGGTGAGATTTAGTGTGAAACTTTCTATTAGAGTGTTGGAGAAGGAGAAAAGTGAGAGATATCTTCTTCCTGCATTTCTAAGGAAAGGCTACAAAGAACTTGATTTGAGAAAGAGCTTTCAGATAAGTATTGTTTGTTTATCAGTATTGTATGAACTTTCTTTTATATATGAAATTTGTTTTTTTTTATTTCTTTCAAATGAAGTCTTAGTAGTTCCCTCTATCTTTCTCCCTACTCTGAGATATGGTGAAATGAAGAGATAAAATCAATGTGCCAATATTTAATTATAAATAAATTGTGATGACTTTTTAACTCCAAACATAATTTACTTTTTGATCTAGCCAATTGAATTGTTAAAATGTGTTGTGAAACATATGATCCGGAAAATGGAGTATGAGTTCTACAACAGATTAAGGATCACATTTGATTCCATAAATGAGAACGTCATTTATGGAATTAAGTGCAAATAAATAGGGAAATATTCTTTGTTGGATGTAGAATTAGAGAACCTGTTGGGTGATAGACTAAAATCTTCAATTCATTCTTAGTGTTTACAAATTGAACCAAGAGCTAGCCTTCAGGTGAAGGGAAGTGGGAGCCTTGGAGGGGGAGTTGGTATCCTCCTAGCCTAGCCACGGATTTAGTGACTAAACACTGAGATTAGCCAATGATTTTTTATGCACTGTATCAGGGTAGAGAATTAAAATTGCTCCTATCTGGCACAATACATATTATAAACATTTATCTCATCTCATTTTACCATAGCCTCATTGTAGTGGGAAGGATGCTTTTTTCACAAAAGAATCTCCGTTACAGAAACATAGTTAATAGATTAGTATTTACTGTTTTATATTTTGCATATTTGATTTGATAATCTAGTAGTTAAATAATTTAGTTTTGATTGTATCTTACACATTCAAAATTAGGGATAGTAATTTTGTTTAACTTCTGTGAATTTCATAGCTAATTTATCATTTCAAATTTAAACCTGCCCCCTAGGATCGATACTTGGGCCTTAAATAGAAATTCCATTATTACTTGTTAACGATATGTATACTTGCATAGTATACGAATATTAATGGATTATATTGTATTCTTATTTGCTTCATAGTGAAGAATTTATCAAGCATTTGCTTGGGGAGGCGCCCATTTACAAAGTGTTTTGGCCAGCGACTTACGTAGAGCGCCGACGGTGGCCAAAACCCGAAATGCCTAGATTTGACTTAAAATTGTGAATTAACCTAGGGACCCACCATATTCACCCCTTCTATCATCTTCTACCTCCAACAATTTTTTTTTAGATCTATGTCTTCTGTATTTGTAATCTTTTTTTGTATGATTGTACTGTGTTAAAACTATAGTATGATTATGATGAATAATTTTTTGTTTGATTGTTCCTTTAGTTCGAAATTGGAATAGTTATATATTTGTGTTAAATGTTTAAAGTTTATGTTTTAAATTTTCCTCTACCCTGCAAATCTCTTATATATTATGCATGGAAAAGCTTCTAATTGTTTCAGGCCTGCTAGTTCAAATTTTTTATTAATACCTGCACAACTTCAAATTATCAAAAGCCCACTACAAAAGGTTGAAAAGGTTAGATTTCTTTTGTTAGATTTCTTTTTCTCTTTTTACCTCAACTATTATGTTTAATGACAAACTTATGTTTAGGGGAGGAAAAATTAACTTTTAGTTGTCGTCAATAAAAATATTTTTTTTCTTTTAAAATTAATTTTAATATGATTTCTGATATTAGAACATAACTTTAGATAACTAAATTTTTTATTTTATTTAAATCACTTAGAAGGCTTAAGTAAAATTTTTAGTAAAGAAGGTTAACTTTATAGGCTAAGATATTTAGTATAAGAGGATTAGACTATATTTGATTATTTAAAGTAAAGGGAAATAGTATTTTTGAAATATTAAGAGACTTAAAAGTTTATATGAAAGTTTAAAAATTGAGACTATGATGAATCACTTAAAAGCTAATAAACATTTATAAAGTAAGGGAATGTTACAAGTTCCTACTTCAGGTAGAGGATAGTGAAGTTGAAAATTATTAAAGGCTATCCAGATATAGTAATCCTCACATAAAAAGAAAAGAAATTATTAAAAAGAAATCCCTCAATAAAAAAAAGGATTGAAAATTAATTCATATATAGAAAAATAAAATATATGTGAGGAGAAGCTTGAGGAGATGCCTAATCAAAATTTTGCTTCACTGGAATCAACTTAAAAGAAAAGAATTTAATTACATTTCTAAATTTATATTCAATGTATTAGCATCCTTACAAATAGAGTTCTCACGGACTTCCTTTTCATATTATTCTTGCAAGTGCCCTTATTGTGACAAATTATAGTTTTTCTTGAAATGATTATGAGACTAAAACTTTTAGAATTGATGACTAGACACTCTTACACCTATAATTTTGACCTAAATTATTTAAAAATTTTCTAAAAGTCTTGCTATTATATTCATTAAAATAAAAAATAATGGCATTTTTAAAGTAAAGTTCACTAACATGAATCATAATTTTATAAGTAGAGGAATTACTTAAGGACAAGTAATAGTTAAGTTTGGGGATTTTGACGCACCAAAAATATGTTGGATTTCTCATATGTATTTTTACTCATTTTTTGTGATATTGCACTTTAAAGGAAGGTATTTTTAATGTGTTGTTGCAGGTGTGATGATTTAAAGAATTTGGAGCAAAAGAAAGCAAATAGGAATGAAAAGAGGCAAGTTAGACAAATTTCCCTACTGGCGCCGATAGCACCCTATCTGGTGCCGACGGTGCCCAATTCCAGAGAGTTCAAAACATTTGAAGTGATAGAGTGCCAAAGACACCTTATCTAGCACCGATGGTGCCTGGTTTAAGCTTGAATTCAATTTATTTAGATGGATTTTGGAGGGTTGCTTGAGGAATCTCTTAGGAAATTTGTTCTAAAAAAATTAAAATTGTTTTTGGCACCCTTGCTTGGTCATGTGAGTCTTGTGGGGAGTGTTTTGTCTTGTATGGAGAGCGTGGTAATATTCTACATTTTGTGAGAGTTTTTTGAAGGATTCATCTATAAGGACTGTAGGAGGAGAAAGAGAGTGAGAGATTGCTTCTTCATTACTTATCTAAAGAGGGAATTGTGTGTTGTTATAATGATAGAAGAGGATTCAAAGGAACTTCAAGGGATTTGCTTAGGGAAGAAATTGAGATAAGTTGTATTTACTTCTTTTTGTTTGTATGATGTTGCTTTTATATATAAAATCCTTCTTTTGTCGTATCTTCCTCATGAATTCTGAGTAGATTTCTTTATCTTTCTCCTTGCAATGAGATATGGTGAAGTGATGATTTAGATTGGATGTGTCAAATTAATGCTAAGATTTTGTGATGAATTTACACTTTGTGCTTCGTTTACTTTTCGATATAGCCAATTGAATTATTAAACCTTGCTGTGAAACATACGATCCTAAAGGTCTATGTATTCTACAACAAAAGTGAAGATCACAATGAAATTCAATGGATGGTGAAGCTCATGGGGGTTGAATGCAAATAAATAGGGAAATATATTTTTTTGTGAATAGAGTTAGAGATTTTAGAGTGACAGAATAAAATATCGACTAAAATCTCAATTTGGTCCTAGTGGTTGGAAACTAAATCGAGAGTTAGCCTTCAGGCAAAGGTAATTTGGAGCTCTAGAGTGAGAGCCTGTATCCTCCCAGCCTAACCACAGAATTAGGGACAAAACCTAGAATTAGCCAATATTATTTATGACACTCAAAAGAGGGTAAATAATATATATGCTCTTATTTGGCACAATACAAAGTCTTCACTAACCTTTATCTTTCACTCACCATAGTGTCATTGTAAGGGAGAGGACGCCTTTTCCATATTTGAAACTTTCAATACAAAACATAGTTCTGTGTTATATAACTTTGTTTAGAAGCTTAGAAAGTAAATTTAGTAAATTTTAATGTTTAACCATCTTTACACTTTAGCAACTTTAATATTTATATTAAGCGCATTGTGATTTGGATATTGGATTTTTGTACTACGCTTCACGGTTTAAAGTTTCGTAAATTTCCTGTAGGATCGATAATCATGACTCCATTAGAGCCTTGTATTACTTGAGCGATACGTATACTTGTGTTTATATAATTGTGACTAAATAAAAGATATAAAATTAATTAAAAATAGAAAGTACGTATCAAGTTTTAGTACCGTTGCCCGAGATTAAAGTCTTCAAGTAGTGGTGCCAACTTGATAAAACCGAGCATATAAAAAAGTCGTGATCAAGGATCTACAATAGCATGAGGATCTATAACACAACACATCTTTCTTTAAAATTATAAGCCATAGGACTTCGAGGTTGTATGCCTAGTGCAACATAAATCCTCACTTTATCTGTAGGTTTTTGTATAGCTCTGCTATACAATTTAAGCCTTAAATCACCTTAGGTTTTGAGGTTATCATTTGATATGACCTAAATCCTCACATTTTCCAAGCTATTTGTATGACTGTGTCATGTAAATGTAAGCCCTAACTAATAAAATCTGTAAGATATAACATTTAAATAATTTTTCTTCTTGAAACTGAACCTAACCCATAAGATAGCTTGAGAAGTCACCAAGGTTCTCCTCAGGATCTGTAACAAACCCTAGTTCCCCTTCCTATGGATTCCATAATAATGTTCTAAATTTGAGCCATTCACCTTTGATACTCCTTTGGTTTGATCTGTTGAAAAGTCCTACCCCTTAAAATTTTTAATGACAATATTCAATGATCCAAATTGAGAGTTTTCTTAGGTGGCTTCGGTTATTTAAGATGTAATTAACTATAGGGTTTTACCCTTATAGTTTACTTTAAGAACCCATCTTCATATAAACTCTATTTAATTTTCTTTTATATTTAATAGAGGAGCTTGTTGGTTAACATAAAAATGATTTTTTGCTGAGTTAAACGGATGTCATAAATTCTTTAGTTTATTAAATCGAGCCTCACCAGTAAATAGTGTATTCGGGATAGGTATATTACTTATGGTGTTGTGCTCGATCATTTAAACTATTACAGATATGAGATTAGTTTGGTCTCGGATAATATAAACTTAAAATTTTAATTTTTCAAAATTATATAAATAAACATATATTAAATTAAAGGAGGTGGCAAGATTCCCATTCTAGCGACCGACAATTTCTAATTTGGTGACTCACATCTTTCTTGGATTTTTATAGTTTAAATATTATGATTTATGTTATTATCATAAGAATTTCCATCTTCCAAACAAAGGCTTCACAGTAGTAGACTATAATTAGCCTACGGGATTTCTTAATGTGCTTCTCTATGGGATCAATACTGGATTTTTTAAAGAAAGCCCTATATTACTTGAAGTGATACATGCACTTGCGTAGGACCTCTAGTGTGTGAACTATTTTATATATTTATATAACATTTTTTTTTTGCATATTAAATACTTAATATTAATTGGGTCAAGATTTTGACCATATTTTTGGAAGCTAAATTACTGTGTATGTTTGGTACGTATCAAGCTGTGGTCAAGTTTTTGGTATTGTTACTGGGGATTTAAATTGACATAAAATACACAGAAAAAATAGCACAAACCACGGGCGCATCAGAAGGTACTCAGCTTAGGAATCGACCAACTAGGTGAGCAAAAACTCGGATTGATATGGCATGTGTTTTGTTTTGGTTAGTGAAATTATCAAAGTCAAGAGGAACCTCTAATGATGTAAGACAAGCCTAGTGAGCCTACCATATTAGTGTTTTTCAAGTACTAGCATGTTGGGCCCTCACTAAGGCTCCCTCTAAGCTCCATCGAGAACCCTCCATGGAGGTTTAAATTTCTCAGTCCAACATAGATTAGCTAGGTAACAAAGGACCATGGTCAATGCAACACGCTTTTCAACAAGATGAATAAACTCAGCCAAGTTAGAAGAGAATCATCAAAAGGTGTTGGATGCATGACCCAGTCCGACCTAACAACACATTTGCAAGATTTTAGCAAAGTGACTTTCGTTGTTAATATTAAGTGATCCTCACTAGGTATTTTCTATAAACATAAGGACATCCATTTCTGTCATGGACTAATCAAGCCAACTAGGGGCTTATAATAGTGTGACATGCACTTTGACATGGCGAGTAGATTCAGCCAAGTCGATCAAAATACAAAGAAGTATCGAAAGGGACTGGAGGCATAAGATAATCCAACCTCACGGTGCTTTAGAAAGCACTAACATATAAACCATGTAAGGGTTTCCTTACAGACTAATAGAATAACCCTTGTTAAAGAAAAGTTGATAGTCGTGCCTAATGATAGGGCTCAACAGAGGATATCTCCTTTAGTTCCACTAAGCATAATCCACAAGTGTACAAATGTCCTCACACCATCATGGATAGACTAGGTGATCGTTGACCATGGTTAACACAACATGCCTCCCAACATGTAGTTTAGGATCACCTAAGTTGGGCAATAGGGTAAAAGGGATTAAAGGATTAGAGCAATTTAACTCAAATAATGTTTTTGATGAGCATTAATAACACAAACCTCTTTGGGGATTCCTCAAGAATTAGTAAAAATAATTCTCATTGAGGAAATCATCATGATGTGGTCAGGTACAAAGCAAGCATTAGCTGGACAAGGGGTCAATTGTATGACCTAGAGCACTACTTGATGCCACATGTCCATCATATGAGGTTATAAGAACAAGACAAGTCCAAGTGGTAAGGACTACAATGTCGTAATGTTTCATATTATATCGTAAAGGTTAGACTATAACGAAGGTCTACCAGAAAAATGTTCTCCAAGTTTTAGCAAAATGTCCCCTCATCGTGGAATTCTCCAAAACATGAAAGATAGTTCTTATTGAAGAGTGGATTCCTCTTGGGATATACTATCACTATGCTAGTACCTCTTGTAGATACAAATCGACCATGCAAGTGAAGTTTCATAGTAAATACAATGTGCCTTTTCCGGTGAAGTAATAAGTATCACTCATGAGTAAAGCAATAATGGGCTAGACTATACTGATGGTCTACCTAGAAACAAATGTTTAGCCTTCACGAGGTACCATTTTTCAAATACCCAATAAGAAGGCTTTACTGAGTATTTACTATAATTATGTGAATGCTCCCTCAGGCACGGATCAATTATAAAAGCAAAGTACCCTAATCAATGCATCATGCCTCACCGATAATGTAGTAGGTGACACTCATGGGGAAATCAACAGCGGGTTAGACTATAATGATAGTCCACCCAAAAAAATGATGTTTAGCCTTTATGCTAAACTACATCGGTGAGAGGATATGCACTATGATCATTCATGATAAATAAGATGTGCACGAGAGACTCTCTCATATGAAACAGTCGGGATGCGCATGTCCATCTAACACATGATGAGTTGTTGATCTACTTCTAGACCTTGTATAAAGCAGGTCTTCAGAAGTTGTAGTAAGATAATAATAAAGCTTCTCTTACATAAACCATTGACGGCACCAAGTATTGGCCACCCTAGGGACTTTAACCTTGCCTGAAATGCAAGTTGAAGATAAAATTACGAGAAATACAAGGCTCCTTTAACATGAAATTATTATGAATTTTGAACGACCTTTATAGTAGGTGTATAATAGCTAAAATAGCTTCATATAAGTGAGATATATCAAAGAATGAGCTTTCTTTATTGCTCAAAAATTTGATTACAAAGTTCATAAACCTTGAACATCAATTTTATAAATTACATAGAGTACATCAAAAGCAAAAGAGTTAAGCATATTATCTCTTCAAATTTCGCTCGTTGATAGTGAGCATCGGATGAGATTCATTTGTGTCG
This sequence comes from Phalaenopsis equestris, assembly GCF_001263595.1. Taxonomy (NCBI): domain Eukaryota; kingdom Viridiplantae; phylum Streptophyta; class Magnoliopsida; order Asparagales; family Orchidaceae; genus Phalaenopsis; species Phalaenopsis equestris. The sequence continues at coordinate 3,200,436 of NW_018164682.1, forward strand.
ATCATCATGTAGGCACTATATTGTAGACTTTATCAATCATGAAAGGCTCTTCCCAATGAGCTCAAACTTGTCTTGCCTTTGATGGAGTAAAACCATCACCAAGTCTCCAAACACGAAGGCTCCCAATCTTCCAAAATTATGATGATATTTGGTCATTTGAGAATAATATAGTTTAATGTTTCATTGGGCTTTCTACCTAAGTTCTTTGAGGATATCGAAATCATCCAACCTGAGTTGGATATTATCATAACTAACGACCTGGTTACAAAGAGCAACTCTCAACGGAGTAGTTCAACTTCCAGCCGAAGGACAGCCTTAAGCCCAAACATCAGAGTGTAACGGGTGGAGCTAGTGGGGGTACAATATTCCATACGATATGCCCATAATGCATACGTTAGTTTCTCATGACACTCCTTTTTGTTAACATGAAGAATCTATTTCATGAGATTTCTCAAAGTCATATTGGATGCTTCAGCTAAGCCATTAGCCCTAAAAGAGTATTTTGTGGAGTAATGCAATGTGATATGATGTCGATGATAGATTCAATTTATCTTGGTGTTCTTGAAAGAAAGCCCATTGTTGGACATAACACGATGTGGCAAACCGAATCGATACATGATATTGTTTTCAAAGAAATTGAGCACAATATTGGCTCCTCTAAAGGGATGGCTTCTGCCAACTTAAAAAAGTAGCCAGTGTCTGTTAATATAAATTGATGTCCTTCAGATTGTTGAGGGTCGATAGGACCTACAATATCAATACTTGAAATATCAGAAATATATAGTCTTTATGTACACATTTTTAAACCTATTTTTGTAATATTACGCTTTAGTGCAAGGTATTTGTGTGTTTTTCTTTTAGGTACAATCAAATGGATAAAAAATGATGAAAGGAGTGAAAAAGGATCAAATTTGGAGAAAAAATTAAGAAGGTGTACAAAAGAAATGTAGCGCCTAAGCGCCCAGAACTGGCACATAAGCGCGAGTAAAACCGAGAAGGCCGCCCCTAAGCACGAAGTACTGCATGCTTAAGTGCTAGAAGTAGTTACTTGATGATTCAATGAATTTGGACAAATTTTGTAAGAGGGTTATGAAGAAACCCATGGTGAAAATGTGGGAAATAGTTAATGTACACAAAAATACATTCAATTAGCTTTTGAAAGGAGCCAACTCTTGAAAGAGTCATTGAATGTGGATACATTTTGAAAAGACACCAAGACACCTTTTGAATAATTATAAATGGACTTGGATTGAATTGAAGAGCAGTCATTGCCCCTCTAGACACTGAGGAGGCCTCTCTCTCTTAGATTCATTAAGATAATTTTAGAGAGAATGAGAGAGGAGTTGTAGTGTGTGAGTAGAGAGTATTGTAGTAGAAAAAAAGAGAAGAGATTTAAATGAACTTCAAGAATTTGGTGGAGAATATTTGAGATGTGTTTTTATCTTTGTGACAACATTTTGTTTTAATTTAGACTTCTTCCTTGTTTGCATGATGTCTACTTTCAAACTTAAGTGTGGTTGTGTTTTCACCAAAAATTATAAGTAGTTTTCTTTATCTTTTTCCTTAAAATGATAAGTGATTAAGTATTGGATGGAAGTTGTTTGAAGTATTAATCTTTAATTATGGAATAAGTTGTGATGATTTTAAATCTTGTGCTTCTTTTACTTCTTGATTTGGCTAATTAAGATGTTAATATTTGTTGTGAGAACATGTAAAATTTGAGATGGTATTATCTCAGCCAACTAATGGTAAAAATCACATGAGATTATATGGATGAGAATGTAATTCATATGATTGAGTGCAAATAAATACGGAAATAAACTTTAAAGGGTGTAGAATTGGAGAATTTTATAGTGACAGGCTAAAGTCCTCAATTTAGTTTATAGTCTTAGGTTTTGATACGAGATTTTAGCCCTTTATAGTGACAGGCTAAAGTCCTCAATTTGGTTTATAGTCTTAGGTTTTGATACGAGATTTTAGCCCCCAGGTCGAGGGAGAGGAGGGAACTCTAGAGTGAGAGCTAGTATCTTCCCAACCTAACCCGTTTTCAAGACTTTTCAAACTTTAACTTAGACCATATTTATAATAGCATTTGTACGAAGGGTAAAGAATAGTATTGCTCCTATTTGGTACAACACAATTAGAATACTTCCACAATAGAAATCCTATACTTGTTAATGATTCATGATAAGGAAAAGGATATTTTTTTTATATTTCTTTCATCTTACAAAAAACTAGTTAAAAGTTTAGTTTGTTGTTTACTTTACTTTCATTTATCAAAAATATTATGAAAATTTATAAGAAAAATCAAACTTTCATTCCTATTATATAATTTATAGTTTGAGTAAGAATAATTTGCAAAGTAAAATTTGTTATTTAATTTCTTTTGATTTTAGTTACATAATGTATTTTTTCCCTGTGGGTTCAAGATTCAAGGCTTAATCATAAAGTCTTATATTACTTAATAACAATACATATACTTATGCAGTATCCCATATTTAAATATAATAATTATATTCTTATTTGCTTTGAAGTCAAAAATTTGCCTAGCTGTGGATGGTGATAAATTTTTTGGCTAGCGTTGCAAAGTAAGAAATATAATTAATGAAAAATTAAGATTAGAACTGCATACATCGTACTATCATATAAAATCAGGATCAAGTCTCTCGAAAGCCTAATGTGACATTGTTGGATGCAACACATTTTGGTGCTGGAGTGATAATGGACTGAATAAAGGGTAATAATTGCACCATTTGGCATAATATACACATTCAAGGGTCATCAAAAGCCAGTAGTACCAAAGTCTCTTGATGTTGACTTTCATCTTGGGGCCCGACTGATGGGACCCATAATGACCGTTGTGAAACTCATTTAAGATCTTTTGAATCTTGTCTTTTCCAACACATCTCATCCACTGAGAATCGAGAAATGGTACTATTCCCGACTTAATACTTATGCACAGTATAGCAATAGTTCCCATGGTATTTTTCACTTATATTTTCTTATTTTGCAACAAAACCAAAAACTTGATCCCAATAAAAATAAGAATTTAACTTTTTAATTTATATATATTTATATTGAGATACTATGTAAGTATACGTATCATTATCAAGTAAAATAGAACTTTTTGATTAATAGATGAATATCGAACCCACAGGGAAGATTATGCAATATGCACTTTTTAGAAAGTTTTTCTATTTTTAAAAAGATAATTACCTAAAGTAAAAATGATTTTTGCAGGTATTTAAAAATTAAATATTTTTGGTATTTTTGATATTTTAACAAAATAGTAACAACTTAAAAAGATAACTAAAGTTTTTATAGAAGAAAAGTACTTAACATGAAAATGTCTTTCTTCTTATCATGAATGAGTAATAAGTATAGGAATTCTGTTGTGGAAGTATGCAAATTGTGTTGTGCCAAATCGGAGCATTCTTTACCCTTACTAGAGATGCTATAAAGAACATTGGCTAATCTAAAATTTGAATAGTTCCAAAGACCAACTAGGCAGGGTAGATACCAGCTCTCACTCTAGAGTTCCCTCGATTCCCTCCACCTGGGGGCTAACATTCTCGTATCAGAACCTAAAACAACAAACCAAGTTAGGGGCTTTAATTTGTCACTTTAAAGTCCTCTAACTCTACACTCATCAATAAATATTTTCCTATTTATTTGCACTCAACATATAAACTACATTCTCATTCATACAACCTCATATGCCAACCTCTTGTGATTCTTTCCAACTGTTGACTGAGACAATACGAGCCCGGTTCTTACATGTTCTCACAACAAATTTTAACATCTGGATTGGCCAATTCAATAAGTAAATGAAGTGCGTGGATTTAAATCATCACAACTTCTTCCATCATTAAGGATCAATATTCTCCACAACTTCCATCCAAAACTTAATTACTTATCAGTTTAAGAAGAAAGATAAAGAGAACTACTCAAAATCCATGGAAAAAAATTATCTCAAGTCCTCCAACAAACTCTTTAAGTTCCTTGGATTCTCTTCTCTTTTACAATCATTCAAAACAAATTAACAAAAAGATAAAGTAAATAAAAGTGGTTCCTAAAAATCTTTCCGAACTAACTCCTCATAGAAAAACTTTCAAAACTTGCCAATATTTTCTGGTCTCACACTTTTTCGGACCTTTTTAGGACTCTTTTCTAAGTCATCTCTTCTTTCTTTTATAGTTTTCCAAGAGGTGCCTTGGGATCTCCTTAAATTGAAAGGCTTATTTTCTCAGCCTCAAGAATTTGATTTGAAAGATTGCAATATGATGGGCTCCTAAAGAAATGCGGAATTGAATATGAATCCTCAACCTCTATAATTTGATTTGAAAGATTGTAATAGCATGAGCTCCTAAAGACACGCAGAATTGGATGTGAATCCTCAACCTCTAGAGTTTGATTTGAAAGATTGCAATAGGATGGGCTCCTAAAGCAAAGCAAAATCGGATGTGAATCCTCAACCTCTAGAATTTGATTTGAAAGATTACAATAGGATGAGCTCCTAAAGCAACGCGGGATCAAATGTGAATCCTCAACCTCCATAATTTGATTTGAAAGATTGCAATAGGATGAGCTCCTAAAGCAACGCAGAATCGAATATGAATCCTCAACCTCTAGAATTTGATATGAAAGATTGTAATAGGATGAGCTCCGAAAGCAATGCGGATTCGGATGTGAATCCTCAACCTCTAGAATTTTAGTTGAAAGATTGCAATAGGATGAGCTTTTAAAGAAATGGAAAATCGGATGTGAATCCTCAACCTCTAGAATTTGATTTGAAAGATTGCAATAGGATGAGCTCCTAAAGCAACGCGGTATCAGATGTAAAATCTTCATCCTCTAGAATTTGATTTGAAAGATTGCAATGGGATGAGCTCCTAAAGCAACGCGGTATCAGATGTAAAATCTTCATCCTCTAGAATTTGATTTGAAAGATTGCAATGGGATGAGCTCCTAAAGCAACGCGGTATCAGATGTAAAATCTTCATCCTCTAAAATATCGTGTTTCGAATTCGTGGGAAACTAGTAGAATTTATGAAGATTGACATTGGTGACGAAAAAATTGTGAAACTTTGTGAGATTTTGTGCAGAATGTGAAATTTTGCGGGGATGTGTAAAGAGTTAGTGTAGATAACGATGGTTGTGCTGCGCGCACAAAGAGTAGGAAATTCCAAAAATGGAAGTATCCACTCAACAGGTTTGTTTTATTTTCTTATTATTTTTATGATAATTTAATTTTTTCAAATTTGTTTTTAAAGTTTTAATTTCAACTGGTTGTTTTTCAAAATAAATTTGTTTTGTTATTTATTTATTACAATTATCTTTTATTTGTGTTTTATTTATTGTTGGACCCGGTCATAGACATATGGCCATATTGATAACCCTAAAACAATCAAGGTTTCAAAGTTTCAAAGAAAGCAAAAGCAAGCAGAGGTAAGTGACATTAAGCAGCATCAGGTCCCGTAATAGGTTTTTCAGGTATCGTCCATTTATCGGTAACATGGGTCTTTCACCCCGGAAGTCCACTAACTGGTAGGCTCCTCCTGTATAAACCTTCTCAACGATAAATGGTCCCTCCCAAGTTGGCTCAAATTTTCCACCTATTTTACAGCGAGCAAGAATAGGTCTTTTGAGCATGAGTACGAGGTCACCAATTTTGAATGTCCTTAGGCGGACCAATTTGTCATGGGCTTGTACCATCTTTGTTTGGTAGATCTCCAAATGTTGTTGTGCTTCCAATCGTTTTTCCTCGAGACTCTCCAGTTTTTCAAAAATGAGTTTTGTGCTTTCTTCTGTTGTGAGTTGGTTGGCAACGACGACTCTGAGAGATGGTGTCTGGATTTCTAGCGGTAACACGGCCTCGGTCCCGTACACGAGCATATAAGGTGTACACTGAGTGGGAGTCCTGAAAATTGTCCTGTAGGCCCACAAGGCTTCTAATTGTTTATTATGCCAATCCCTTTTATTTTCATCCAGTGTTTTCTTCAAAATCTGTACCAATGTCTTGTTGAAAGCTTCAGCCAGACCATTTGCTCTGGGATAATAAATTGTAGAGTATCCCAAATCTATCCCATGTCTTCTGATGAAATTATTGATCTTTGTGCTTTTGAAAGCTGTCTCCTTGTAAGAGATTATTCTTCGCGGTACTCCGAAACGGTAGACAATTTGGCTTTTGAAAAATTGAAGGACATGTTGTGTCGTAACCTCACGTAACGGTACTGCCTCTGCCCATTTGGAGAAGTAATCTGTAGCGACAAGAATGAATCTGTGCCCTTTAGAATATGGAGGGTATATCGAACCTATTATGTCCGTGCCCCAACACTCGAATGGCCACGAGGCAACAGTTGGGTGTAGCACATTTGGAGGCTGGTGCAGGACCACCCCATGCACCTGGTATTGGTGACATCTTCTGGAGGTATCCATGCAATCGGACATCATTGCTGGCCAATAATATCCGAGTCTTTTAATCTTCATTTTCATTTTTGGTCTCGACTGGTGAGCGCCACATAATCTGGCATGTACTTGTTCGACAATATTTTGTGCCTCGGCTCTGCTCAAACACCGTAGCCACATTTGGTCGAACGATCTTCTGTAGAGAACATTTCTCACCAGGGTGTAAGACATGGCCCTTCTTGTGATGTGGTGTGCCTCAGACTTGTCTTCTGGTAGCTTTCCAGTATGCAAATATTCTATTAATGGCTTGCACCAATATTTGTTGATGTCTATAACTGTATTTATCGTTTCTTCTTTTTCAAGTTTGTGAAGAGTTTCGAAGTCACTTCGAGACAAGACTTGTCTTCCTTGCATTGTGACTTCGATGGAATCCTCCGAGGGACGCGCCATTTCCTTAGCGAGTTTTGCTAAACCGTCGGCATGAGCATTATCTCCCCGAGGAATCCGGTAGAACGTCACCTCAGGAATCTGCTCCAGGAGCTTCATTGCGTACAGATGGTATTCTGCTAACCTTAGTTTTAGAATTTTGTATTATCCGGTGACTTGCAGGATGACAAGTTAAGAGTCACCATAAATGGTGATGTTCGTTATATCCATTGAAATCGCCAACTTCAATCCGGTGATTAAGGCTTCATCTTCTGCTTCGTTGTTGGTACACGACTCTGTCGGTGGTATGAGAACCTCAACATACCCTTATCTGACATGATAAAGATGAAACCGATCTCTGTTTTGCCTGGTATGACTGTGCCTGATCCTCTCTTGTCTTTCCTAGTTGACGAGGCACCATCGACGTACATTTCCCAGTGCTGTGCACTGGAAAATTCCATTTGTAAAAATTACATTTGTAGTATCTACTCGTCTGGTAACTCGTCGTTGAGAGAGGACCCAGCTGGTAGTGGGTGTGCAGCGAGAAAATCTGCTAAAATCTATCCCTTGATAACACGGAGGGGTGCAAAAGTTATATCAAATTGCAATAAGATCATTGACCATCTTGCTAAACGTCCGGAGAGTGTTGTTCGGGTCATCAAATATTACAATGGACTAACTTTCGAAATTAGGGTGATCTTATGAGAAAGCATGTAATGTCTAAGCTTTTGAGCGGCGACATCTAATGCTAGACAATGCTTCTCAATAGGTGGATATCTTACCTCCATCGGCATTAGACAACGCCTCAAGTAGGACTCAAGTAGTAGAGAGCATTTTCTTTTCCCTCTTTATTGACTTGGGCGAAAAGGGCTCCAAGAGAGTCATCCAATGCAGCGGTATAAAGTATCAATGGTTTTCCTGGGATAGGGTCTCCCAAATCTCCCAAAATAGGAGGTGTCAT
>NW_018164682.1:3208319-3208979 GCF_001263595.1 Phalaenopsis equestris
GAGAGATTAGAAATAAAGCGTCTCAGATATGCCAACTTCCTCTGGAAGGAACGTAGCTGCTTCAAGGTTTTAGGGGAAGGCATTTCTAAGATAGCTCTAATCTTATCCGGGTCGATCTCGATTCCTCGATGATGGACAACGAATCCTTGTCCGTCCAACTTCCTCATACATTGTTTCATATTCATTCCTCTCTATATCTTCTAGAGATATCTCGTACTAAGGTTTCTTCTGTTTCGTCATCATTATCTCATCTTCAGAACTATCTTCATCACCAATGATCATAATTGGCCTAGTCCGTTCAACAATTAAATTGATCTTTCCTTGCCCACGTCCCCAGCCTCGACCTCGGGTGCGTGAACTAGAAGAACCTCCACTAACTCGTTGTAAGGGAGTGGTAGAAGGCTGTTGAAGCGAAGTTGTATGGCCTTCCTTTTGTGATCCCTCTGAATCTTTATCTTTGTGTGTCAAAATTTCGTGCGAGAAGACAGTCTTCTTTGGAGGCGCGTAGTAGGCAGCGCCTTCGTGGATACCAACTTCATGCACTGAAAATGGTTGTAGGTCTCCCTTGATGCAATTTTCTTGAAGTACAATGTGCTAGCGCATCTTAGGAAGTTGCCGGCCCGACTAAGCATCTATGACGCTCTGATCCTGTCAAAGGAG
>NW_018164682.1:3209430-3212765 GCF_001263595.1 Phalaenopsis equestris
TTGATTATGTGGTTCTTCCACTGGCGGAGGTGGGGGTATCTCTTCTCGAGTCATTATCTGTTTTCTCTTGTCTGCTGGAGCTGTTCTTGGTGATAACACTTTCCCGCTTCTTAAGTTGACTTTTATGACTTCTTCTTCTTGGGATATCATTGTTGAATCCTCTGGTGTCTTTTCTTCTTTGTCGGTGAGATCTAAGTTGATGGCGAGCGGTGCACCATGACCCCCGCGCTCGAGAGTTGGCTCTTCTTTATCAATGATGTCGTAAGCAATATCGTTGATGTCTTTATTACACTTGACAACAAGTTCATCGGACTCAAGTATCATTTGAGGATCAAGATCTCAACAAACTTGGTTATAATCAGTCACGTTATTACCAGAAATAGTCAAAACATAGCCAAAATCACAACCATTATATTCATAAGACCCCGAAGGGACAAAAAGATAATCATACAAAGTCAAAGGTTTGAGGAATTTCTTCCCCAAATCCGAGACAACCAATCTAGTAGAGGCAGCCCCTATCCTACCCCCCGTGCTATCGATCTTGGCAGTGATGCTCTTCTTTTTCTTGCTTTTTGTCCTGGACGATGACGGATTCTCTGGTGAAATCTTCAAATCTTCATTTTGGGCTCAGTATGTTGGAGACTCTGAATGGAGGCTTGTTTTGATGCAGACTGTAGCTTGTTCAGTATCTTCTTGGATGATCTGCTCCATACACATACCTCATTTCGTCCTTCTTCGGTATTTGTAGAAGCTTGTTTCGATGAATCCTGCATTTGATTGAGGACCCTCTTGAGTTCATCCCAAGTTGTACTCCATCCATCTGTTCCGACATATGGATCAATTGGGGAGATTGACTCAGCCGAAACCATGTTTATGGAACCTTTTTCAGGTTCTCTCAAATACTTCTTTGGTATTTTTATATTCTCTTCCTTAAGGTCTTCTCAAGCCAGTCTTTAATGACGAAACACTTGTCTATAGTGTGCCCAAGCAACTGGTGGTACGGGCAATAATTTGGTTCATTCTTCTCATCCACCTCTTCGGGTTTCTTTGGATCAGGCAGTTTGAATTCTGGTTTCTTCATCAAGCTTTTGAATATTTTAGCTACAGCTTCATCTTTGAAGGAGTAAACAACTTTTTGTCGCTCTAACAGGGATATTATTTTACCTGTTGTTCGAGATGATCCCTCCTGAGACGGCCGTTGGTTGGATTGACTGCTCTGTTTATGAGGGTACTGTGACGATGATCTTCTGCATATATCTTTGTTGGTTGATTTCCTTTGTTGACATTTGCGACTACCCCTGATTTTTTTTCGAATACTCTGGTCACCTTAGCCTTTTTATGTGGCTCCATGTGCTTCATTTCTTCTTGCAGACTACTGGCTTTACTGAGTAGCTTCTCGAAGGATTTGATGGTGAGTCCCTTAAGCATGAAATCTACTAGCCCATGAATGCTTTTGAGTAGAATCTCAATCTCTTCATGTTCCTATAGCTGAGGTTCACATTTCACGCTAAGTTTTCTCCACCTCAAAATATAGTCTGTCAAGGTTTCATTAGGCTTCTGCTTCTCCGTCATGAGTTCTCCAATAGACACATGATGCTGTGCCCTAGTAAAACTTTTCACAAATAATTGTTCCAACAAAGAAAATGTTTTAACTGACCTGTTGGGCAAGTCAGCGTACTAGTCGAAAGCAGTCCCTTACAAGCTGCTAACAAACTGCTGGCAGAGTAGAGTTTCGTTATTCCTTGTGTTTCCACAATTGGCTCGAAAAAATGCTATGTTATGTGCTGTTTGGGATTTCCTGTCCCATCGAATATCTTAAAGTTTGGTGTTACAAAACCCTTGGGGAAAGGAACGGCATCAAACTCCTCTGGATAAGGCCTACCCTTTAAAATTGATGCACCGCCCTTGGACTGGGCTAAAGCATCCCGTACTTGTTCAACCATTTGCTTGAACTCTTTTTCTGGCATGACACTTCTTCTTTGTCTGTAGAAGTAGCCTCCTTTCTTTCATCTGCGATGTGTATGATTTATCGTTGATTAATCTCTGGATAAGCCAATCGTGGTGCTTGTGATTGCCCCTGAATGGTGGTCATGGCGGTCATAGCTGCAGTCATCTCTTCTATTCTTGAGGAGGATAACCCTATGCAGCTCATCTACGGCGTTCTCTTCAGTGTGAGGTTGAGCTTCTCGCGTAGATGTGGTAGCTCTGGTTTCAATCACATGGAAATCCATGAAATCTTCCTCCAAGTAATCATTGTAATCAAAATCCTCATTATCACTATCGATGGAAACTCCGTGTTCTCAAGCTGACTTAGAAATCTCCATCCTGAGTTTCTCAACTTTTTCTTCAATTATCGATTCCATGATTGCTTTAAGATCCTGAGGACCCTGATGTAAATCCTCAACTTGTTCCTCCATCTTGCTGGCTATTGTAGCGACGATGTCAGATATTTCAGGCACTCGTTTTACTTCTTGTCTTGCAGGCTCACTGAACTATATCGATGCAGCGACCTTGGGTACCCATACCTTCTTCTTCTTTGATGATGATGCCTCAGGACGGGACGTCTTAGTAAAGACATCGGTATGTCGAGGGAAGGTATGCGAGGGAAGGTATGCTGGTATGCTCCTCGTGGTGTAGACCGGCTACTGTGTCAGGTAATCATCTTGTCTTTCTTTCCATCACTGCAGGAATAACGGGTAAACCTCTCGGACCCAGTCTTGACTTAATTGGCTGGCAAAACCTGAGGTCATGGTGGTGGTATGATCGGCGGTGACCATAGCAGTATCGACTCGGTTTCCCAAACGGAGCCAGACGGGAACCCGGGTAGGTGACTCTATAGTCGACCTACGAGATTTTCTAGCGGACTTAATATCCTTCAAAATTTCATTCTTCATATGAGGGGAAATTGCATGTCCCACTCGTTTAAGAAATTCACTAACAGAACATCCTTCTTTAATAGCAAGCCTTCTGAAGACTGCATTAACTCGGGTGATGGGGCTGAATTTCTTTCCCTCCTCACCATGTCCATGAGGTGATGAGAATGCAACAGCAATCTTCCGGATACTCTCATATACATCAGTATCTGTTAGAGGATGGAATCTACTTCCTCGCAGGAGTGGGTAAATTTCCGATAATACCTCTTCAACTTGATGAGGCTCCTCCTCATACGGTGTGTTTTCAGGAGTCTGGACTTTAATGGCCCTCTGAATTCTCCTATTGCGGTTCCTCCTTTCATTTCAGGTCAGTGGTATAGTCCTTGAGCTCTACCCGATTTCAAACACGGGTGGCGAAACAGTTAATCCTTTAGCCGAATCTTCCACAATCATCACTTCCTT
>NW_018164682.1:3212848-3215289 GCF_001263595.1 Phalaenopsis equestris
CTTGAAGGCAGTTCAAACTGAATTCTGCAGATGGCTCTTGAACTTCCGGGGTAGCGATCTTCATTACCCCGAACGGGGATTTCCTGAGGATAACCTCCAAGTCTTCAAATTCGGCTCCGAACTTGATGGTGGGAGCGACGTTACGGGCATTGCAGAACGTCGGGAGGGTGGAACGTCGGTAGGTTGCAAGAAAAGGTCACCGTTGGGTAAGCCATCACAGCAGGCTTTAAAATAAAAAGTTTTAGGGTTACCTATATGGCCAAAAACCTCGTAATCTTTAGTGCAAGCACTGAAAGTAGAGGTTAATCTGTAGACCTGGCGGGTCTTAATTTACAGGTAATTTTTAAATATTTATTTCAAATTGATTAATATTTTGAAATGCACGCAGCACAACACGATTTGGTTTAAATTTGCGAAGCAGCAAAATAAATGTGAAAAGGAGTTGTGAGAAAGTTTAAGACCCAGGGCGGGACCCAGTTAGTGGCAGAAAAATGCCCAGGTAGAGTTAATCCCCGACACACCTATTGGAGGTCTGACCCCACATAAAATATTTAAGAAGTCCTTAATGGCCTTCTGAACCCCTCTGTTCAAAGATGGTTGAACAGCTAGTCCTGAAGTCCAAGGAGTTAGCCTTACTTTCCCAAGATATAAATGGGTAAAGTATGCTAACAGAAGGAAGGTAATTTGGTCCAAGAGGGACATGGACACATTACCAATGTGTGAAAAATATTTTTTTGACTTGTATGGAGAGAAAAGCTTGTCCCCAACGGAGTCACCAGAAGCTGTCGGCGTTATTTTTGGATATGCTTTGTGGGGTTGCCCGTAAGAAGCTGTCGGTCGCTGGAATTAAAATCCCATCGCCCGCTTCAGAAGGATGTTAAAGTATGAAATAAAACTGGCCCCAAAGTTTTCATAGTTTAAAATGAAAGAGCACTGTACCTCAAATCCTGTATCTATCCCGAAGGATGAACACAGACTTGAGGATGAGGCTCGATCAAATAAACTAAGGAAAGTATGATGTCCATTTGGTCTGCGAATCCTTTGTATTTTCATACAAGTTCTCCTATTTAATATAAAGGATTAAATAGGGTTTATATTAAGCTGGGTTCGGACATGCTTTCTATAAGGGCAAGCCCCTAAAGTTAATTTCATCTTAGATAACCAGAGTCACGTAAGAAAACTCTGGATAAAAATCAGGGGATATTATCTTCAAGGAATTTAAAAGGGTTGGACTTTTAAACGAGATCGGACAAAGAGGTGTGAAAGGGGAATGACTCAAATTTAGAACATTTTTTTTTGGAATCCAATAGAAGAAGAACTAGGAGATGTCACAGATCCTAAGGAGTGACCTTCCAAGCTATCCTAATGTTTGGCTTTAGTTTTGAGGAGAAAATTTTAAGTATTTCATCCTGACAATTTAATTAGTTAGGGCTTACATTCGTGTTAAACGATCACACAAATAGCCTGAAAGAAGTGAGCACTTAGGTCGTGACAAATGACAACCTCAGAATCCTAAGACGAGTTAGGGCTTATATTGTATTGTAGGGATAGCAGACCCTCCTTATTATAACTAGACAATCACTGAAGTACTAAACACTGATTCGACTTGTGCTGAAACTGATAATGTTATAGATAATCCTATGGGGAATACTAATCAGGAGGTAGGGGATAAGGTTGTCCTCGTGGATCAACATATTGACACAACAATAATTGAGGGGTTGCAGACTGCCCTGGAGGATGAATGGCTTGTCCAAAAATCAAGGAAAAAGAAAAAGGGCTTCCAAGTTTTGAATACTGAAAAGGGGGGAAGTTACACTCTCAGGGATAGAAAATCCCATAAAGAAGCTCTGGAGGATATGGCTAAAGCTAGAAGGAGGGGTAAATCAGTATCTATTGGATGATGAATATTCTTTGTTGGAATGTTAGGGGATTGGCACATCCTAAATCCATGTCGGCGTTATTTCGGGGATAGTTTGTGGGGTTGCCCGTAAGAAGCTGTCGGTCATCGGAATCGAAATCTCATCGCCCGCTTCGGAAGGACGTTGAAGTATAAAATCAAACTGACCCCATATTTTTCATAGGTTTGAAATTTTGTTTTTGGTTTTGGTTTTGGTTTTGTTTTTTAACATGCAAATGTTTTTTATACAGTAAGTATGGTATAAGTATAACAGAAAAGCAGTAGAAAAGTACAAGAAAGACTGTAAAACACGAAAAACTATAAAAGTGTACTTGGCGAGTCTTCTCATTCCACCACCTGAAACTTAATATGCATGTTAAGGTAATTTATGAAGAGTAGGAAAGGTAAGTTCTAGTGGTTTTCCTAACTCTATGTCATATTTTGGTGAGCCCTTAAAAGTTTAATTACGGATGATTTCATTGAGCAAAGAATATTAAGTTTAATAGGCCTCTGAGGTATCCAACAAGTTAGGAGGGGGAAGCAG
>NW_018164682.1:3215618-3216925 GCF_001263595.1 Phalaenopsis equestris
ATAATTTAGGAATTTATTAGTCTTAATTAAGAAAGTGAGATTGGTTTCTACCAATTAACCCCTTTGTGTTTCAAACATCAATTAAATTGATTAAGATCAGAGGTTACCCATTTTCCCTCCTTAAATTAAGCCTAAATGTTAATTAAGGCAAGATTTCCAAAATTACACATTTGCCTATAAGACTCTAACACCTCATAACTTGTCAAATTCAATTCAAATGACTTTGAAATTTTAACCCTACCTCATTCATGGGTCAATTGATACATCAGAGGAGAAAATGTGATTTTTCAAAATATAATTTAATTTATATAATTATTTTCATGCAAAAATAGGATTTTCCAAAGAAAATTCCTAAATTGACCAAGATAAATTATAATCCATTGAAAGTTTTACTGGAGGTAGATCTAGACCAAAGAAACCTTTGGATCAAATTTCATAATTTTTTGAATTTTCTGTGATTTATTATAATTATTTTAATTTCTGGGCTATTTAATAAAAATAAAATATTTTAAGTGGTGAAAATTAAGTTTTATATTTTTGGAAAATCTCCCTAGGGTCAGAGAACATAAAGGAGCAAATTTTATATTTTTCCAATTTTTATTTGATTTATTCAAATTATTTTAGTGAAAAAACTTATTTTTGGCCTTTTAAAAGTTATTTTTAAGCTTTAAAATTAAAAATATTTATTTAGAAAATCAGGAAAAATATTCTAGTTGTTTCTAAGTAATTAGTAAACAATTTAGAACATTTCTATGAGTTTTTTTATTTTTATTATTTTTATGAATTTTTAATTATTTAAATACTTAAAATAGGCCAAAAATAAAGTTTTTATTTTAAATATTGTTTTATTTTTATGAAATATCCCTAATCACAAAGAACTCAAAAAATTGAGTTTCATAATTTTTTGAGTTATATTTTGATTTTTAAAAAATTATTTCAGTGTTAAGAGTGGTATTTATCTTTAAAAAAGCAATTTAAGTTATTAAATGAACTCAAAATTATTTGAAACTTTTATGATGAGCTCTCTGGATCATAAATCACACTGGAGAGCAAAAATCAAGTCATTTAAATGATTAAATTTTCCAATATTAATTATCTTAATGATTTAGTGTTTGTAAAATTTAATGACTATTTAATTGATTTGACCCATGAAATTATTTCCAAAGGTTTCTCTAGTCATGGTGGACCTTCCAAAAGTTTCTTAGGATTTTATAAGCAATATGCTAATTTCTATGATTATTTCAAGGAAATGATGTGAAATAACTTGAAAAATATGGATCTCTATATAGGAACCTCCTTTGACTTTG
>NW_018164682.1:3217444-3221721 GCF_001263595.1 Phalaenopsis equestris
ATTCGACCAAGCTCGATTTCAGGTGTTGGTCTAGAGCTATGGTAGAGGCTCTGTGGAAGGGGGATTTGATGTGGCTTTGGCTTCTTTCACTCTTGTGAAGGTGTGGGCATAAGTAATTGAAGTTTGGTGGAGTGTGGAGGTGTATTGGGCTCTGTCCTAGTTTCCGGCAGGGTTTCGAGCTCAAAATTAGGCTCCGACAATGGGAATGGGTGAGGAAAAAAGGTTGGAATGCACTGAGGGGATCTTAGGGAAGCTATGTGTAAAGTTTGGAGAGACCTCTCTAAGGAAATTTCAGCACACCTCCCATGGCCGTGGGAGTTGAGTTCTTAAAAAAATGGCCATGGGGTGGCTCTCAGGGCATAACCTTCGGTGCATTGTGGTGCTTAGGTGGAGGGCAGAGGAGCTCCATAGTTTAATTTGGATGAGCTGACCTCTAGGTTGTATTCGGGTGAGGTGCCATGGGAGTGGCTGTAGGTTTTGGGCTTTTCCGGCCAATAAGCTGGCCGGCCGGCCAGGTGGAGGTGACTAGGTGCTCAAGGAACCTAGTGGAATCCATCACAACAATTAAATGCAAATGTGCTTCGATTTGGCAAAGATAGCTTAATCATGTGCATTTTTGGAAATAAGATCCCTTAATTTGTGGGACCTTTGGTCCATGGCTTGATTTAGGTGATTTCATGGTGTTTGGACTGGTCACTAAGTCCAACTAATGGCTGTGGTGGAGTTAATTTGGTGGCTTTTGAAATCATTACTTTGGTGGCTTAGACATGGTTAAGTCAATTTTTGGTGAAAGGGTCCAAGTGAGTGCAAATGGCCAAAGCTTGGGTTTGGGCTAGGTTATCCATTTCAATTGACCCAATTGATTGATCAAAATTGTGTAGATGATTGTTATGAAGATTTTTGGTGAAGGGTTGAAGTGATTTTGAGTTCAATTGGTAGGTCAATTTGAGGGAATTTTGAACTTTAATCAATTTGGCCATGTTAGGCTAGGCTTGGGTCTAGCTTGGGTTAGCCTTGGGCTAGGTCCAAATTGATTATTGTAAATGGTCAATAGGGACCTCATGAATAGTTTACAACATGAATTGGATACCAATTTGGAGGTTAAGGCAATCAATTGGGTGAAATTTGGGGACTTAGCCAATTTGGGGCTATATTTGGGAATTTTGGATTTAGGCCAAAATTAAATGGATCTGAGGCTTCAACGAGGTAAATTGGTGATTGTTTTTGATATATATGAATGTTATAAAGATTTTTCAACATCAATTGAGGCCAATTTAGTAGGCTATGGGTTCAATTTGGTGAGATTAGGTCATATGGTCAAAATTGGGGTTTTGACCAAAATGAAAATTGGGCTCAAATCATGGACCAATTGAGCTTTTATTTGTTTTAGTCTAGTCATATCAAAAGTTAATTTGAGTTTGTTTTTGGAATTTGGGTCAATTGAGATCAAATTGATGGACATTTGAGTTGGATTTGGGGAAATTTGGGTCTTTAAAGGGTAATTTGGGGATTTTGGTTAAAGATGGTTAAATTGGCCAAATTGGGTCATGGGTTAATTGAGAGAAATGAAATTGAAAATATTTACAATTTATTGGGATTTTCTGGTAATTTTTTGGAATTTTTGGAATTTTTGGTCCAAGAGGGGCATTTTGGTAATTAGGGGGTGTTTTAGGGGTAAAAGGCCAAGTTGGGTATTTGGGTAGAGTTGAGGTACCAATCATCACCAATAAGCCATGGAACAAAGGAAAACCCATTTTGGGTCCTCTACATAGAGGTCTTAGCTAAACCATAGCCCTAGGGCTAGTAGCTTTAGGGGACCATCTTCGTGAGTATCAAGGGATCTAGGCTAGAAATTTGAGTTCAGGGTTGTGAGTGATTGTGGGTACAGATAAGTGTAGTGAGTTCCTTAGCCCTAGTCAAACACCCAAGGACAACCCTAAGGTCTAGCAATCCTAAGGGTGACTCATCTTGAGTTTCCCCCATAGTGACCCCACCTACTAAGTATTTAGAGGTCGAGAGCAACATGTGGAACTTCAAGTTGAGTGGAGAAGAGGGTAGAATTTCTAATGGTTAGGGTTCCATGTCTAGTTTTTTAGGAATATTCATCAGGATAAGTACTATGGCTAGACCCTAGGCTACTAAAGAGGAAAAACTAAACCTTAACCAAAAATGAGGTCAACAGGCATTCAATTTCGTGGAATTTGGAGACAGCCAATTTGGGGTAAATTTGGGAATTTTTTTTGGTTTTGGGTAAAAATTTAGTGAAATTGAGGCTTTACCAAGGCCAATTAAAAGTTCAATTTGTTGTGTATGAGTTTTATGAAGAGTTTCAGATTCAAATTGGGGCAAATTGAGTAGGTTATGGGGTTCAATTAGGTGAGATTAAGTCATATGGTCAAAATTGGGGGTTTTGATTTTGATCAAAATAGAGCTCAAAGCATGGGCCAATTAGGCTTCGATTTTTTTGGACTGGTCATATGAAAGGTGAAATTGAGTTTAGATTTGAAATTGAGGGAAATTGGGTCTAAATTGATGGACATTTGGGATGAATTTGGGGAAATTGAGCCTTTAAAGACAATTTGGGGGTTTTGATCAAAATGGTCAAATTGGACAAATTGTGTTGAAATAAAGGGTTCAAATTGGTTTTACAAATATTTGAAATGATTTTGCAGGTTTTGGGAAGGTTTGGGGTGCCAATGGCATTTTTGTAATTTTGGGAAATTTGGGGGTATTTTGGAAATTTTGGAGTTTTTGGGTGTATTTGGGCAATTTAGATATTTTGAAATAGTTTGAAATGATTTTTGAACAAATTTGGGTATTTTGGGTGAATTTGAGGTTTTTGGTCAAATTTAGGGTTTGGGGTGTTTAGGTAATTTGGGGAGGTTTGTGAGGCAGAAGATTGTCCTCTATGTATTGGTCTTAGCTAAACCTTAGCCTGGGGCCACTGGGTTTACGGGACCATCTACATGAGTCTCCTAAAGGATTAAGGGATCAAAGTCAAGAAATTTTGGGTTTGTATTTGTGAGTGATTGTGACTGAGGTGAGCGAACTAGCTCCATACCAACACACAGGGTCAACCCTAAGGTCAAACAGTCCTATGGGGAACTCTCCTTGAGATCCACCATACTGACTCCACCTACTAAGTGCTAGAGTTTAAGAACAATATGTGGAACTTCAAGTTGAGCAAGAAAGAGTTTAGAGTTTCTAATGATGAGGGTTCCTTTTCTAGTTTTCTATGAAATAGTCAACAGGAAAATCTTACGACAAGACCTTAGACAACTAAAGAGGGAAAACTAAACTTCAACAAAAAATGAGGTCAACAAATGGACCCCCAATATGTGTGGTGTGCTAGGCAAAGCACACCACGTGTATTGGCATTGACCGATGAGATCAACAAAACCAACACAGACCCCTAAGTTAGCAGAACTAAAAAGGAGTCTAGAATTTGAGTGCTTATTGTTCCTGCTAGGGAATTAATAAGTGAATATCTGGTCAAAATCAAGGAGTAGAAACTCTTGCTAGGGATCGAAGAGTAGGTTTCAAATTATCAAGTTTCAGGTGTTTTCGGAGGAGGGGAGTCAGTCTTTATGTACTGACTACGAGGTGAGAATTTAAAATTAGGCATCAATTCCAATAAGCAAGAGTCATAATTTAGGTACTAATCTCAAAAAGAGGGAATCAGAATTTAGGTACTAACCCTTAAATGTGGATTGAAATTTAGGTATCAATTCCAAAAAAGAGAGAGAGTTAAAATATAGGTACTGACCTCAAAAGGAGGGAATCAAATGTTAGAGACTGATTCCAAAATGAGAATTAAAATTTAAGTATCAATTTCAAAAGAGGAGAGAGAGTTGGAATTTAGGTTATGACCTTAAAAGGAGAAAATGAGAAGTTAGGGACTGATTCCAGAATAAGAACTGAAATTTAAGGATCAATCTCAAAAAGAGAATCGAAAGTTAGGGACCTCGAAAGGAGAGAATCAGATGTTAGGGACTGATTCCAAAATGAGAATTGAAATTTAAGTATCAATCTCAAAAAGAGAATCAGAAGTTATGGACCGGCCTCCAAAGGATGGAAATCAGAAGTTTGGGACTGATTCCAAAATGAGAATTAAAATTTAAGTATCAATCTCAGAAAGAGAATCAGAAGTTTAGGACCGACCTTGAAAGGAGGGAATCAGAAGTTAGGGACTAATTTTCAAAAGAAAACTAAAATTTAAGTATAAATCTTAAAAAGAGGGTCGGAAGTGTTGACCTCACTTTTGGTTGAGGTCTAGA
>NW_018164683.1:0-12037 GCF_001263595.1 Phalaenopsis equestris
GCAAACCCCATACCAAAAATAGTGCCGACACCCCCATAGGATGTTCAAACCTTATGACAAACCCTGCGTGATATGGTTTTGGTGGGGCAAATTTGCACACACTACACTCTCTCACATACCCTAAACCCTAAGATCTCTCAAGTTGGTCTCCTACTCCTTTTGAAAAGCTCATGTAGATGACCCTATAATCATAGTCTTTAGCTAAGACAGTTTGAACAAGCACATTGAGCATCCAAAATGAGTACTCGTATAGCTCCTATTGGTTTAGTATGGCTTCATGGTTTGTTGGCCTATTTTGGTCCAAAATCATCAAATTATCAAAATACCCCTACAACCCTAGTTTTTTTTTTCTAAAATTAACCAAAATACCCAAATCTTTCCAAAAATCATCTCAAACCCCTCACCACTACCTAAATTGACAAAAACGTACAAAAATTACTAAATTTCCAAAATATCCCAAAAAAATTGACAGGTACACTTTTACAGTTTACAGTACATTCTTTTCCTATATTTTCCTTACTACTCAAATTGTTTCTTGCTTACAAACTTGCATGTTAAACAATGATTTTACCCTACATGTCAAAACTAAAACCTTTAGGATAGCCACAAAACTGAAACCAAAATAAAAAATTAAATCAATCAAGAAAAAACTCAACAATAATCAAAATATAAGACAACTCAAAATTTAATCACAAACATCACAAAACATTAATTGTAACTAAATTAAGACTTCTCTATTGGATGATTGGGAATCCCTCAGAGGAGGTAACCTACGGTTGCCAAGGAGACTTCTCACAGTTTAGATGAAAGTATGGACCTCATTGAGTTGAGTTTAGTAAATTCATTTAGCATTTAGACTAAGTGAATTTACTAAGTGAATTTGATAGAAAATAATGGCACCGGAATGAGGGAACCGTAGGATCCTAACCGGTGTCACTCTAATCAACTTTAATTTGCCCCATAATACTTAAATGACCATAACCTTAGGAACATCTGATTTGACATCATAACTTGACACATTAGAAAAACTAAACTTCTCGCGACGAGGAGCTTGGAGCTATCACTATGGGCAACACGGTCATCTTCAACAGCAAAACATTTCTTCACCAGCTAAACCATTCTTTAAAATTTAATAACAAATTCGTAGGAATTTGAGGTTGTTTTATGCAAACATAAATCCTTAATTTATCTTTAGGCCTTTGTATAGCTCTGCTCTCAAATTTAACCCCTAACCTGCTTTAGGATTCTGAGGTTGTCATCTGTCATGACATAAATCCTCACATCTTTCAGGCTATTTATGTGATCGTTTCACATGAATATAAGCCCTAATTAATAAAATTGGCAGGATGAAACATTGAATAATTCTAATCTCCAAAATTGAAGTCAAATCATAGGATAGTTTGGGAAGTCACCGAGGTTCTCCTCCGGATCTATAACATCCCCTAATTCTTCCTCCTTTGGTTTCCAAAATAAAATGTTCCAAACTTGACCCATTCCTCTTTCACACCTCTTTGTTAGATCTCGTTGAAAAGTCCTAATCCTTTGACCTCTTTGAAGATAATATCCCTTAATTTTTATTGAGAGTTTTCTTAGGTGACTTCAGTTATCTAAGATGTAAATAACTATAGGGGCTTTCCCTTATAGGAAGTATTTCCAAACCCAACTTAATATAAACCTTATTTAATCATTTGTATTAAATAGGGGAAATTATCGGTCAACATAAAATTTTTTTCTCAGACTTGATCAGATGTCATATAATCTTTATTTTATTTAATTGAGCCTTCACCAGTAAGTAATGTAACTATCCCTCAAGATTGGTGCACTACTTGCGGTATTAGACTAGTTTATTTAAACTACTAGGGATATGAGCCGCTTTAATATTATAATGTACTAAATTTTAAAATACTATTTTTTTCTAAATTATATATGTACTAAATTAAATTAAAATGGGTGCCAGGATATTCATCCTAGTAGCCGGCAACATAACAACTCCTCAACATTTTAGTTCGGACAACCTTAAAAAATTATAAATAAGCTTTTAGATGAACGTTAGTGGATATTAAAGGTATCAGCCCTTTAATCTGTATGCATAGAATTTTAATGGAAGATAATCTTAATCCTAGGGCTGATCCTTAGAGCAGATTAAATATTATAATGAAAGATGTAATGAAAAAGGATATTTTAAACTGGTTGGATGCTAAAATAATTTATCCTATTTCTGACGGTGCTTGGGTTAGTCCAATTCACTGTGTTCATAAGAAAGAAGGAGCGATTGTAGCTATTAATGAACTGAATGACTTAATTCTAACAAAACAAGTCATTGGATAGTGAATTTGTATTGATATTAGAAAATTTAATCTCGTTACAAAGAAAGATCACTTTCCTCTACCTTTACTGGACCAAATGTTGGATAGGCTAGCTAGGCATCGATATTTTTTTTAGATGGATATTGAAGAAGCCACCAGATATTTATAGCACACTAGGATTAAGAAAAGATAATATTCATAAAACCTTATGGGGCTTTTGCTTTTAGAAGGATGCCCTTTGGTTTATACAATGCACCTCTAACATTTCAAAGATGCATGATGTCCATTTTTTATGATCTAATTGAGAAAGGAATTGAAGTTTTTATAGATGCTATCTCAGTTTTAAGAACCTCCTTTAACTCATTCTTAGATCATTTAATGAGAGTTCTAAAACATTTTAATGAAATAATTTTAATTCTCAATTGGAAAAAATGTCAATTTATGTTCAAAGTACGAATTATTTTTTGACATAAAATTTTTGAAAATGTCATGAAATTAGATCCATTAAAATTAAAGTTATTTCTGAAATACCTACTCCTAGCACAGTAAGAGAAGTTAGAAGTTTTCTAGGACATGCTGATTTTTACAGGTGTTATATTAAATACTTTTCTAAAATTTCCAAGCTTCTATGTCATCTTTTGAAAAAAGATGCGATATTTAATTTTAATGAGGAATGTCAAATGCCTACAATTTATCAATGGAAAAATTAATCACTGCACCTGTTATTGTTTCACCTGATTGGGAAAAACCATTTGAATTAATGTGTAGTGCAACTGATTATACTATTGGGGCTGTGTCAAGGCAAAAGTATGATAAAATTTTTAGATTTATATACTATGCCAGTAAAATACTTAATGAAACTCAAATAAATTATACTACTACTGAGAATGAGTTATTGATAATAATATATTAATTTGATAAATTTAGATCTTATCTAATTAGAACTAAATGTATCATGCATATTGATAACTATGCTATACGATGTATGATGTTGAAGAATGATGCAAAACCAATATTAATTAGATGGGCCATTTTAATGTAGGAGCTTTATTTTGAAGTAGTGGATAGGAATGGATCTGATAATCAAATTGTTGATCATTTATCAAGGCTTGAACAGGAAAATTATGGTGATTTTGATGATGAAATAAATGAAAAATTTTTCTCATAAACAGTTTTATGATATTTCTGAGTGCCATGTTCCGTGGTATGTTGATATAGAAAACTCTATAGTTAATAATATTTTACCCTTCAGATTAACAAGCCACCAAAAGATGAAGTTCATTCACGATGCAAAATATTAGCAAAATTTTACTTCTAGAATGACCCTTATTTATATAAGAAATGCAAAGATCAAGTTATATAAAAATTCGTACCATTTGAAGAAACCTAAAAAATTATTCAAAAATGTTATGAATCTAATTTTGGGGGACATTTTGGGATAGATATGGGATAGATAGAACTGCATTTAAAATTCTACAATCTGGATTTTATTGGCCTACTTTTTTAGGGATGTTAATATTTATGTAAAAACATGCGATAGATGTCAGAGAGTAGGCAATATCTCTAAAAGGATATAAATGCCTCTAAATTTTACCTTGAAAGTTGAAATTGTTAATGTATAAGGTCTAGATTTTATGATATCATTTATACCATCTTTCGAAAATCTATGTATTTTAATTGCAATGGAATATGTATCTAAACATATTAAAGGAGTTGCTTTACCTCACTGTGATGCTCAAAATATTGCAAAATTTTTTAGGAAAAATATTTTTACCAGATTCAGAATAATGCCGAGAGTGATCATTACAAATGAGGGAAGTCATTTTAAGAATATAAGAATTGAAACATTAACTAAGAAATATAAAATTAAATATCAAATTTCCACAACATATCATCCTCAGACCAGTGGTCGAGTTGAAGTATCCAATCAAGAAATTAATAGAATATTAGAAAAGACTATAAATCTTAAGAGAAAAGATTGGTGTGCTAAACTTGATTATGAATTATGGGCCTATAGGATTGCTTATAAAAATCCTATAGGAATTTCACCATATAGGCTCATATTTGGGAAGACTTGTCACTTGCTAGTTAAATTGAGGCATAAAGCTTATTGGGTTATTAAGGAATTCAAGTATAATTTGAAATATGTTGGTCAGAAATGATCATTGCAATTAAATGAGCTCGAGGAAATTAGAAATGAATCTCATGAGAATGAAAAAATTAATAAGGAAAAGATGAACATTTGGCATGATCGGATGCTTTTAAGAAAAGATTTTGAGCCTGGACAAGTAATTTTACTTTATAGTACAAGATTGAAACTATTTCCCGGAAAAATTATGTCCAAGCGGTCAGGGCGATTTATTGTAATAAAAGTCTATTCATATGATGCTGTGGATTTTAAAAATCTGAAAACAGAAAGAATATTTAAAGTAAACAGGCACAGATTAAAACCTTATATCTATGGAAACAAGTCTCTATATGTTTAAGTCCTGATGTTGGGTCAACCAGAGTAAAACATTGGTTACGTTGGGCTGAAGACATTAAACCATGTGCTTCATGGGAGGTAACCCACGACTATCCGTGTAGATTAATTTTTGATCGATTATTGTTGTTGTGTTGAATGTATTAATTTTATATGGGGACTACAAGATTTGAGGAGGAATAAAGCACTAATTTAATGATCTAGATGAAGTTGGGACAAGATAATAAGACGCAAGGATAAGCTATGCTTAAATGGGCGGTGACGCCTAGGTGCCGAAACCTGGCGCCTAAGCACCAGTTTGCAGTGTGCCCTACACCTAAGTGCCAAAATCTGGCACCTAGGCACCATAGTTTGGAAAACATGGTTAAACTGTCCCTTGGCAGTTTGAATCCACTTTTTCTCTATAAAACCTACATAAACATACTTAACGATCCAACGAATTTAATATCTAGGTGTGAAAGAGCATTTAGGAGGAGGATGTGAGTGCAATATTAAATTTTTCTTGTGATTATAGTGAACTATAACAATAGAGTGTTTTATAGGAAGAAATCCATCAATAATAATGCTCATACTTCAATGGATTTCCTGTGCTTAGCCTCAGATGTATTACAGAAAAGATCAATAAGGTTGAGGAGAATATAGCAATTATGCATACCAAGTTCAATGAAATTTATCATCATTTCGATCATCTAGAAAAACATATGAAACATCATTTTGATCATATGAAAAGTTTCTAGGAGGCGCAAGTAAGGGTATAACAGACGAACAACTGGATTAGAGAAAAGTCTGTAGAAGAATTTCCTCACTCTCCATTTTACAACTTGTTTGCGCATGACCATTTGATGAATGAGAATATGGATGAGAATAGCTTTAATGATTAGTAGTATGTGCTTTGTGTTGGAAAATCTTATATTTAAGTGTGTTTGATATGCTGAACTCTGATTTGTAGGTGTTGTTATGTCCATATTTGTATGTGTATGTGTTTGTATTTACTTATCTGCTTATGTTGGATTGATGTTTTGTTGTTTGTATTGAACTTATGTTTATGTTAGTGAGTTTAAATTAAGTTTGTAAGTTTGATATATAATGTTAGCATGCTTAGATCATTTGGATTGTTTTTATTTACGAGGTACTTATGCAAATTGAAAGTTGGAAGATGATTTAAAGATCATTATATATTAAAATGATGTTGAATTGAGTAAATTAGAGTCTGGAGACCTTAGGTTTGATGTGCTTATATTCTTAAAAAATATATAAATAATAAAAATTTGCTAAATTTGGTACAGACACCTAGGTGCCAGAACTTAGCACTTAAGTGCCAGTTACCTGAGAAGTATGGTGCTTAAGCACAAAAGCCACTGTCTAGGTGTTCTATGGACTGAACAACCATTTTAGCCCATTAAATCGCTAAACTACCCCGTTTGATGCCATTTTTTAGCTTGAACTTCATCTTCTTCCCCATTCTCATGGCAACACCTCCTTAGGGCTTCTTCTAGCTTACAAATCTTGGTGATTTTAGGCCTAGATCTTTGGATTTCTTGTTATTTGGATAAGATCTACACTTTCCACAAGAAATTTTATTCTTTCACCATGGATTTCTTCTACATTATATAAATTCTAAAAATATTGAAAAATATGGAGAAATTAGTAAAAATCCATGGTAAAAGAGTTTTTTTGCTTGAAAAACGCTTTTTGGAGCCTTTAGAACTTATATTTGGATTTATTTAGATTTTTTTATATTTTGATATGGCTTCAAGAACAAAGAGAGGAAAGGAAAATAATTCTTTGATAAAAACAAAATTTTCAATTTAAAAGGACAAGATCAATATAATGAGTTTCTTTTATCGAAGACATTTATAGTTGAATGAAGTTTTTCTGGTTTTAGTGGTTCTATGGAGAACCTGATTATTGCTCGTCAATCAAAAAGTGTCTGTTATTTCACTGTTATAGCAATTATTTCTGTGGTTCAAGAATTTTATGTGATTCTGCTTGAGGCACTTGAAGATAAAGTGTTAGTTCGGGAGAGGGGAGTTGAGTTTACTCTTGAGCGGATCAATGCATTATACTAGTTGCCTCCTATTCAGGGTTTCTACTATTTCAAATTTGATCCTAGTGAATAGGAGCTTGATGAGATTACTGGATTTTTGATGGTTGGGCCTGGAGTTTTGAAAGTTAAGAACAAACATATGGCAATTTTTTTCTCTTTGATGCTTAATATCCCATCAAAAGCTTAACACTATTTTATTTCTGCTTGACTTCTTTCTACAAACCATTTGAGTGAAGTGACCAGAGGGAGAGCCATTCTAAATTATTGCATTCAAAAGAAGAAACTTATTGATATTGGCTCTCTCTCTCTTTTATAAGTTTATTTCCATGTCCGTCAAAGCTAGTACTACAACAGGTTTGGGCTACCCTTCTCTTATCTTTACTATTTGCAAGTAATCTGGGGTTAAATTTGAAACATTAGAAGAGCTACTACATCCACTTAAGCCTATCTATAAAACTAATGTGGACTTATATGGATGATCTCGAGCTAGAGCTTCTGATATTCTATCTACTTCAGCTTTGAGGTCATCTACTTCTAGCACTTTGGCACGTCCTCCTTTTAGTATGGACACTGCACTAGAGCAGTTGCAGCTACAACAAGATGATATACTTTTTGTATAGTGATAGTTGAAAGAAATTTAAAAACATCGTGAACATTTGGAACATTATCTGAAATGTCAAATTGATTATGAAGCAAGTTTTAATACTTCTCTAGTGAGCTTTATGAGAGGAGATCATAACATAGAGTTTTCTGCTTATTCTCATTATCAGATGTTTGAGTGTCGCAAGGTTATGGATAAGGTTGAAGATGATGATGAGGATGATGAGGAGGAGTTATTGTTCTAAGTTTGGTTGTAGTTACTTTTCTTAGATAGTGTTGACTTTTAGTTATTTTGATTGTACTGTACATTGTGTTATTTATGTTCACAATTGATGTAGATTCTAAAATTTTTAGTTTTCACTGCACTATTATTTACCTTTTTTCTCTATTTCATATATATATATTGCTTTTATGTGACAGTAGTTCTTTACTCTGTATATTTCATGCCAAACATGCTTAATTGAGATTTACTTACTGTTGCACACACATGTTTTTTCTACTTGTACATGTATTATTTTCTTCTTCACAAACTGTTGATAGATGATAAATCTGTGAAAATTATTCTCTCTCTATATACTTATTTTGTACTATAATGTGTTAAACTATTTAAAAATTCAAGTTTGGGGGAGGGAGAAAAGCCTTTAAAAAATTATTAAACTTTATTTGTCCTTAATTAACTTTAGTTAAAAATTATTTTAACATAGCCTGTGGTATAGGTGTTATCTGTAGAGAAATATATTTTTAATTCTATGAATGTGATACTAAACTTATGTAAAATTTTTTAGTGATTAAGAGTAGTGCTAAATTTAAGATATTTGGTATAAAGTATAAGAATATGCTTTTACTATTAAAAGTAGGAAAAATTGTATTTTTGAAATACTAAGGTTCTTAGATCTACACTTTAAAAAGAATTAGAGACTCTATGAAAAATTATTTTAATACGAAAACACATTATTAAGTAAAGAAATGTGAGAAGTTTTTAACTTTAAGAAGAGGAAAGTGAAATTCAAAATCATTAAAGGCTATCTAGATGTAGTAATCCTCTCATAAAAAAGAAAAGAAAAGAAAGTCTTAAAAATGATCCTGAAAGAAAAGCAAAATCAAAGAAAAGGAAAAGTTAAAAGAAAAATATGTGAGGAGAAGCTTGAGAAGCCGAATTAAAAATTGGCTTCACTTGAATTATCTTAATGAAAAAAACTTATTTACATTTCTAAACTTATTTTTAGTTTTAAATGTATTATTCAAATCTTTACTAGTAGAGTTCTCATATAATTCTATCTTTTAATTTTTTCTAAGATTACTAAGTCTGACAAATTATAATTATTTTTGAAATAAATAGAAAACAGAATTCCTCACTTAAGTATTAGATACTCTTATACTCTAGTTCTATCCCGAGTTGTTAAAAATTTTTCTAAAGTTTCACCATCACATTCATAAAGCAAAAGTATACTAATCTTTAATGAAACCCACTACCATAAGTTAAATCATTTATTTTACAAAATAATTGAGTTATATGAAGACAAGTAACATTTCAATTTGGGGGAATTGACATGCCTTAAAATATGTTATTTTTATATATACATTTTATGCTCATTTTTATGGACATTACACTTGAATGAAAGGTATTTTGTGTGTTTTTGATTTTAGGTACAAGAGATGGAGTTTAAGAGCAAAAGGAGCAAAAACGGAGCAAAACAGGTCAAATAGAGCAAATGTGCAAAAAATGATCTGGCGCTTAAGTGTTAGGCAGTCAAAATAGGATTTTATAAGGTTGGTGCCTAGGCAACTCGATTGGGCACCTAAGCGCCATAAATGATTTTCATTTTTGTGCATTGAATTTGGAAAAATTTTGAAGAGGTGCTTGAAGTGACTCTTGGTGATTTTAAGAGCTTTATTTAAAGGAACTATTAGCTGGTTGAAAAGGGGCTTGAAGGGGAGCAGAAGTAGGCGTGTGTATGTGTGTGTGGCATGAGAGTGTGTGTGAGAGAATGTATTGGGGAGAGTCTTTCTTGTGTTTTTTGTTATGTCTATTGAAGTAAGAACTCATCAAAGGAACTTCAAAGGATTTTCTTGGGGAGAAGTTTCAAACAAGCACTTTGTATTTTTGTTTGAGTTTTTTTTTTCTGTGTAAACTTAGATTTAAAAAAAACATGTTTTATTATTTTATCCCCATGAAGTTTGAGTAGTTTCCTTTCTCTTTCTCCTTGTCATAAGAATTAATCATGTGTAGGATTAGAATTGTATAAGATTTCTCTTATTTCATACTTGACATGATTCATTACTTCATACTTAATTTACATCTTCATTTTGGCCAATGAGAATGTTAAAAATTGTTATGAAACCATAATGACCCAGGAGGGCTACGTGCTCCTAAACTAGTAAGAATGACAGTAGTCTAGTGGGTGAGAAGGTAGCTCATTGATTAGTGCAAATAGATAGGGAGATAAGTTTTGATGGGCGTAAATTGGTTCTTTTAGGGTGACAGGCTAGCACATTAACCAATTTCATCTAGAGTGTGGAACTTAATGCTAGGTTATTCTATAATAATGGTCGTAGTGGGTAATATGGAAGGGTCAGGCTAGAACCTACCCAACATAACCAAGGATTTAGGAACTTAAATTTAGGTTAGCCAATGATCTTTAAACCCTTAGAAAAGGGTAAATAATAAGATTGCTCATATTTGGCACAAAACTACATTTAAAGCTTTAGACATTTGATTCCAACAGTGATTATGATCTCTTTCTACATAAAACTAGTTTAGAAATATTGCATTTTCTTTAAGCTTTGAGATATAATTAATGGGAATTTACTGGCTTCTCTTTAAACATAAACTTGCTAACATATTTCTATGATAATTGTCTGGAGTTAAAGTATAGTTTTACTAAGTCCATAAAAAGAGCTTCATCTTCCCTGTAGGATCGATACTGGGTTTTAAAAGAAAATCCTAAATTACTTGAAATAGTACATAACTTGCTTAGCACCCTGCTGGCCTCAATTTTTGTTGAGGTTTAGTTTTTCCTCTTTAGTAGCCTAGGGTCTAGCCATAGGACTTTTCCTATTGACTATTCCTGGAAAACTAGACATGGAACTCTCACCATTAGAAATTCCAAACTCTTCTCTTCTCAACTTGAAGTTCCACATATTGGTCTTAACCTCTTAATACTTAGTAGGTGGGGTCACTATGGGGGAAACTCAAGATGAGTCACCCTTAGGATTGCTGGACCTTAAGGTTGACCTTGGGTGCTGGTCTGGAGCTAAGGCACTCAATACACTTATTTACAGCCACATTCACTCACAACCATGAACTCAAATTTCTAGCCTAGATCCCTTGATCTTTTCCTTGATCCTAGCCTAGATCCCTTGATCTTTTGAGATACTCATGTAGATGGTCCCTTAAACCTACTAGCCCTAGGGCTATGGTTTAGCTAAGACCACTATGTAGAGGACCCAAAATGGGGTTTCTATTGGTACCTGGCTTATTGGTGATGGTTGGTACCTCAAATATACCAAAATACCCATCTTGGCCTTTTACCCCTAAAACACCCCCAAATTACCAAAATACCCCTCCATAGCTAAAAATCCCAAAAATTCCAAAATTTCCCAGAAAATCCCAATAAATCCCAAATAATCCTAATTTTATTTCTCTCATCTACCACATAACCCAATTTGGCCAATTTGACCATCTTTAACCAAAATCCCAAAATTGCCATTTAAAAACCAAAATTTCTCCAAATCCAACTCAAATGTCCACCAATTTGATCTCAATTGACCCCAATTCCAATACTAAACTCAAATTCACTATTGATATGACCAAACTAATTTAAATACAAGCTTAATTGGTCCATGATTTACCCAATTTTGATTTGGGTCAAAACCCCAATTTTGACCATATGACCTAATCTCACCAAATTGAACTTATAGCCTAGTCAATTGGCCTCAATTGATGCTGCAAAATCTTGATAACATTCATATACATCAAAATAAACCACCACTTTACCTTGGTGAAGCCTCAAATCCATTTAAGTTTGCCTAAATCCAAAATTTCCAAATTTAGCCCCAAATTGGCTAAGTCCCCAAATTTCACCCAATTGATTGTCTTAACCTCCAATTTGGAATGCAATTCTTGTTGAAAACTCTTCATGGGGACCCTATTGACCATTTACAACAATCAATTTGGACTTAGTCCAAGGCTAACCCAAGCTAGACCCAAGCCTAGCCCAACATGACCAAATTGATTAAAGCTCAAAATTCTCTCAAATTGACCCTTCAATTGAGCTCAAAACCACTTTCATCCTTCACCAAAGTTGTTCCTTGTGATCATCTACACCAAATAAAATAATTAATTGACCCAATTGACATGGCTAACCAAATTTTTGGTCATTTGCACCCACTTGGACCCATGCACTAAATGTGACCTACTAAATGTGACCTAACCACCTTAAAGCCACCACAGCCATTAGTTGAACTTACTGACCAGTCCAAACACCATGAAATCACCTAAATCAAGCCATGGACCAAAGGTCCCCCATATTAAGGGATCTTATTTCCAAAAATGCACATGCTTAAGATATCTTTTCCAAATCCAAACACATTTGCATTAAA
>NW_018164683.1:12208-13577 GCF_001263595.1 Phalaenopsis equestris
CTCCCCTCCCCCAGCCATGGGAGGTGTGCTAAAATTTTCTTAAAGAGGCCTCTCCACACTTCACACAGAGATTCCCTGCCAAACTTCACACAGAGCTTCCCTAAGATTCCCTCAGTGTAATCCAACCACTTCCCCTCACCCATTCCCATTGCCGGAGCCCAATTTTGAGCTCGAAACCCTGCTGGAAACCAGGACATAACCCAATACACCTCCACAGTCCACCAAACTCAAATTAACTTCACTCACACCTTCACAGCAGAGGAAGAGGCTTAAGCCCCATCAAATTCCCCTCTCACAGAGCCTCTACCATAGCTCTAGACCAACACCCAAATCCGGCCGTGATCGAAATCATACCTAGGCCTTACACCAAGACCAAGACTTAATCCCTGGCCTCCTTGGATCATAACAAATGTGTCAAGACTCTGATCGAAGCTTCACTTCTCATAGCAAAGGTATAAAATCTCCCTCCCTCCCGAGCCTCTTTTGATTCTCCATTTTCTTAGAGTTAATTTGATGGCTTGACCACCTTATGGATGTGTTTGTCTAGTCTAGATGAGTTTTTAAAAAAAATTCATCCAATTTGGATAAGAAATGAGAGAGATCTTATGGTTAGAAGATGGACGGTTCTCAGGCTAGGCTATCGGAGACGATGACGTGCGGGGGAGATCGCGCCAGACAGCACTTCAGGACGTAAATAGTGGGCCGAGTCAGCAAGCTACGTGGACGGCAGCGTCCACCAGAGCACGCCACGCATGCCTTTGGAGCTGCCTAAGATCTAGTCAGCACACGCTATTTAAATAGATAAATAGGGCTTTTCCTATTTATTTAAATACCCTTAACTTAGAAAATACATAAATTTGTGTAGAAAAATCACAAAAATAAAATAAAAATACCCACTTGCTCAGTGAATAGAGGAGAATAATGTGGAATAATTTTCAAGTCCATTTAATGCATAAAATATTTTTAATTAATCATACACTATTTTGAATCATTTGTTTCTCCATGCACATTGACACATCACCTTAGCTTGAAATTTTGACATGTTGTAGCCTCTGTAAGGAGGAATATTCTCTGATTTTTCCAAAGTCAAAGGAGGTTCCTATATAGAGATCCATATTTTTCAATTTATTTCACATCATTTCCTTAAAATAATCATGGAAATTAGCATATTGGTTATTAAATCCCAAGAAAATTTTCGAAGGTCTACCATAATTAGAGAAACCTTTGAAAATAATTTCATGTGTCAAGTCATTTAAAACATCCTTAAATTTTTCAAATACTAAATCACTAAGATAATTAATTTTAAAAAATATAAAAATTTAAATGACTTGACTTTTGATCTCCACTGTGATTTATGATCTAGAGAACT
>NW_018164683.1:14342-17656 GCF_001263595.1 Phalaenopsis equestris
CCTTATGGGCAAATGTGTAATTTTGGAAATCTTGCCTTAATTAACATTTAGGCTTAAGTCAAGGAGGGGAATGGGTAACCTCTGATCTTAATCAATTTATTTGATGCTTGAAACACAAAGGGGTTAATTGATAGAAACCAATTGCACTTTCTTAATTAAGATTAATAAATTTCTAAATTATTAAAATTTGGAAGTTTATTAAAATTAAATGATCATAGACTTAGGGGTATGACTTTTGAAGCCAATAATTAATCACTTTAATACCCCTATCTTGATTTTCAAATAAAATCCAAATTATGAATCATGACCACTTAAAGCTTAACCCTTTTTCAAAACTAATTAAGACACTCACCTAGGTCCTAAGCGCTTAGTGGTGACTTAGGCTAAAGTAAAAACTAATTAAACTAAGATTAGAGAAATAAACATGATTAATTCAAACATCTTTGAAACACCACTGAGCCCAAATAAGATTAAAATTTTGCTAAGTGTTCAAATTACACTAACACCCCTCAAGGGTCTTCACCCACATAATTCTCAAATTAAATGATAAGTGATAATTACCATATTATTAGGGATAATTGAGACATCAGTGTTCACTGAGTAATAAGGATATTTACAGGATGAACCATTTAGTAACATAATGAGTTTAAATGGACTTGAGGCTTTTCAGCAGTTGGTGAGAGGGAGACATGGACCTGCTTCCCCCTCCTAACTTGTTGGATACCCCAGAGGCCTATTAAACTTAATATTCTTTGCTCAATGGAATCATCCTTAATTAAACTTCTAAGGACTCACCAAAATTTTACCTTTCCTCCTCTTCATAAACTGCCTTAACATGCATTTTAAGTTTCAGATGGTGGAACGAGAAGACTCGTCAGGTACGCTTTTACAGTTTATAGTACCGTCTTTCTTATGTCTTTTCCTTACATATTTCATGCTTGCATTTACCTACATAAACTTGCATGTTAACCATAACCATAACCAAAATTAAAAATCAACCAAAATAAAACTCTCCGCCACAATATTTAAAATATAAAACAACTCAAAATTTAATCACAATCATCACACAAAACCACAACTTCAACTAAAATAAGACATCTCTATCGGATGATCGGAAATTCCTCGGAGGAGGTAACCTACGGTTGCTAACGAGCCTTCCCACGGTGTAAATGAAATTATGGAACTCATTAAGTTGGGTTTGATAAGTTCATTTGGACTAAGTGAATCCAATAGAAAATAGTGATGCCGGAACGAGGGAACCGTAGGATCCTAACCGGTGTCGCTCTAATCAACTTTAATAGACCCTCATAAAATTTAAAGAACTTCAACCATAGGGCCACCTGATTTGATATTATAACTTGACACACTAGATAACTCAAACTCAGCGCGGCAAGGAGCTTGCAGCTAGCTTGGTGGGGAGCAAGACCATCTTCAACAGCAAAATCTTTCTTCGGTCGTCCCCAGCTAAACCAATCTTCCTTCCTTAGACTTAAACAACAAATCCATAGGACTTTGAGGTCCCTTGCTTATGCAACGTAAATCCTCACCTTATCTTTAGGCCTTTGCATAGCCCTGGTATAGCCCTGCCTTTGCATAGCCCTGGTATATAATATAAGCCCTAACTCGTCTTAGGATTCCGAGGTTGTCGTTTGTCACGACCTACATCCTCACATCTTCCAGGCTATTTGTGTGATCATTTAAAACGAATGTAAGCCCTTACTAAGAAAATTGGTAGGATGAAATGCCTAAATATTTATCCTCAAAACTGAAGCCAAACATTAGGATAGCTTGGGAAGTCACCGAGGCTCTCCTCTGGAACCATGACATCCCCTAGTCCTTCTTCCTTTG
The DNA here is from genome assembly GCF_001263595.1 of Phalaenopsis equestris. Lineage (NCBI taxonomy): Eukaryota > Viridiplantae > Streptophyta > Magnoliopsida > Asparagales > Orchidaceae > Phalaenopsis > Phalaenopsis equestris. Next base: position 16,191 of record NW_018164683.1, read on the forward strand.
GATTCAACAATAAAAAAATGTTCCAAATTTGAACCAATCCCCTTGCACACCTCCATGTCCGATTTCGTTGAAGAGTCCTACCCTTTGAAATTCTATGAAGATAATTTTTTTTTTATTTTTATCGAGAGTCTTCTTAAGTGACTTTGGTCATTTAAGATGTAATTAACTATAGGGGCTTTCCCTTATAAGAAGTATGTCTGAACCCAGCTTAATATAAACCCTATTTAATCATTTATATTAAATAGGGGAACTTGTCGGCAAATACAAAGGTTTCGCAGACCAAATGGACGTTATACTTTCCTTAGTTTATTTAATCGAGCCTCATCCTCAAGTCTTGTGTTTATCCTTTGGGATAGATACAGGATTTTAGGTACAGTGCTCTTTCATTTTAAATTATGAAAAATTTGAGGTCAGCTTGATTTCATACTTCCACGTCCTTCCGAAGCGGGCGACGGGATTTCGATTCCAGCTTCTTACGGGCAACCCCACGAACCAACCCGAAATAACGTTGACAGCTTCTGGCGACTCCGCTGGGGACATGCTTTTTTCTCCATACAAATTAAGGAATATTATCTTCACACATCGGTAATATGTCTATGTCCCTCCTGGACCAAATTACCCTTTTTCCGTTGGCGTACTTTACCCATTTCTATCTTGGGAAAGTACAGCTAACTCTTTGGAGTTCAGGACTAGCTGTTCAACCATCTTTGAACAGAGGGGTTCAGAAGGCCATTAAGGACTCTTTAAATTTTCATGTGGGGTCAGACCCCCAATAGGTGTGTCGGTGGACAAATTCCACCTGGGCATTTTCTGCCACTAATTGGGTCCCGCACTGGGTCCTAAAATTTTTCACAACTCCTTTTCACATTTGGTATGCTACTTCGCAAATTGAACCAAATCGTGTTGTGCTGCGCTCACTTTGAAATATTAATTAAATTTTACACCTTTTTTTTAACAAAGTTGTTAAAAAATACCCATAAATTAAGACCCGCCCGGTCTACAGATTAACCTCTACTTTCAGTGTTTGCACTAAAGATTACAAGGTTTTTGGCCATATAGCTAACCCTAAAACTTTCTGTTTTAAAGCCCGCTGCGATGGTCTCCCCAACGCTGACATTTTCCTTCAACCTGCCAACAGACCGCAACGCCCGTAATGTCGCTCCCACCATCAAGTTCGAAGCTGAATTTGAAGACCTCGAGGTTATCCTCAGGAAAGCCCCATTCTTGGTAATGAAGATCGCTGCCCCGGAAGTTCAAGAGTCGTCTACAGAATTCAGTTTGAACTGCCTTCAAGACTTCCCTGCTGGCAAGAAGGCTAAAGCTGCTGCCGTCACAACATCCGCCAAACCTGCTATCCCCGCTGTTGCTAAGGGGAAGGAAGAGATGATTGTCGAAGATTTGGCTGAAGGATTAACTGTTCCGCCACCCGTGTTTGAGATCGGGTCAAGCTCAAGGACAGTACCACT
>NW_018164683.1:17821-19597 GCF_001263595.1 Phalaenopsis equestris
TTAGTGCAGTCTTCAGAAGGCTTGCTATTAAAGAAGGATGTTCTGTTAGTGAATTACTTAAACAAGTGGGACATGCAATTTCCCCTCATATGAAGAATGAAATTTTGAAGGATATTAAGTCCGCTAGAAAATCTCATAGGTCGACTATAAAGTCACCTACCCGTGTTCCCGTCTAGCTCCGTTTGGGACACCGAGTTGATACTGCTATGGTCACGACCAATCATACCACCACCAGGACCGCAGCCCCCCCGCCGATTAAGTCAAGACTGGGTTCGAGAAGTTTACCCGTTATTCCTGCAATCACTGAAAGAAAGACAAGATGATTACCTGACACTATAGCCGGTCTACACCACGGGGAGCATACCTTCCCTCGACATACCGATGTCTCTACTAAGATGTCCCGTCCTAGGGCATCATCGTGAAAGAAGAAGAAGGTATGGGTACCCAAGGTCGAAGGTCGCTGCACCGCCGCTACAGTTCAGTGAGCCTGCGGGACAGGAAGTAAAACCAGTGCCTGAAATATCTGACATCGTTGCGACGATAGCCAGCAAGATGGAAGAACAGGTTGAGGATGTCCATCAAGGTCCTCCATATCTTAAAGCAATCAAGAATCAAGGAGTCAAGCAATCAAGGAGTCGATAATTGAGGAAAAAGTCGAGAAACTCTGGATCGAGATTTCTGAGTTGGCTCGAGAACACGGAGTTTCTGTCGACTGTGACAATGAGGATTTTGATTACAGTAATTACTTGATGGAAGATTTCAGGGATGTCCATGTGATCAAAACCAGAGCTACCACATCTGCGCGCAAGGCTCAACCTCACACTGAAGAGAATGCCGTAGATGAGCTGCGTAGGATTATCCTCCTCAGGGATGAGCAAGTTGTTCTATTGAAGAAAAGATTAGAAGAGATGACTGCAGCTATGACCGCCATGGCCACCATTCAGGGGCAGTCATAAGCACCAAGATTGGCTTCTCCAGAGATTAATCAGCCAGAAATTATACACATCACAGATGAAAGAAGGGAAGCTACTTTGACAGACAAAAAAGAACAACCAAAGAAGGATTCTCCATCAAGTGCCATGCCAAAAAAGGAGTTCAAGCAAATGTTTGAACAAGTACGGGATGCCTTAGCCCAGTCCAAGGGCGGTGCATCAATTTTAAAGGGTATACCTTACCCGGAGGAGTTTGATGCCGTGTCTCCCCAAGGTTTTTGTGACCCCAAACTTCAAGATATTCGATGGGACAGGAAATCCCAGGCAGCACATAGCACATTTTTGAGCCAATTTTAGAAACACGAGGAATAGCACACAAGGAATAGAAAAGCTCTACTCTGCCAGCAGTTTGTCAGCAGCTTGTCAGGGATTGGTTTCGACTGGTACGCCGACCTGCCCAACGGGTCAGTTAAAACATTTTTTGAGTTGGAACATTTATTTGTGAAAAGATTTCCTAGGGCTTAGCATCATGTGTCTATTAGAGAACACATGATGGAGAAGCAGAAGCCTAGTGAAACCTTGACAAACTATACAACTATATGTTGAGGTGGAGAAACCTTAGCATGAAATGTGAACCTCAGCTACAGGAACATCAAGCATTGAGACTCTACTCAAAAGCATTCATGAGCCAGTAGCTTTCATGCTTAAGGGACTCACCATCAAATCCTTCGAGAAGCTACTCAGTAAAGCCAGCAATCTCCAAGAAGAAATGAAGCACATGGAGCCACATGAAAAGGCTAAGGTGACCAGAGTGTTCGAAAAAAAATCAGGGGTAGTCGCAACT
>NW_018164683.1:19936-20768 GCF_001263595.1 Phalaenopsis equestris
CTCGAGAAGAACCTCAAGGAAGAGAATATAACAATCCCAAAGGAGTATTTGAGAGAACCTGAAAAGGGTTCCATAAACATGATTTCAATTGAGTCAATCTCGTCAATTGATCCATATGTCAGAACAGATGGATGGAGTACAACTTGGGATGAACTCAAGAAGGTTTTCAATCGAATACAAGATTCATCGAGACAAACTTCTACAAATACCGAAGAAAGATGGAATGAGGTATGGAGCAGATCATCAAAAAAGATACTGAACAAGCTACAGTCTACATCAAAACAAGCCTTCATTCAGAGTCTGCAGCATACCGAGCCCGAGATGAAGATTTCACCAGAAAATTCGTCATCGTCAAGGGCAAATAACAAGAAAAAGAAGAGTGTCACTGCCAAGATTGATAGCACGGGGGGTAGGATAGGGGCTGCCTCTACTAGATTGGTTGTCTCGGATTTGTGGAAGAAAGTCCTCGAACCCTTAACTTTTTATGATTATATTTTTCTCCCTCCTGAGTCTTATGAATATAATGGTTGTGGTTTCGGCTATGTTTTGACTATTTTTGGTAATAACGTGACTGATTACAACCAAGCTAGTTGCGATCTCGATCCCTAAAATTATCCTCAAATCGTACTTGAGTCCGATGAGCTTGTTGTCAAGTCTAAAGAAGACATCAACGATATTGCTTACGACAGCATCGATGACGAACAGCCAACTCTTGAGCGGCTTGAGCATCATGGTGCACCGCTCACCATCAACTTAGATCTTTCTAACAAAGAAGAAAAGATACCAGAAGATTCAATAATGATATCTCAAGAAGAAGAAGTCACGAAGAAGT
>NW_018164683.1:21170-22853 GCF_001263595.1 Phalaenopsis equestris
TTGTGCTATCCAGAGTTTTAGTGGATCCTGGAGCATCTCTTAATTTGATGAGTCTACGGACATTAGCATATTTGGATTTCGACATTCAGAAGCTCATCCACGATAAGATGATGTTAAGAGGATTCAACCAAAAGGGAGAAAGAGCCCTTGGATCAATTTCATTACTTATGAAGGTTGGAGAACTTGTAACAACCGTTAAATTTCATATCATCGACGCCGAGACCTCTTTCAATGCTCTATTGGGTCGACCGTGGATTCATTAGCTTAACATGGTTCTATCATCCCTACACCAGTGCATTAAGTACCGGAAAGATGGTCAAGAAAATTGCATCAAGGGAGATCTACAACCATTTTCAGTGCATTTTCAGTGCATCCATGAAGATGCTGCCTACTACGCGCCTCCAAAGAAGACGGTCTTACTACGCACCTCGATGCTGCCTACTACGCACCTCTAAAGAAGACTGTCTTCTCGCGCGAAATTTTGACAAAAAAAGGTAAAGAAATCACAAAAAGGAGGCAAGGAGGCCATACAACTCCGCTTCAAGAACCTTCTACCACTCCCTTACAACGAGTTGGTGGAGGTTCTTCTAGTTCACGCACCGAGGTCGAGGCCGGGACGCGGACGAGGAAAGATCATTTTAATTGTTGAGTGGACTAGGCCAACTATCAACATTGGTGATGAAGACAGTTCTGAAGATGAAGTAATGATGACAAAATAGAATAAGCCTCAGTACGAGATATCCCTAGAAGATACAGAGAAGAATGAATATGGAACAATGTATGATCGGATAAACCACTATGTGGATACTATGACCCTTACTTCGATTCTTCCTCAAAAAGTCGAGAGTTTAGAGGTCAAGGAAGTATGTAGTGTTGGTTCAAAGCCGATCAAATTTTACCATGCTTCTACCTCTACTGAGCTTGAAAAACATGTAAATTTGGATGTTGATTCTAATGAATTAGTGGAATTAATTTTTGGTTACTTCTCGCCTTGTGTTCAAAAGTTAATTCAACAGGGACACTTACCAAAATAAATGTCAAAAGATAGATTTCAACTTTTTGAAATTTTATGGAATGCTAAAAGTCGAACTCCCAATTCAAAAGAAGGTCTCGGATTTGGTACAGTTGGACCAGTCGATGATTCTGAATATTTCATGGTTGTTACTAGTGAGCCAGAAAAAGATTGTATTGATGTAGATGATGGCTCTACTGATCAACCAATAGAAGATGCTCCGCCAGAATTTTAGGAAGAAATTAAATCCACTATCGATGAATTGAAAGAGATTAACCTCGGGACTGAAGAACGACCCCGGCCTACATTTATAAGTTCTCTACTTGATGATAGGGAGTCCGCAGAACTGGTCATACTATTCGCAGAATTCAAAGATTGCTTTGCATGGAGCTACAATGAAATGTCAGGACTATCAGCAGATGTTGCAGTCCATAAACTTGGGGTGGAAAAGAATGTAACCCCAGTAAAACAAGCTCCAAGGAGAATGCGCCTCGAGATAGAACAAAAGTGAAAGAAGTCATCGCCGAGGTAAGGAAATTGATAGACGCCAACTTTGTTAAAGAAGAGCAATATTATAACGGTTAAAAAGAAAATTGGACAGATCCGCGTTTGTGTCGACTTCAGAGATTTGAACAAAGCATGTCCAAAAGAGCATGTCCAAAAGACGAGTT
>NW_018164683.1:22869-24642 GCF_001263595.1 Phalaenopsis equestris
GAAATGATGGTGGATATCGCTTCAACACATGAAATTTTCTCCTTCATGGACGGATCGTCGGGGTATAACCAAATCAAGATGGCTCCCGAGGATGCAGCGCTTACAGCTTTCAGAACACCGATTGGAATCTTCTGCTACACAGTGGTGTCGTTTAGCCTAAAGAACGCGGAAGCGACATATCAGCGTACAATGACAAAGATCTTAGACGACCTCATTCACAATCAAGTAGAATGTTACGTGGATGATCTGGTCATCAAAAGTAAATGGAAAATAGACCATTTATATGATTTGAGGATTGTGTTTGAACGATTACGACGATATAACCTTAAAATGAATCCCTTAAAGTGCGCCTTTGGCGTCACCTCCTGGAAATTTCTAGGATTCATTGTCTGTCATCGGGAAATCGAGATCGACCCGGATAAGATTAAACCTATCTTGGAAATGCCTCCCCCTAAAACCTTGAAACAACTATGTTCCTTCTTGAAGCAGTTACGTTCCTTCCAGAGGAAGTTGGCATATCTAAGACGCTTTATTTCCAATCTCTCAGGTAGGTGTTAGCCTTTCTCGGCATTAATTAAAAAGGACGCCAAATTTATTTGGGAAGAGAAATGCCAGCGAGCTTTTGAGGACGTTAAACAATATTTAATGACACCTCCTGTTTTGGCAGCCCCTATCCCAGGGAAACCATTGATACTTTATACCGCGGCTTTGGATGACTCTCTTGGAGCCCTCTTAGCCCAAGTCAGTGTGGAGGGAAAATAAAATGCTCTCTACTACTTAAGTCGTCGTCTAATACCGACGGAGTAAGGTATCCACCTATTGAGAAGCATTGTCTGACACTAATTTTTGCCGCTCAAAAGCTTAAACATTGCATGCTTTCTCATAAGATCACCTTAATTTTGAAAGTTAATCCATTGCAGTATTTAATGACCCGACCAACACTCTCCGGATGTTTAGCGAGATGGTCAATGATCTTATTGCAATTTGATATAACTTTTGTGCCCCTCCGTGCTATCAAGGGACAGATTTTAGCAGATTTTTTCGCTGCACACCCACTGCCAGCTGGGTCCTCTCTCAATGACGAGTTACCGGATTGCAGATATTACAGATGGAATTTTCTAGTGCGCAACGCTGGGAATGTACTTCGATGGTGCTTCATCAGCCAGGAAAAACAAGGGATCAGGCACAGTTATACCAGGCAAGGAAGGGATTGGTTTGATCTTTATTACGCCAAATAAGGGTATGTTGAGATTTTCGTACCACCTGACAGAGCCGTTCACCAACAATGAAGTAGAATATGAAGCTTTAATCACCAAATTGGAGTTGGCGATCTTAATGGATATAACGAACATTGCCATTTATGGTGACTCTCAACTTGTCATCCAGCAAGTCGCTAGACAATACAGAATTCTGAAACCAAGGTTAGCAGAATACCATCTGTACGCGGTGAAGCTCTTGGAGCAGATTCCTAAGGTGAATTTCTACTGGATTCCTAGGGGAGATAATGCTCATGCCGACACTTTAGCAAAACTCGCTAAGGAAATGGCGTGTCCCCTAGAGGATTCCATCGAAGTCACGGTGCAAGGAAGACGAGTCTTGTCTCGAAGCGACTTCGAAACTCTACACAAACTTGGAAAAGAAGTAACAATAAATACAATTGCGGACATCAACAAGGATTGGCGCAAGCCATTAATAGAATATCTGCATACTGGAAAGCTTCTAGAAGACAAGTCTGAGGCACACTACATCACAAGAAGGGCCATGTCTTACGCC
>NW_018164683.1:24714-25503 GCF_001263595.1 Phalaenopsis equestris
AAGACTCGGATAGTATTGGCCAGCAATGATGTCTGATTGCATGGATACCGCCAGAAGATGTCACCAATGTCATGTGCATGGGGGTGTCTTACACCAGCCTCCGAATGTGCTACACCCAACTGTTGCCCTGTGGCCATTCGAGTATTGGAGCTCAGACATAATAAGGCCGATAGACCCTCCATCTTCTAATGATATCTTTTCGCTATAGCTTACTTCTCCAAATGGGCAGAGGCAGTACCGTTACGTGAGGTTACGACACATCACATCCTTCAATTTTTAAAAAGCCAAATCGTCTACCTTTTTGGAGTACCTCGAAGGATAATCTCTAACAATGGGACAGCTTTCAAAAGCACAAGATCAACAATTTTGTTAGAAGACATGAGATAAATTGGAGATACTCTACAATTTACTATCCCGGAGCAAATGGTCTGGCTGAAGCTTTCAACAAGACACCGGTACAGATTTTGAAGAAAACACTGGATGAAAATAAAAGGGATTGGCATAACAAACTATTAGAAGCCTTGTGGGTCTACCGGACAAATTTCAGGACTCCCACTCAGTGTACACCTTATATGCTCGTGTACAGAACCGAGGCCGTGCTACCGCTAGAAATCTAGATACCATCTCTCAGAGTCGTCGTTGTCAATCAACTCACAACGGAAGAAAGCGCAAAACTCAGACTTGAAGAACTGGAAAGTCTCGAGGGAAAATAATTAGAAGCACAACAACACTTGGAGCTTTACCAGGCAAAGATGATACAAGCCCATGACAAATTGGTCCGCCCAAGGA
>NW_018164683.1:26165-27404 GCF_001263595.1 Phalaenopsis equestris
GGAACCTCGCACTGAATGAAGAGATGGCGCCACAAGGAGGTGTCATAGATTTCAACATGGATTTCAACCAGATTGATACGGACTACGACGGTCCTCTAATGGTCATAGTCAGCAATGAAGAAAAGAAGGGACTACCCTCACTGTTGAGGGTGACCACTCAGGATGACGCGTCACATAAGGGTAAAAACGTGATGACAGAACAAGATCCGATGGAGGGGCCCAGCCGGCTGCCCTCCATGATAGCCACTCTAGCGAGGGGCTCAATAGCTGCCCACAGTGAACAACATCCAAATACTCCACTCCGCAGGACACAATGCAGAAATGCGAGTCGGAAGAAACAGAGAGCCTTTCTGCGACAGGAGCGCAAGCGCCAAAGAAACGCAAGCGGTTTTCTTACCCCCATTCTTGAGGGACATATCTACTATCCAGAGCTGAGAGAGACTTCTGCCAGCTTGCCTACTACAGACGAAGAATCAGGATTTCTGACAGGATCAGATGTACCCTCGGTCCCAGATATCTTGTGCAGAGGTTGCCCAACATGCAACGTCGAGACACCAGCCAGGACATCAGTGACAAACGCATTTGTAGAATGTCCGGACTGTAACGTCCTACATCTACAACATTTCAATATCTTAGAAGAATATACTGCAAGCACCAACAAGTCTCAGACTCCAGATTTTGTGGCAAATGAACCGTTTGTCCCACTGGGGATGGACCGGTGCGCATCATGGAGCCCAGGATCGTACATCCCGCTTGAGGTGGAATCTCATATCCCGGATCGGCCAGCACCGGTTTGGATTCCAGCCGAGGCCCGGAGGAAGGAACGCCCCAGGCAACTGCCAACTCCCGGATTGGTAGATTACTACAAAATAAGCAAGGTAAACAAAAAAGAATTTGAGTTCTATGAAGAGGTTCAGGGAAAGTTTATCAACATATTGGAAGGCTTGGAGCTATATACCAGGGTTTCCTCTGAAGCTGATGAAAGAAGCATTCTGGACTACATCTTCAATTTAAGAGATAGAGGTCGAGCGGGCCTTCTCATGGAAAGAACGTATTCTGAGCCGAAGAAATGGATGCTAGGAAAGGGAAGAATCACAATCCAGTGCGGCTGTTGCTACAATTTTACAAACAACAGACAGGGGAATCCGCCTGGGATCCTCAGATACGACCAAGTGGATCCGTTACCCCCGATGATAAAGTGGATGATAAAGAGAATGGTCAAGTGGAATATCCTACCCG
>NW_018164683.1:29399-30251 GCF_001263595.1 Phalaenopsis equestris
GACTTACATGTCAATTCTCGTTTCCGAATCAGTCCTACATTTCTGATTCTTTACATTCGAGGTCGGTCCTTACATTCCGACACCTTCTTTTGAGAATTGAACTACATTTCAATTCTCGTTTCCGAATCAGTCCTAAATTTCTGATTCTTTACATTTAAAGTCGGTCCTTACATTCTGACGCTCTCTTTTGAGAATTGACTTACATTTCAATTCTCATTTCCGAATCAGTCCTACATTTCTAATTCTTTACATTTGAGGTCGGTCCATACATTCCGACACTCTCTTTTGAGAATTGACCTACATTTTAATTCTCATTTCCGAATCATTCCTACATTTCTGATTCATTACATTCGAGGTAGGCCCTTACACTCCGACTCCCTCTCTCTCTCACTCTCTCTCTCTTCGAGTTGATATTTGGATTTCAAGTCCCACCTCGGGGTCAACATTTACATGTTGACTCCCATCCTTTGGAAATTTTTGAAATTTCATAACTCCAAGTTCACTCTCCGATCCCCAGCGAGAGTCCCTACTCCTTGATTTCAACCAAATGATCATTTGCTAATTCCCCGACAGAAACAAATCACACACACAACTCTACGCATACTTCTGGGTCTGTTGACTTAGGAGTCTGTACTGGTTTTTGTTGATCTCGTCGGTCAACGCCAATACACGTGGTGTGCTTGCCCAGCACACCACACCTATTAGGGGTCCATTTGTTGACCTCAATTTTTGTTGAGGTTTAGTTTTTCCTCTTTGGTAGCCTAAGGTCTAGCCATAGGACTATTCCTGTTGACTATTTTTAGAAAACTACACATGGAACCCTCACCATTAGAAATTCCAAACCCTTCTCTT
>NW_018164683.1:31163-31741 GCF_001263595.1 Phalaenopsis equestris
AAATCCCAATAAATCCCAAATAATCTCAATTTCATTTCTCTCAACAACCACTTAATCCAATTTGGCCAATTTGACCATCTTTAACCAAAATCCCCAAATTGCCCTTTAAAAACCCAAATTTCCCCAAATCCAACTCAAATGTCCACCAATTTGATCTTGATTGACTCCAATTCCAATCCTAAACTCAAATTCACTATTTATATGACCAAACTAAACCAAATATAAGCTCAATTGGTCCATTATTTGAACCCAATTTTGATTTGGGTCAAAACCCCAACTTTGACCATATGACCTAATCTCACCAAATTGAGCCCATAGCCTAGTCAATTGGCCTCAATTGATGTTGCAAAATCTTGATAACATTCATGTACATTAAAATCAACCACCAATTTACCTTGGGGAAGCCTCAAATCCATTTGATTTTGGCCTAAATCCAAAATTCCAAAATTTAGCACCAAATTTGCTAAGTCCCCAGATTTTACCCAAATGATTGCCTTAACCTCCAAATTGGCATCCAATTCATGTTTGGCATCCAATTCATGTTGACTATTGACCATTTAAAATAATCAATTTAAGAG
>NW_018164683.1:31768-32047 GCF_001263595.1 Phalaenopsis equestris
GCCCAAGGCTAACCCAAGCTAGACCCAAGCCTAGCCCAACATGACCAAATTGATTAAAGTTCAAAATTCCCTCAAATTGGCCCTTCAATTGGACTCAAAACCACTTCCATCCTTCACCAAAGTTGTTCCTTATGATCATCTACACAAAATACAACAATCAATTGGACCAATTAACATGGATAACCTAGCCCAAACCCAATTTTTGATCATTTACACCCACTTGGACCCATACACTAAATGTGACCTAACCACCCTAAGGACACCAAATTAACTCCATCA
>NW_018164683.1:32257-72059 GCF_001263595.1 Phalaenopsis equestris
GGTCGGCCGGCCAGCCTAGTGGCCGGAAAAGCCCAAAATTGAGAGCCACTCCCATGGCACCTCACCAAAATCAAACCAAGAGGCCAGCTCACCCAAATCAAACTATGAAGCTCCTCTGCCCTCCACCTAAGCACCACAATGCGCCCAAACTTATGCCCTGAGAGCCACCCCATGGCCATTTTTATAAAAACTCACCTCTCGTGGCCATGGGAGGTGTGCTGAAATTTTCTCATAGAGGCCTCTCCAAACTTCACGCAGAGCTTCCCTAAGATCCCCTCAGTGCATCTCAACCATTTTTCCTCACCCATTCTCATTGTCGGAGCTCAATTTTGAGCTCGAAACTCTGCCGAAAACCAGGACAGAACCCAATACACCTCCACAATCCACCAAACTCAAATTAACTTCACCCACACCTTCACAACAGTGAAAGAAACTAAATCCCCATCAAATCCCCCTTTCCTAGAGCCTCTACCATAGCTCCAGACCAACACCTGAAATCGAGCTTGGTCGAATTCATACCTAGGCTTAGGGACTCAATTCCTAGCCTTCTTGGACCCCAACGAACATGCCGAGCACCTCTGATCGAAGCATCCCTTCTCAGAGCAAAGGTATAAAACTCCTCCTCCTCCCGAGCTTATTTTGATTCTCCATTTATTTAAGCTTGATTTCATGGTACCTTAGTCGTATGGATGTGTTTGTCTCACTTAGACGAGTCCATAGGATCAAGCCCGAAGTGATTTGGTTGAGTCTAGGCCGAGATCTTAAGGCTTTAGTGTAAACGGGCATGGGATCATTCTATCGGGGACGATGACGGGGAGTCGTTCGATCAAGCGTGTATTAAATGGACAAGGGAGATCGCGCGGGACAGCACTTCAGGATGTGTACCGCGAACCGAGTCAGCAGCTACGTGGACGGCGGCGTCCAACTAGAGCGCGCCACGCATGCCTTCGGAGCTGCCTAGGATCTAGTCAGCACGTGCTGTTTAAATAGATAAATTGGGCTTTTTCCTATTTATTTAAATACCCTTAACTTCGAAAATACATAACTTTGTGTAGAAAAATCACAAAAATAAAATAACAATACCCACTTGCTCAGGGAACAGAGGAAAATAATGTGGAATAATTTTCAAGTTCATTTGATGCATAAAATATTTTTAATTAATCAAACACTACTTGGAATCATTTGATTCTCCATGCATATTGACCCATCACCTTAGCTTGAAATTTTAACATGTTGTAGCCTCTGTAAGGGGGAATATTCTCTGATTTTTCCAAAGTCAGAGGAGGTTTGTATATAGAGATCCATATTTTCAAGTTATTTCACATCATTTCCTTAAAATAATCATGAAAATTAGCATATTGGTTATTAAATCCCATGAAAATTTTGGAAGGTCTACCATGACCAGAGAAACCTTTGAAAATAATTTCATGGGTCAAGTCATTTAAAACATCCTTAAATTTTTCAAATACTAAATCACTAAAATAATTTTCAAAAATATAAATATTTAAATGACTTGATTTTTTATCTCTACTGTGATTTATGATCCACAGAACTCATCATAAAAATTTCAAAATATTTTGAGTTCATTTTACAACTTAAGTTGATTTTTAAAGATAAATACCACTTTTAACACTTAAATGATTTTTAAAAATCAAAGTATAACTCAAAAAATTATGAAACTTAGTTTTTTGAGTTCTCTTTAATCAGAGGTATTTTCTAAAAATAAAATGATATTTATAATAAAAACTTGATTTTTAGCCTATTCTAAATATTCAAATAATTAAAAATTCATAAAAATCATAAAAATAATAAAACTCATGGAAATGTTCTAAGTTGTTTCCTAATCACTTAGGAACAATTAGAATATTTTTCCTGATTTTCTAAATCAAGATATTGAATTTCAAAGGTTAAAAATAAATCTTTTTAAGAAAAAGGCTAAAAATGAGTTTTATTTACTATAAAAATTCCAGTAAATAAAAAAAAATCATAAAAAAATAAAATTTGCTACTCTGAGTTTTTTGACCTTAGGGAGATTTTATAAAACTTAATTTTCAACACTTAAAATATTTTATTTTTATTAAATAGCCCAGAACTTAAAATAATTCTAATAAATCACAGAGAATTCAAAAAATTGTGAAATTTGACCTAAAGGCTCCTCTGGTCTAGATCTACCTCCAGTAAAAATTTTAAGGGATTGTAATTTACCTTGGTCAAGTCAGGAATTTTCTTTGAAAATCCTATTTTTGCATGAAAATAAATATATAAATTAAACTAAATTTTGAAAAATCAAATTTCCTCCTCTGATGTCTCAATTGACCCATGAATGAGGTAGGATAAAAATTTCAAAATCATTTGAATTGAATTTGATAAATTATGTGGTGTTAGAGCCTTATGGGCAAATGTGTAATTTTGGAAATCTTGCCTTAATTAACATTTACGCTTTAGTCAAGGAGGGGAATGGGTAACCTCTGATCTTAATCAATTTATTTGATGCTTGAAACATAAAGGGGTTAATTGATAGAAATTAATTGCACTTTCTTAATTAAGATTAATAAATTTCTAAATTATTAAAATTTGGAAGTTTATTAAAATTAAATGATCCTAGACTTAGGGGTATGACTTTTGAAGCTATACCCCTATCTTGATTTTCAAATAAAATCCAAATTATGAATCATGACCACTTAAAGCTTAACCCTTTTTCAAAACTAATTAAGACACTCACCTAGGTCTTTAGGGCTTAGTGGTGACTTAGGTTAAAGTAAAAATTGATTAAACAAAGATTAGAGAAATAAACATGATTAAGTCAAACATCTTTGAAATACCACTAAGCCCAATTAGGATTAAAATTTGACTAAGTGTTCAAATTACACTAACTCCCCTCCAAGCGTCTTCACCCACATAATTCTCAAATTAAATGATAAGTGATAATTACCCTATTCTTAGGGATAATTGAGACATCAGTGTTCAGTGAGTAATAAGGATATTTACAGGATGAACCATTAAGTAACATAATGAGTTTAAATGGAATTGAGGCTTTTCAGCAGTTGGTGAGAGGGAGGCATGGACCTGCTTCCCCCTCCAAACTTTTTGGATACCTCAGAGGCCTATTAAACTTAATACTCTTTGCTCAATGGAATCATCCTTAATTAAACTTCTAAGGACTCACAAAAATTTTACCTTTCCTGCTCTTCATAAATTGCATTAACATGCATTTTAAGTTTCAGGTGGTGGAACGAGAAGACTCGTCAGGTACGCTTTTACAGTTTATAGTACCGTCAACCAAAATTAAAAATCAACCAAGATAAAACTCACTGCCAGAACATACAAAATATAAAACAACTCAAAATTTAATCACAAACATCACATAAAACTACAACTTCAACCAAATTAAAACGTCTCTATCGGATGATCGGGAATCCCTCGGAGGTGGTTACCTACGGTTGCTAACGAGGCTTCCCACAGTTTAAATGAAATTATGGAACTCATTAAGTTGGGTTTGTTAAGTTCATTTGGACTAAGTGAATCATGCCGGAACGAGGGAACCGTAGGGTCCTAACCGGTGTCGCTCTAATCAACTTTAATAGGCCCTCATAAAATTTAAAGAACTTCAATCATAGGGCCACCTGATTTGATATTATAACTTGACACACTAGATAACTCAAACTCGTCGCGGCAAGGAGTTAATGTTGTTTTTATGAACGGTGCCAAAAAGTTAATGTTGTTTAAAGTTTAGAAAGTTGACTCCGCTTTTAAACGGTGCCAAAAAGTTAATGTTGTTTTTATGAATAATAACCTTAAGCACTTAATGTTTGGATTCTACGCAAGTATACGCATCGTTATTAAGTAATTTAAGTCTTTCTATTTAAGTCCCAAGTATTGATCCCACAAGGAAGGTTTAAATTTAAAATGATAAATTAAATAAGAAATTCATAGAAATAAAATGAAATTACTATCACTAATTATGAATGTTTTAAATACTATCAAAACTAAATTAATAACAACAAGCAAAATTTAAATGCAGAGTTTAAATTAGTAACGACTAAATTATGTTTATGTGATGAAGTTTTCTAATATGAAAAAGCATCTTTCCCACTACAATGAGTTTTTAGTGAAATGAGATGATATAAATGGTTTAAATTTGTATTGTTCCAAAGAAGAGCAATTTTAATTCTCTACCCTAATTTAGTGTTATAAAAAATCATTGGCTCTTAGTTTTAGTCCCTAAATCTGTGGCTTGGCTAGGAGGATACTGGCTCCCACTCTAGAGCTCCCACTTCCCTTCCCCTAAAGGTTAACTCTCTCTTTAATTCTTAAACACTAATATTGAATTGAGAATTTTAGTCTGTCACCTTGAAAATCTCCAATTCTACGCCCAAAAAAGTATATTTCCCTATTTATTTGCACTTAATTCCATAAATGAAATACTCCTTCATGGACTTAAATGTGATTCTCACTATGTTGTAGAACTCATACTCAATTTCTCAGATCATATGTTTTACTACATACTTTAACCATTCAATTGGTCAGATTGAAAAGTAAATTAAGAGCAGAGTTGAAAAACCATCACAATTTATTTTATATTTTAACATTGGCACATCCAAACTATCTCTTCATTTCACCATATCTCAAAGTAGGGAGAAAGAAAAAGGGAACTACTCAGACTTCATGAGAAAGATACAACAAAACACAAATTTCATATAAAAAAGGAGTTCATACAACAATAATAAATAAACAACACTTATCTGAAACTCTTTCTCAAAGCAAATCCTTTATAGCCTCTTAAGAAATGTAGGAAGAAGAATTCTCTCACTTCTCTCCCTCTCCAACGCCTCTTAGAGAAGAATTCACACTTAAACTCACCACAAAAACTCAAAACTATAAAGAAAATAAATGACTAATGGTGTGGAATGGCGTGGAATGATGTAAAGTGGCAAGGAGAAGACTAAAGAGATGCGAATGAGAGTGGAGGGGTCTTTTATGATCAATTTTGGCTCTAAATAGAACCTAGGGTCGGTTCTCCAATAGGAGCATCCAAAAACTCTTCAAAAAGTGTCTCAAATTCATCAAATCTTATAGATACAGGGTCTACACCGACACGGGCGCCGTTGGCGCCAGAGGCCATTTAATTAAATTTGTCTTTTCTGTCAAACAGCGTAGTCGGCGCCCACTCTGGCGCCATTGGCGCTAAATAAATTTTCTATAGTTCCATTTTAACTCCAAATTCCTTCCTTATTGCTTCCCTTTTGCTTCAAGTCCTAAAAATTAACATCCTGTAATAAAACATAAAAAATATCTTCCATTAAAAATATAAAACATAAAAAATATCTTCCATTAAAGTGCAATATCACTAAAAATGAGTATAAAATATGGGTCTAAAAATGCATATATTTTTGGTGTATTAAAATCCCCCAAACTTAAATATTACTTGTCCTCAAGTAAATTTTTTACTACATAAAAAATATGACTCATGACGAAGACTTTAAGTTTAGATTTCTATATTTAAGTCCACTAAATACAATAGTATAATATACAATAGTATAATAATAACTCCAATTAATACTAAAGGTATAAGAATATCAAGATAACTCCAATAAAATAACTCCAATTAATACTAAAGGTATAAGAATATCAAGCAGTCATGTCTAAGATTTTTTATTCTCTATTCTTCTCAAGGAAAATTACAAATTATTCATATTAAAGCCACTTAGAATATCCATAAGAAAAAGAACTTCATGAAATTTTACTAGTAAATATGCTAATACTAAAATATAAGTTTAGAAAATGCAGTCAAGCCTCTTTCTGTAAGTTGATTCACGTGAAACCAATTTTTAATTAGGCACTCCTCAAGCTTGTCCTCACATCTTTTTTTCTTTTCTTTTCTTTTTCTTTTCTTATCTTTTCAGGATAATTTTCAATCCATTTTCTTTTCTTTCCTTTTTTTTATGTGAGGATTGCTATATAGATAGCCTTTAATGATTTTGAACTTCACTATCCTCTTCTTAAAGTTAAAAACTTTTCACATTGCTCACTTATAAATTTATATCAGCCTTAAAGACTTTTCATAAAGTTTTATTCTTTTCTTCTTACATGAATTTCTAAGGTTGTTAATATTTCAAAAATACAAATTCATTTACTTCAAATAGAAAAACATAGCCTTATTCTATCATACCAAATATCTTAATCTTTAGAATTAACCATTATTATTGAAAATTTTTTATTTATTTTACTATAAATTTAGAAACACAAACACAGTTATTTAAATTTACTCTCTAATACCAAAGGTCATGTTAAATTTTAAAATATTTTGAAAATACAGCTAATTGAGTACAAATAAAATTAAGTCTCTTTTCTTTTAAAAGGATTTTATAAAAGAGAAATTTTCCCCCCCCCCCCCCCCCAAAACTTAAATTTTTAAAAGATTTTCCATGAATAATTGAAAAATAAAGGGTGAAAGAAAATAGTTAATACATAAAGAAAAGACATACCTGTTAAAGGTTTTGATTTGAAACTTAACTCTGAAATATTGCAAATGCTAATATGAAAAGCTACAAGACATAAAGGATTAAATAAAAGATAATACATATAAAAATTTACTGAGAATGAGTTAACTACAAATACATCCAACAAAGTACTAAAAACTAGCACCAGTATTAAAATGGTTCCCAATGTAAAAACAGTTTCACAAATCTATTGTTCACAACACAACATAACATTTCAAATAAAGTGTCACAATCTACAAAAAAACAGTCTCAACACTAAAGTACAACTAAACATAAACTAAACAAAAATTTCACTAAAGTATCATCAATCATCATCATCTTCTTCTTCTTCTTCCACATCCAAATTCTGCATCCAAATTCTTCCACATCCAAATTCTGCTGCTGATATGGGGTAAAAATAGGGTGAGTAGGAAACTGAACTGAGTGATCTCCCCTCATGTATTTGACCATTGTATCATCACAAGCAGCATCATATTCAAACTTTTGTCATATCAAATCATCATTGTGTGCATTCCTGACCTCCATATTTTTCATTCTACTTTCCATTCTCAAGATATCTCCCTGTTGGATCATCATCTACTCCATAAGTTCTTGGTTAGTAAGGTTACTAGAAGTAGTACTTGAAGTAGAAGGAATATCCTTGGTCCTACTTCCAGATCTCCATCCAACATGAGATTCATAAGTCTTTATATTGGCAAGCCCAATAGTTTTTAGAGGTTCAATCCTCTCCTCATCCATTCTATAATCAATTCCTGCCTGTTCACATAGTATGAAGATCAAGGCAGGGTGAGCTAAACCACCAGTTGTTACTCCTAGAGTAATAGATCGAGTGTTCCTATAAATAATAGAGCCTACATCTATCCTCATCACCTACTAGATACAAAAGTTTGAGATGGCTCTATCCTTTATAACTTCACTATGATGATTTGTTGATATCATTCTTCTAAAAATAAAGTAGTGTCAGGCCTTAGATACTAAATTTAACTTAGAAAGAGGAAAGTTTACCTTAACACCATTCTTCACTTTTTAAGTTCCTCTTCCATCAGTAAGAAAAGAAATAACTTCATCAAAGGCCTCATTTGTAGCAGAAAATGATTTGTGCTGGAAGCTATACACATCTTCTAACTGATAAAATTCATTAATTTTTCTTGGAGTAAACTCCACCATTTTCCCACGAACAAACATATTGTCTTCAGAAGTCTCCTTAAAATTGACATTGAACTCCATCACTACAACAATAATAGCCTCGGCAGTAAAGTAGCCAAAATTCTCCCATTGCCGAGCATTGATCAATCTTTCAACTTCTTCACCTGGATTTTTAAATCCTCGATCCGGAGTTACTTTTTTAATTGTAAGTATACTATTAAAGCAAATGTTGGCCTTATAATTGATAAACTTTTGATCATCAAAATCCACCTTTCTCTTTCCTTTGCTCATTCTTGGTGTCATGGTAAATCTAAGAAAATTTGATAAAATCCAAATAAATTCCCAAAAATTCTGAAAATCACAATGTCGAACGTTTTAAACTTAAATCTACTAAGTAAGAGTTTTTCACCAAAGGATTTTCTCAAAATCTTCCAAAAAAATTTTTAAATTTTGGTTCTCGGCAATATAAGATAAATCCTTGGTGAAAATAAAAAATTTTGAGTACAAAGTGTAGCTCTTACCTAGAGAAGATGAAATCTGAACTTTGTCTGCCTTAAAATTGCCTCCAATCAAAAAAATATAGCAAGCTCTAGGTGCAAAAATTGGAGGTTGGAGGTGACTTAAAGGGTAAAAATGGCGTTTTAGTGTGCAAATCACGAATTTTAAGGGGTTTGGGTAGTTTTCGAGTCGTGGGCGTTGTCGGACCCCATGTCGGCGTCGTCGGTGCTAGTGGCCAAAAATCCTTTTTTCTATTTTTAAAAATTTTAATTTTCTTTCAATTTACTCCAAAGTCTTATTAGTCTTTTTGAACACTAATTTTCATCTCGAAATAATTCACAAACAAATATTTTCACAAACAACACCAAACTAACTTTTATATATGAAAATACACTTTTTACAGATACATTTTTCTAATCACACTTCCACGTCCCTAAAGCAAACTAAATTAAAATTCAGTGTTGAAATCAAGTCACAACACTAGAATACTGACACAAAACTATACACACAATTAAAATCAATAGAGTTCTAAAGCAAAACAAAGTAAATCAAATCCACACAATTACATTAAAAACATAAGTATTTTAGAATAGTAGAGAGTCCAACTTCTTCAATTATTCTGCCTCATCTTCAGTACTTTCTTCTCCTCTAATATCTCCCATAGACTGGTAACGAACATAAAAATTGTAGAAGGGTCGATACGAGAATTGATTGGACATATTTTCATTGATCCATCCATTTTTCTTGAAAATCTACACCAATCCTGCTTCAATTGTTCCAGTATGATCAAAGTTCTCCTTCATCCTCCAATCTAGGTGATCGAAGAGGTCGTTAAAATTTCCTATTGCATTTGTAATACTCTGAAGTTCTCTTTCTATTTTCTTCATTTTCTTCTCCAAAGCTATTGAACTTCCAACTATTTGTGGCATCAATGATGTTGAAGCATATGATGAATGATCTAAAATAATATCTAATGCTTCATTTCCAGTCCCAATATAATTTTCATCAATAGGAAACATGGGCTCCCAAGGTAATAAGACTTTCTCCCAACTTTCATATGGAACTTGAGATTGACTGCAAAGTAGGAAAATTGTGGAAGCATGCCCCAGTCCATATATTGGCCCATTCATAATAATACCTATAACAGATTTGAAAATAATTGATCCCACATCAATGGGCTTTTCCATTTGAATACAATAGTTTAAAATGGAACTTTCTCTTGTAACTCTACTAATCTTCATGGTATGGAGTAATTTTATAGATATGAAGAAATGCCATTTTTTTTATATTGGATTAAGCGGTGAAGCAGAGAAACTAACGTATTCCTCATCTATGAATTCCCAATTATCATTTTCATCTATCATAAAATTATATACATCTTATATCATATCTCTCGTTGGGATAAAATTTATATAATGATAGATTGGAATGTTTTATATCATATATAAATCATTAATTTGCATCGGAGTAAACAGTACAGACTTACCTCTAACGAAGACGACTCCTTGGATAATTCCATGTAAGTAAGCATAGAATTCCTTTACCACTAGTACAACAACTGTAGTGGTAGTGTAGCACAAAACTTCCAGATGCCTTTGCACAATGATTTTCTCAATCTGTGAACTTGGATTACTTAATCCATGATTGATAAAGCCTCTCTCCTTAATAAGTCTCTTATTTGTGATGACTTTGTCGTATAATCTTTGTGCGTCAAAACTGATAAACTTTCTTCTATTAAAAACTCCATACCTTGAAGCATTTATGGAATTTGAAGCCATGGAATTTGAAATTAGGAAGTTTCTGGACATCCAAGGCAGTTTTTAGACCTTTAAGAACACCTCTCAGCTATTATTTAGGAGCAGCATCCCGCCAAAGTCCGTCGAATTCACTATGGACGCGGAAAACTGCTCGGGACGCTGTCAGTGCTCCCGATGGCACTATCGATGCCATGGTCCATTAGGCGGGCACCTTCGGCGCCCATTTTGGCACTGTCGGCACCAGAGGCCAAAATTGCGTCTTTTTCTTTCTTATTCAAGTTGATTCTAAATTTTCCTCCAATATTAATATTTGTCTTAATTGAAGATATATAAAATTGTGTAAGATTCAAAAATATTATTATTTCCTAATATATAAATACACTATTTATATATATATAGATTTATATATAGATTG
Organism: Phalaenopsis equestris; assembly: GCF_001263595.1. NCBI lineage: Eukaryota > Viridiplantae > Streptophyta > Magnoliopsida > Asparagales > Orchidaceae > Phalaenopsis > Phalaenopsis equestris. Next base: position 42,574 of record NW_018164683.1, read on the forward strand.
CCTCCCACAAAGCGCTTGGTTTAACGTCGTCAGCTTGACGTACTATTTGTTTAATCAGGTTGACTTAACATTAAAATTTCTTTAAATTGTGGTATGTGTCCTACATAATAATGTTTTAATCGATGCCCATTAACTTTAAATATCATTCCAGTTTTAGAATATTTAATAACAATGATCCATAATGATAGACTTTAAGCACTTTAACACAACAAACATTGAATGGTCCAACCATTTGAAATTTTAGTTTTCCTGAAAATAATCTTAATATAGTATTATATAATAGAACTTCTTATCCAGGTTTGAATTTCTTTTTTATAATCCTCCGATCATGACATATTTTCATTTTCTCTTTATAAATTTTTGCATTATCATATGCTTCATTTATAATTTCCTCAAGTTCATTGAGTTACAATGATCTGTTCTCACCAGCATATTTTAGATTAAAATTAAATTCCTTAATAGCCCAAAATGCTTTATGCTCCAATTTGATTGGTAAGTGCATGTTTTTCCAAAAATATGTCTATATGGGGACATTGCAATAGGATTCTTATAAGCAGTTTTGTATCCCCATAATATAGTATCTAATCTAGCATACTAATCCAATTTATTGGGATTTACAGCTTTTTCTAAAATTCATTTTATTTCACAATTTGATATTTCTGCTAGACCGCTAGTTTGAGGATTGTAAGCACCAAAGAATCTATGTATAATATCATATTTTTTAATTAATTTTTTGATTCTCTTACCTCCATATGTAATAATTACTCTTGGCATTCCATATCTTGTAAAAATATTTTTATTTAAAAATTTAAAAACACTTCAAGCATCACATTTAGGTACAGCAACAACTTCAATCAATTTGGACAAATAATCAACAACAGGTAATATATATATGATTTTAAATGCAGGCATAAATGGTCCCATAAAATCTAATCCCCACACATAAAAAATTTTAACTTCCAATGTGTAATTTAGAGGCATTTCCTTTCTTCTTAAAATATTTCCTACTCGCTGACATCGATCACATGTTTTAATATATTCATTAACATCTCTAAAAACAGTAGGCCAATAAAATTCAGCTTGTAAAATTTTATATGCAGTTCTATTTGTTTCAAAATGTCCTCCAAATTCAAAATCATGACATCTTTCAATTATTTGTTGAGTTTCTTCATAAGGCACACACCTTCTAATAATTATACCCTTACATTGTTTATATAAATATGAGTCATCCCAAAAATAGAATTTTGAATTATGTATACATTTCTTTAATTATTAATTCTTAATATCAGGTAGTAGAATATCACTTACAATATAATTTACTATATCGGCATACCACGATATATTCATTTCATATTCATTTCATCAATAATCATCAATAATATATAATTGTTCATCAATGAAATTTTCTAAAATTTCAATTGCAAAATCAGTTAATATTTCTTTTTCTAATCTAGGCAAATGATCAGCTATTTCATTATCATTTCTCTTTCTATCAACTACAATAAAATTGAACTCTTACAATGGAAGTATCCATCTAATCAATCCTGGCTTAGCATCCTTCTTTTACATTAAGTATTTGATAGCAGAATGATCTGTATGCACTATACATTTGGTTCCAATCAGGTAAGGTCTAAATTTATCAAAGGCATAGACAATAGCTAATAACTCTCTTTCAGTAGTAGTGTAATTAATTTAAGCATCATTTAGAGTTTTACTAACATAATATATTACTTTAAAAACTTTATTGTGCATTTGTCCTAAAACAACTCCAATAGCATAATCACTAGCATCGCACATTATTTCAAATGGTTTCTCCCATCACTAGCATCATTTAATTTTTCTTTCAATAATTCAAATGCTTTTATGCATTCCTCATCAAAATCAAATTTTGAATCTTTTTCTAAAAGTTGGCATATTGGCTTAATTATTTTTGAAAATTTTTTTATGTAACGCCTGTAGAAACCAGCATGTCTTAGAAAACTTCTTACCCCTCTGACCGTAGTGGGAGGAGGTAATTTTTTAATAACATGAACTTTTTCAGGATCTGCTTACATTCCATTTTCAGAAATTTTATGCCCAAGTACAATTTCTCCTGCAACCATAAATTGACATTTTTCCCAATTTAGTACTAGGTTGATTTTTTCACATAATTCCAGAAATTTTTCTAAATTACTTAAACATAATTCAAATGAAGTCTCGAATACAGAAAAATCACCCATAAATACTTCCATACCATGTTCAATGAAATTACTAAATATTGGCATCATACATCTATGAAATGTCACAAGCGCAATGCACAGTCCAAAAGGCATTCCACGAAAAGCAAATGTTCCATAAGGGCTTGTAAATGTTGTCTTCTCTTTATCCTCAGGAACAACTGAAATTTGATGATAACCGGTATATCCATCTAAAAATAGTAATATTTTTTTCCAGGCAATCTATCCAACATTTGGTCTAGAAAGGGTATACAAATTTGTCAACCAATAAATTGTCTTGTTGGAATTAATTTATTTTTCTCATTTACTTCAATGGTCACTGCTTTTTTCTTTGGAACATAGTGAATTGGGCTCACCCAAGCACTGTCTGAAATAGGATATATAATTCCAGCATCTAACCATTTAAAGATTTATTTTTTAACAACTTCTTTCATTATTTAGTTTAATCTCCTTTGAGGATCAGCTTTAGGTTCATATTGATCATCTAATAGAATTCTATGCATACAAATCAAAGGAATAATTCCTTTAACATCTGTTAAAGTCCATCCAAAAACCTTTTTATATCTTTTCAACTTTTCTGTTAATTGTTGTTCTTGAATTTCAGTTAAATTAGAAGATACAATAATAGGTAATGTAGTTGAATCTCCTAAAAACACATATTTTAAATGGGTAGGTAATACTTTCAGTTCAAGATTAGGTGGTTTAATACTTGAAGGAATAAGATTTTTATTATCATTTTCCAACAAATTTAAAGTTTCAAATTTATCCTGAATATAATCTAAATTTTCTTCTTTTATTTCATCCTCATTCTCACTAAATTGTTCTTACCTTAATTTTTCTTCAAATTCTTTCTTAAATTGATCATCACTTAGATAATCAGTAACTTTCATCCTAAAACATTCATTGTCATTTTCTATTGTAGGATATTTCATAGCTTTTGCAATATTAAATGTTACTTCTTGATCATTAACTTACATTATTAATTCTTCTTTTTACACATCTATCACAAATCTTTCTGTTGTAAGAGATGGTCTCCCCAAAATAATAGGAATCTCTTTATCTTCTTCCATATCTAATACTATAAAGTCTATAGGGAAAATAAATTTATCCACATTTACTAATACGTCTTCTATAACTCCTTTTAGATAAGTTATTGATCGATCAACTAACTAAAGAGTTATAATAGTAGGGGAAATCTCTCCCAAATCTAAACGTTTAAAAATCGATAAAGGCATATGATCCTAAATCACATAAGTCACATAAGGCTTTTCCATAAACCTTTTCACCAATTGCACAAGATATAGAAAAACTACCAGGATCTTTTAACTTTTCATAAAGCTTTTTCTGAATAATAGCACTACACTCTTCACTAAGTGCAACGAACTCATGATCTGCAAACTTACATTCTTTTTTAGTGTATCTTTTATAAATTTCACATAACTTGACATTTGTTCCAAAGTCTCTTTGTTCCATCACATAACTTGACATTTGTTCCAAAGTCTCAATGAAAGGAATATTTATCATTAACTTTTTAAGAATTTCCAAAAATTTTGTAAAATGTTTGTCTTTATTCTTTTGCTTTGGTCATTAAGAAAATGGAGGTAGTGGTTTTTTTAAAGAAACTTGTGTTTCCTTTTCATTATGGTCACTTTCAATCTCTTCCTTCTCCTCATCAACTTGAGCTTCTCTTTGGATTCGTGTTTCAACTTCTTTTCCACTTCGTAACTGAATAGCTTTTATTTGCTTTTTATTTTGACTATTTGGATTAACTTCCACAGTACTCGGAAGATTTCCTGAAGGTTTGTTACTAAGTGCAGTAGCAATATATCCTAATTGATTTTCAATATTCCTAATAGCAGCCCCTTGATTTTTTATTTGATTTCCCATATTCAACATTACTTTTTCCATCGTCAACTTCTTTTCCTTAACTTGTGGGTTAGGCTTAGAGTTAAATCCAGGAGGATAATAAGGTTGATAATTAGGATTTCCATAATTATTTAAATTTCCTGAGGGGTTCATTGAATTGTTATAATTATTCCAACTAAAATTAAAGAAATTTTTCCATCCAGGGTTGTAATAGTTAGAATAAGGAATAACTTAGATACTCAAAGACTTTGGATAAATACTAAACCTTCAGATCCAATATTCCACATAAACAAATATAATAAACAAAGAAAAATTTCTTAGAATACTCTTGATTATATAGTTGTATATTTTTTTTAATTTTTTATTTTATTTTTTTTTATATTTTGTAATTTGTGTTTAAATTTCCTAATTTACCAAATCTATTTAATTTACAGTTACTTTCCCCGGCAACGGCGCCAAAAACTTGATCATAAAAATATAGTTGTGTAAAATTTATAAAGTTGACTCCGCTTTTCAACGGTGCCAAAAATTTAATGTTGTATTTTATGAATAATAGCGTTAAGCACTTAATGCTGGGATTCTGCATAAGTATATGTATCATTATCAAGTAATATAATATTTTTTATTTAAGTCCCAAATATCAATCCTATGAGAAATGTTTAAATTTGAAATGATAAATTAACTAGAAAATTCACATAAATATCAACAAAATATTTGTCACTAATTTTGAATGTTTTAAATAATATCAAAATAAAAATTAATAACAACAAGCAAAATTTAAATGCAGATTTTAAATTAGTAACTAATAAACTATGTTTATGTGATGAAGTTTTCTAATATGAAAAAACATATTTTCCACTACAACGAGTTTTGAAGAAATGAGATGAGATAAATGGTTTAAATTTGTATTATGCAAAATAGGAGCAATTTTAATTCTCTACCTACCCTGATTCTCTACCCTGATTAAGTGTTATAGAAAATTATTGGCTAATCTTAGGTTTAGTCCCTAAATTTGTGGCTAGGCTAGAAGGATACTGGCTCCCACTCTAGAGCTCTCACTTCCCTTCCTCTAAATGCTAACTCTCACTTTAATTCTTAAACACTATGATTGAATTGAGGATTTTAGTCTGTCACCCTAAAAATCTCCAATTCTACACCCAATAAAGTAAATTTCCCTATTTCTTTGTGCTTAATTCCATGAATGAAATACTCCTTCATGGACTTAAATGTGATTCTCACTCTGTTATAGAACTCATACTCCATTTCTCGGATCATATGTTTAACAACATATTTTAACAATTCAATTGGTCAGATCGAAAAGTAAATTAAGAGCGGAGTTGAAAAATCATCACAATTTATTTTAAATTTTAACATTGGCACATCTAAACTATCTCTTCATTTCACCATATCTCAGAGTATGAGATAAATAAAGGGAAGTACTCAGACTTCATAAGAAAGATACAATAATACAAAATTTTCATATATAAAAGAAAGTTCATACAACAATAATAAACAAACAATACTTATCTAAAACTCTTTCTTAAAGTAAATCTTTTGTTGCCTCTTTTAGGAAATGTAGGAAAAAGAAATCTCTCACTTCTCTCCCTCTCCAACTCTTCTTAGTGAAGAATTGACACTTAAAATCAGCACAAAAAAATCAAAACTATACATAAAATAAATGACATGGTGTGGAATGGAGTGAAATGATGTAAAGTGGCAAGGAGGGGTCCGAAGAGATGCGAATGGGGGTGAAGGAGGGGTCTTTTATGATCAATTTCGGCTCTAAATAGAGCCTAGAGTCGGTTCTCTAATAGGTGCATCCAAAAACTCTTCAAAAAGCTTCCAAATTCATCGAATCTTCTAGAAATAGGGTTTGCACCGACATCGGCGCCGTCAGCGGCCATTATGGCAACATCGGCGCCAGAGGCCATTTAATTAAATATGTCTTTTATGTCAAAAGGCGCCGTCGGTGCTAAAAAATTTTTCAATAATTTCATTTTAACTCCAAATTCCATTTTTTTTTTCTTTCTTTTTTCTTGAAGTCCTAAAATTAACACCTCGCAATAAACAACTTGCAATAAAACATAAAAAATACCTTCCATAAAAGTGCAATATCATCAAAAATGAGTTTAAAATATAGGTCTAAAAATGCATATATGTTTGGTGTATCGAGCCCTCATTTGTCACTTGAGATGACTAAGACCAACATATAAAGACCCAATAATGAGTTCTTATAGGATCATGAAGCCTTAAGCCTACCGTAGGTGGCTTGGTCTTGCACACACAAACACACTTGCACTCACCTCAAACTACTTAACACATCCAAAAACATCCATTTACCTAAACTGACTTATCTCTTCCTGAAGCCCATAACACACTTCCTATCTCTTTTAAATTAGTAACTACTAAACTATGTTTATGTGATGAAGTTTTCTAATATGAAAAAACATCTTTTCCACTACAACGAGTTTTTGGTGAAATGAGATGAGATAAATAGTTTAAATTTATATTGTACCAAATAGGAGCAATTTTAATTCTCTACCATGATTCAGTATTATAGAAAATCATTGGCTAATCTTAAGTTTAGTCCCTAAATTTGTGGCTAGGCTAGGAGGAAATTGGCTCCCACTCCAGAGCTATCACTTCCCTTCCCTTAAAGGGTAACTCTCACTTTAATTCTTAAACACTAGGATTGAATTGAGGATTTTAGTTTGTCACCCTAAAAATCTCTAATTCTATACCCAATAAAGTATATTTTCCTATTTTTTTGCACTTAATTCCATGAACGAAATACTCCTTCAAGGACTTAAATATGATTCTCACTCTGTTATAGAACTCATACTCCATTTTTCAAATCATATGTTTCACAACATATTTTAACAATTCAATTGGACAAATCGGAAAGTAAATTAAGAGCGAAGTTGAAAAAGCATCACAATTTATTTTATATTTTAACATTGGCACATCCAAACTATTTCTTCATTTCACCATATCTCAAAGTAGGGAGAAAGATAAAGAGAACTACTCAGACTTCATGAAAAATATACAATAAAACACAAATTTTATATATAAAAGGAAGTTCATACAACAATAATAGACAAAAAAAACTTATCTGAAACTCTTTCTTAAAGTCTTTTTCTCAAAGCAAATCCTTTATAGCCTCTCTTAGGAAATGTAGGAAGACGAAATCTCTCGCTTCTCTCCCTTTCCAAAACTTCTTAGAGAAAAATTCTCACTTAAACTCAGCACAAAAAATCAAAACTATAAAGAAAATAAATGACTAATGGTGTGGAATGACATGGAATGATGTAAAGTGGCAAGGAGGAGTTCGAAGAGATGTGAATGAGGGTGAAGGAGGGGTCTTTTCTGATCAATTTCAGCTCTAAATAGAGCCTAAGATCAATTCTCCAATAGGTGCATCCAAAAACTCTTCAAAAAGCGTCCAAATTTTTTGAATCTTCTAGAAATAGGACCTGCAATGACACTGGCGTCGTCAACGCCCTTTCTGACACCATCGGCGCCAGAGGCCATTTAATTAAATCTATATTTTTTGTCAAAAGGCCCCATCGGTGATGAACAATTTTTCAATAATTTCATTTTAACTTCAAACTTCATCCTTTTTACTTTTTTTTGCTCAAAGTCCTAAAAATTAACACCTCTCAATAAAACAAAAAATACCTTCCATTAAAGTGTAATTTCACCAAAAATGAATCTAAAATATGGGTCTAAAAATGCATATATTTTTGGTGTATCAAGCCCTCATTTGTCACTTGAGATGGCTAAGACCAACATATGAAGACCCAATAATGAGTTCCAATAGGATCATGAAGCCTTAAAGAAACCTTAGGTGGCTTAGTCTTGCACACACAAACACACTTGCACTCACCTCAAACTGCTCCACACATCCAAAAACATCCATTTACCTAAATTGACTTATCTCTTTCGAAATCCCATAACACACTTCCTATCTCTTTTGAAAGCTCAAGTGGGTGGTCCCAAGTCTTCAACCCATAGTTAAGAGGACTAGGATTAACATGTGGACGCTCCAAAATGAGTTCTCAAAAATACCATATAACTTTAAGTAGACTTTCATGGCTTGCATGCTCACATCACCCATTTGTCCTCAAATCCACCCTAAAATCAAATTTTGCCCAAAATACTCTAAAACAACGCAAAAATCTCAAAATGCCCAAAAAGTGTCCAAATCCCCAATTTCACTTAAAACTTCACCAAAACCAATCTTAGTCATCTAATTTACTCAAATTCAACCAAAATTCCCCAAATCCACCAAAATTGGCCAAATTATCAAAATACCCCCAAATTTTCAAAATTGCTAAAATTCATAAAAATGATCACTTTTTTACCAAAATACCAAGAATACTGAAAAATTCATCAAATTTCTCAATTTACCTCCAATTTCCACCAAAACTATCCCAAACCCAATTTCAACAAAATTCAAATATAATTTCACCAAAATCCAATTGTAAATTCAAAATTACCCAAGCCCAATTTCAAGCCAACCACACCAATTTTAAAAGCCCAATTTCAAGCCCACCATACTTAAATTCCAAAAGCTCAAATCCAAGAGCCCACATAGAAAAATTATTTCATCATCCATTCAATTAAATCAAATCATACACCAAGATATTTGTGACTTTATCCCCTTCCACATTTGGAATCATGACAACACCATTTAAAAATCACCCAAACTTCCAAAAATACCTCTTCATGCAAATTAACCAAACTAAATGCAAGCCATGAAGCCACCTCTAAGCCATATGCAAGCCATGTGAACCATTGTCGTGTCACCATAATCAAAGTGGAAAAATTGAGGGAGCCCTTTGATGATCACCTAAAAAGCATTTAAACACTCCCATGACTCACTATAACCCATGATTAATCTTAATCCTTCGATGGTGACTTCTCCACACCATTTTGAGTTGGTTTACCTGACCTTGGTTAGCCATAAGGAACCACCGAAACCATTTTCATGAGCCTAGACCCAAGTCAAACCCAACCTAACCCAAACCCTTTTCCATATTCAATTAAACACATCCACGCATGCACAACTCCAATTGGCTTCACATCTCTCCACCCATGACCGCCTTGAACCAAATGGTGACCTTCCTTTGACTGGTCGACGAGCTTGGCTGCCAAAAAACACCAAAACTGAGAGAACCACCAAGGTGAAAACCCAAAATTTAGCCCATCATATGTGGCTCACCCCAATTGGCCACTTGCCCTCTTCTTCCCTCCACCTAAGCGCCACTTTGCACCCATAGGTCAGCCTAATTGTCCACCCTTTCCCTAGTTATAAAAACACCACCACCCCACAACCATAAGGGACACAAGCACAATCCTTGGGGATTTTTTTGTCAAAATCATTCCAAACTTCCATTACACTTACATGAAGCTCATCCCAATCATTTTTGTCCTCTATTTCACTAAGAAACCATACTTCCATCACTGAAATCCAAGGCTTTTTCGGCCACTCCACCAAACTTTACAAAACTGCCAATTGATCATCCCAAAAGCTTCGCAGCATCTCAAAATCACTTTCCCAATCAAAAGACATCATTCTCAAGCTTTCTAACTTAGTCCAAGACAAAGCCTGATTCACTCTTTGGTCTAGATCATACCTGGAACCAACCACAGCTTAAATTGACACTTGCAGAATGTTCGTGGACTAAGACAAAGCTTCTCAACCAATCCATTTGAGGTCTCACCTCTTGGACAAAGGTGTGGATCAAAATTCCTTAATTTTGCCTTAATTTGGACCTTTGTGAAATAAATTTTTATTTCATATGTATCTAGATTTATAGATGTATTCGTCTCAATTAGATTAAGGTGTAGGAACAAACCCCACTTAATTTAGTTGAGCATTAATCTTAGGGTTAGAATGTGAATGGTTCATAGGTTATGGATGATTGGGGATATTGAACAAGTGTGGTCCATTTCCGCGTGTATCGAATGAATGGTGGAGATTGAGTCGAACGGGGTGACATTATGCGAACCACGGGCAGAGTCAGCGGCTGAGGTGTAATGCATTGTGAATCAGCGGATGACATATGGGCTTTTAATAGGTTCAATGATAATGATATAGTCAGCGCCACGTGGATAAGTAGAAAATTAGGGGTTTTCTGAATTAAATAAATACTGAAAAATGTTATTTAACTTCAAAAATTCATATCTTGGTGTAGAAAAATCACAAAAATAAAATAAAAATACATTTATGCTCAGTAAACAGAGGAGAATTTAATGGACAAAAATTTAAAAATATTTATTAAATTTTTTATTCAAAATTAATTAAGCCCCATATCTCAATTAATTCATAATGATTTAAATGTTAATCACCATTACATTAATTTCTTAGGGCTTATTTCTAAGAAGTTCCTTGTTTTTTTCAAGGTCAAAAAGTACCCCTAGCAATAAAAGCCCTACTTTCATAGGGATTTCACCTTTATTTTAATTAAAAAATTAAGAAAAAAATTTTAAAAAAAATATGAAATCAAGTTTGTTGAGTTCACTACGGTGAGAATATCTTAGGGAAAATAAAAATGTCATTCAAAATAAAGAGTGTAAAGTTAAGTATTTTAATATTTAAAAATTTTAAAAATTTAAAAAATTTGTAAATATAATTCAAAAAATCACAAAAATAACTTTGATTAATGGAAACCACCATAAGATGCCTTGATAAAAATTTAAAAGTCAGAAAGTTTATTTTTAATATAAAAATGTATTTTCTAGAAATATACTAATTTTGCCTTAAAATAATTATTTAAAATAAAATAAAAATGAGAAAATTGCAAAATTTAGTTTGGACTGCTCCTTGAGACCAGAAACACTTAGGAAAAATAAAATTAAAGTTAAAATAACAAATTTACTTTTAAGTATTTATCAAATTTTAAATAATTAAAAATTATCAAAAATAGCAAAACTAAAAATATATCTCAAAATGTCACAAATCACTCCGTGATGAAGAAGATAACTAAGAAATGCTTCTACAAATTTTAAAGAAATAAAAATGTATTTTTAAGTATTTAAATGGGTATTTTTATATCTTTAACAAAACAAATTACAAAAAATCAAATAAAAAGCATAGAAATATAAAATAAAATTTTCTATGTTCTTTGAAGTTAGAGAGATTAATGAAAAATATAAAAATTAATTTTCAAAATAAAATATATTTTATTTTTTATTTATTCATTAAAATTAACTAAACATCATAAAAATTAAATTATAATTCTAAAATTCATGGAAATTCTCTTGAATGGTCCTCTAACTTATAGAAACATAGTAAAATTTTCCTTAGAACAGTGAATATGTTTTGGTTAATAAATTTAATTAACATTGAAAATTCATAAGTATGGACCAAAATAATTATAAAAAAATTAAAAAAATCAATTCTTCTCTGATGTTTCAATAAACCCATGTATAATGGACCATCAAAGTTTCTTGGTCACTTCAATTAAATAAAAAGAGTTATGGGGTAGGAAACCCTATGTGAAGAATTGTAATTTTAGAATTTTGAACTCTAAATAAAATTTAGGTTAAACCAGAGCATAAAAGAGTAATATTTATGAAATTTAATCCTCTGAGTTTATTGAAACACAAGGGTAAAAGGATAAAAACCAATTCACATTACCTTCTACAAAAGGGTAAAATTGTAATTATCTAGATTGATGAACATTGGAAGTTAATTAAGTTTGGATAAATCAAGTGTAAGTGAGCACATTTTATTAAGTCAACAATTAACTGATATGAAGCCCAAAACCAATGGTTAAGCATTAATTCAATCCTTCAATAATAATCAAACACACTTCATGAAACTTTTTCAAATTACAAATGTATCCTTAAGAGATCTAAGAGCTTGGTAGTGAGCTAATCTTGATCTAAAACCATTTAAAAGAGTTAGAAAAGAAAGAACATAAGTTATCATAGGCATTCATAAAATACTACAAGCTCAAGTTCAATTGAGAGAATAGAGTAAGATTGCCTTGAGCGATTAAGCCTACCCCTAAGGGTGACCACCCAAATAAACCTCAAACATAACAAAAGAAGTAATTACTTGCCCTACTTATGGGCTAATTGAAACATGAAAAATGAGCACGACTCAAAATATTGAAGTGAAACTTTAACTTAACTAGGATTCATCAATTCAACAATATAATAATATCAAATGAACTTGAAATAGCTAGGGAGATTCTAAAGTTGTTTATGCCCACTCCTCGAGCACCTTTACAAGATTTTGGACATTTTAGAGGACAGTTGGGTTTACCTAAAACTTTTGAAGAAAATCATCATTAAAACCTTAGGGACCACCAAGATATGATTATATACCCTTTTAACTTAAATCTTTAATGAAAACTCAGTGCACTTTACTGTTCTTTTATATTCTACATACTTGTAATACATGTTAGAATCGGAGAACAGTAGATTGGTTTTTTAGGAGGTACACTGTGACAAACCACAAAACCTAACATTTATTGCATGTTCACACGTAACTCTGAACCTGAAATCATTACATCAAGAACAAGTTGCAAGCAGATGGAGGACAACTTCTTCTAACGAATCAAATCTCAACAATATGAATTGGATCTACCTCAGTAAAACCATTACTTTGAATTAAATAACAAATCCATAAGACTTTGAGGTTGTCTTCCTATTGTGACATAAATCTTTATCTTATCTTTTAAGTTTTTGCATCACCATGTTGTGCAATATAAGCCCTAACTCTCTTAAGATTCTGAGGTCGTCGTATGATACAACATAAACCTTCCTATCTTCCAGCTATTTGTATGATGAGATATTATGCAGATGTAAGCTCTAAATAATAAATTGGTAGGATTGAAACCTTGAATAACATCGTCTCCAAAATGAAGACAAATAATAAAACAGTTTGGGAAGTCATCGAGGTTCTTCTTACGATCTGTGGCATCCCTTACTTTTCACTTCTATGACTCCTAAAATGACTACTCTTATTTGGTCATTTTCCACTTAATTTTTCTTGTTTCCAATCTTGAAAACTAAACCTTGAGATCTTGAAGACAAAGACCTCTAATCATCATCGAGAGTTTTCTTAAGTGACTTCGGTCAATTAGGTTATAACTAACCATAGGAGCTTGCTTCTATAGGGAACTAAAGAACCCACGTAATATAAACTCTATCTAATCTTTTTATTATGTAGGAGAACTTTTCGGTCATACATAAAAAGTTTGTAGACCAAACGGATGTCATAAATTCTTTTAACTTATTTAATTGAGCCCACTGTCAAATAATGTGTCTATTCTTCAAGATAGGTGCATTGCTTGTAGTGATGTGCTCAGTTATTTAAACTATTAAAATGTATGAGATCTTGTTAGTCCAATCTTTTCAAAAAAATTAAAATACTATTTTCCAAATCAAATTATATATATATATATATTAAATAAAAATTTTATTTTTCAAAATAAAAAAAAACGACTAACAATTTTTGGCGACTCCACCGGGGATTGAACTAGTTTTCAAAAATCAAAACTATATATATTAAATTAAATTTAAATAATTTTCAAAAGAACCCAAAGCAAGAATTCTGACCAACGACGCCATCTCTTATGAAGAATGACATTTTCTTTGTGTTTTATAGATGCATCTTTATGTACTAATATCCTAAAAAGGCATCAAGGAAACTCTTGATCGGGTGCCCGATAGACGAATCTATGAGTTCATCAATTCTGATTAAGGGGTATTTGTCATTTGCGTAGGCATCTTATAGACCAGTAAAGTCAACACACATCCACCACATGTCATTTATTTTTGAAACATGACTATGTTGGTGATCCAATTTAGAGTTTCACCTCACATACTTAGCAGAGTTCCTACAACTTCTCTACTTCCTCTCATATTAGATTCTTTAAGGTGATTTTAATTGAGCTCATACATTATTTTTTTGGATAAATTAGTGGGAGGATGTTTAGTCGGTAGCAGATGACAATAATAGAAAATCCTGAAATTTCTATGACCAACCAAAAGAATATATCTCATTGCTCTTGGAGCAGGTTGAATGGCTCATCTATTTATCAAGTATCAAATGTTATGCTCAGTAAAAAAAAATTACTTCTCTTTTTTCTAGGAACCTCTTCAATGGTCTTATTGGTATCAAGGCTATTCCCTCTTTAGGTGATGAGTTTAAGGCCATCCCGATGTATGGTACTGACTGCAAATAAGTAGCATGTGCATTACTGCTTCAAATTTCCTTGAAAGGTGATCACCATTGGATATTAAATTTATTGCTACCCAAAAGGTTGATACAACTGCTCTGAAAGCATGGAGCGAGGCAGATTTAAATCTACATTCTAAGTTGCTATAAAATCTACTAGTATTAAATTTTATATGGTCTAGACCTGCTCATTTTCCTCCTCCCAAGTGATTGGAAGGGCTAGAGTTCTAAAAGCATCCATCTTTCTGCTCAAAAAAATCATAGAGCGACCCAACGGTGGTCGAAAGGCTAGTGAGGCCCAAGCTAATCTTATTAATGAATGATCTGAAGATGATGTTAAAGAAGCAACCAAGAAATGTGTTAGCAATTATAACATCATTTTAGGAATTTCCTTTGACGGAAAAGACTTCATCAGTGAAGAAAATCAATGGGTGTTATGAGGTGTGTCGCAGAGTCGGGGCCTTCAAGAAAACATCAACTGAACTTGAGTGAATTAGTTGAGGTTTGTATTGACCCATGATTTTATTTATTCTACTGAGTCATTGCCTCAGGTACTACAAACTTTATAAGCTTTCCAACTTTGATTAGCTCCTCAATCAAGTTTTTAAGGTGTCGGAATTCCTCTGTGTCGTGTCCATGATCTATATGAAACGCACAGTATTTTTTATGAACTTGAGGATGCCTACTCGTATTCATTGGTGGTGCATTTTTTAAAAAGCTTTATTTGAATTACTTCTACTACTTTAGCCATATAGACTCTTAGTGGTGTGGGTTGAGGAAAATCATGGGTTAGTGGTGGCAACCACCTTTCCTCAAGTTGATCGGTTCATTGAGCCGAAGGTGATTGATCATCATAATACACTCCTTTATTCACCACTCGGCCTTCAAAAAGTGATTACACTACTTAAAATGAACCCTAGTGGGCAGGCGCATATTTCACCTTGGCCCCCAACCTCTTTCGTGAGTGCTTCACTTTGGTAAGTACTAACCGGGTGATTGTTTTCTGATGGTAAAGGGAGAACTTTACACTTCAATGAATATATGGTTATTAGCTAGTTGTAATAGTTCAACCAATCTCTTGAGCCATTTTAGGTTGAGGACATAGGCAAACGAGCTCTCCTTGAGTCATTGTGGTAGCATGGCATGGGCGACCATAGGTTTGAGATCCCATACTTCCAACATTTCTCTAATGAAGCGAGTTATAAATGGGCATAGGGATTCATCTTACTCTAGGCAAAGTTGTAGGAGAGTTAAGAAATTTTTCTATGACTTTTGTGCACTAATCAATTAGGTTATATATATTGTCCAAAAATCTGCATAGGAATTAATTACTCCTGGTGATAGACCATTAAACTAGCAGAGGGATGACTCTCATACAGTCGTAAAGAGTAGGCAACACTTGAGCGCATGATTGATTCTTAATAAACATACCATCGTTTCAAAAAAAGCAATGATGTAAGCTAGATCCAATTGTCCCTAATAGGAGTCGAAAGTTGGGACCTTAAAGTGTTCTAAGGGCATGACTTTGAAAATTTGATAAAGAAATACATTTTCTAGTAGTATTAGTCATGGTGCTTCTTAACATTGGTTTATGCAATTGTTGAGCGGTGTAAAATCCATGTTGTGTGTGTCTTACTCCACTTCAAGTGCTCCATCATTCAAAGTGACCATCCTTTGCGGGAGACGGGATGTTGCTGGTCTTTACAATTGCATTCTCCCAGTGA
The DNA here is from genome assembly GCF_001263595.1 of Phalaenopsis equestris. NCBI lineage: Eukaryota > Viridiplantae > Streptophyta > Magnoliopsida > Asparagales > Orchidaceae > Phalaenopsis > Phalaenopsis equestris. The sequence continues at coordinate 58,578 of NW_018164683.1, forward strand.
CAGAGTACCCTAGAGTGCCTTCATCAATTGCTCCTTGATTTTGTTAATCTGTTTAGTCATAAGCTCACGAGTACATGTGATGTTTTTGATCATTACTCAAGGTTTAGCTTCTTCTCCTTGAGTTAGTCCTCTTCTTATCAACAACACAATTTATGCACATTGCGCCTTTGAGTGTGAACCCAAATATGTCTGTGAATCGCACCTAAGGAATTGAGTTAAATGAGAAAAAGAACGAAATTCAGGAAAACTTATGACTTAGGAGCTCCCAAATCGAACTCCTCGTGTGCCTTTGCAGGGAAAAAAATCTTCTTTACACGTTATTGTTCTTATATTCATAATAAATGGAAGTTACATTAAAATGTTAACAATTCTCTTTAAATTCTTTACTAACAATCAACCACTATAACTGTTAAGACTGTCGTTAGTTTTGCTTAATTCTTACTAACCAGAGCGTCATTTTGTCTGCTCCTATGTTGGTTACTCGTTCATTTCCCTGTTCAGCCAACCTGCTTGACTCGGCCAATCAGATGATTTGTTCCATGCCAATTTGGAGTTGTGCTCGCTAGGTTAATTTCTCGCTACATGTCCCGTCCAAGGCTGTCAGATCTTTATTTTGTTCAAACAATACCAATCAAATCACATCATATAAATTTTTCTTCCAATTTTTTTAACGGTATGGTAAAAAGTTTCAATAATGTACACGATTTAGAGTGCTTCAGTAGTCCATTGGGGCACGTGCAAATCATTTGTTAATATGATGTTTTTTTTATTCATTAAAGTCGAATGATTATCAATAATTTAAAGTTTTAATGTTTTGTACATATTTGAATTGACTTTAAAATAATTTTGTTTTAAAGGCGAGAATAGAAAAAAAGAAAAAGAAAAGAAAAGCTTAGGGTGAGAACATTTCTTTTTGCCTACAATTTTATATTTTCATTTTCTGATAGATTGCATCAAAGTATACCAGTATAAATTTTAGTCTTCCAAATTTTCTCTTAAAGATGTTAGATTCAGAAAATCAAAAATACTTTCAAAAATTTTAAATAATATTATAAATAAATAAATAAACTAATTGATAATTATTTGCAGATAGTTGTTAACCTTTCAAAAGAAGTTACTCAGTTGAAATATTCTATTTTATTTTGGATAATTAGAAGCATGACTATTTACAAATTTAGGACCCTTGTGATCTTTTTGAACTAGCAAATCAATGAATTTCATGTGTCGTGATTAAACCGTTTAGGATTTGATAAAAATGAAAAATATGAGTTGAGATTTTATTGTGAATTTTGAGCAAGAATTTGAAAATTGTGCGAAAGAGATTACTAAATTTGTAAGTAGTAATGTTTCTGGTGCATTGGAAGTTATTTCTCCAATATTTTTTTCCTTCTCAACTAAAAATCAATAGAAACCAGACTCAAAGATTTGAAATGTAGATTGAATTGAAATGATCCTCTGCAGGCCTATATATTTTTTCCTTCTTTTTTGTTTGAAATATTATACAATAAATCAAAAAATATATATCTTGAACCAGGTAACATTAGAAATGCAACATTCTCTTTAACCAATAAGCAACGGGTCCTTCGTAAGTGAGCTTATTTAATATTTGTGTATAACAGTGTACTTGAGCACGTGTATTGTGGCATACACATTTTGATGCATAAGAAGTGTGCCATATATGTAGAAGGGTAATTTACATACATAGCACCTAATTCTCATTCATTTACATATCCCACACCAAAACTTTGATTTTTACAATTAAAGCACAATTTCGTTACGTATGAAAAATTGGATTTCAGTAAATCATCTTTTCATGCACAGGAAAAGGTGCTTAGGAAGTAAAAATTGGAGTTTCGTTGTGAGATGTAAATGCAGAAAAACTAGGTGCTATGGATTTAAAAATTGAAATATAGGGGTTAGATATGTAAATACAAAAGAATTGAGTTGTATGTAAAACTTCCTTTTAATTTTTATATAGTTGGGCACTGTAGTCCAACCGAAACCTCTAATTAAAATACATACTTAGAAAAGGGAGAATTAGTTACCACACAATTCTTATTTATTTACATATCTAACACATAACAGTTCATATTTACATAAACAACACTCAAATATTTAATAATACATAAAACTATCATCATTACTAACCTTTTTATAAAGTGAAGTGTACCGTTTTGTATATGTTTATATCGCCAATATATTATAAATACTTATTTGTTAACTTAATACCTGCGAATGCTCTTTTGCAAAACATAGCCCCTCACAACAAAAAAAATGCTTTGGCGATGCAAAAAAGATGCTACAGCAGCGGTTTTAATTGCCTTTAAAATTCTAGCAGTAGTTTACAAACCGCTGCAAAACCATCGTCCATACTTTACTTAGCGCCACATAGTCTTGTAGCTGTTTTAAAACCGTCACTGTAGCCTGACGCTACGACGACAGCTTTAAAACTGATGTCATGGCTCTAGCCTACGGCGGTGGTGTTAACCACGACATACCTGAAATATTTGTCACGTCTTGATCGTCACTTATACTTAGCGACACAAAGCCTTAAAGCAATGGTTTTAAAACCACTGCCGTAGCATGAAGGTATGACAGTAGTATATTGTGGTTTTTGTTAGGTAATGTGGAGATCCGGTCCACCACAATTTAATTAGCTCCCTATTTAAGAATCTCGTCTACCGCTCACCTACATTCTCACCTAAGGCTCACCTACCACATCCCACCTACCGCTCACCTACCTCCCACCTACCGCTCTCATAATTTCTATAAATAGTCTCTTATGGCTTGTCATAAGCTAAGTCAAGCTAAGCAAGGGCTAAGCCAAGTCCTCTAAGAGAGAAAGAGTTGAAGAGAGAGAGAGAAAAAGGGAGAGAAGAAAATAGAAATTTTCTTGTAAACGTCGAGACGATCGACGGTGTAATTCATCAAAGAAGTAAAATTCTCTGCAGCTCCGTGGACGTAGGCAAATTTGTCGAATCACGTAAATCTGTGTGTCGTTCAGGTGTTTTTTCTGCGTGCAATTTTTTCTTGTTCCATTTTTCGTTTTATTGCCGTCGTTTCTCACAACAACTAATATCACTGTTTTGGTTCTAATATAAGGAAAAACGATGGGTAGAGACAAAGTGATGACATCGGAGATCGAGAAGTTTAATGACACAGATTTTTCTTATTGGAGGATGCAGATAGAGGACTACCAATATGGAAAGAAACTTCATCTTCTGTTACTTGGAAAGCAGCCGAAAAAGATGGACGAGGCAGAATGGAATATGTTGGATCGACAGGTTCTGGTGGTTATTAGATTAACCTTGTCGAAATCGGTTGTCCACAATGCCATCAAGGAGAGGACTACTGCAGATCTCATGGCGACTTTATCAAGTATGTATGAAAAGTCATCGGCAAATAACAAGCTGCACTTGATGAAAATGTTATTCAACTTAAAGATGGCGGAAGGTGTATCTGTTGCTCAACACCTAAACGATTTCAAAATTATCACAAATCAATTGTCGTATGTTGAATTTGATTTTGATAATGAGATAAGTGCGTTAATATTGTAGGCTTCATTACAAAATAGTTGGGAAGTAATAAGGACAGCAGTTAGCAGTTCTGCAAGTAAATCTAAACTGAAATATGATGATATTCGTGATTTGATTTTGGCTGAGGTGGTGCGCAGAAAAGTTTCTAGTGAGACCTCGTGTTCAAGTTCGGCGTTGAATGTTGATTCCAGAGGGAGATCACATGATAGGAAATCAAACAGAGAAATATCAAAACCAAAGTCTGATCAGTAGGCAACCTGTTGGAATTGTGGCAAGACTGGTCACATAAAAAGAAACTGCAGGAATCCTAAGAAGCAGGAGAATAATGACGCTAATATTGTATATGAAGAAATACAGGATGTGGTATTGCTGGCAGTTCATAGTTTTGTTGATGACTGGATATTGGATTCAGAGGCTTCCTTCCATACATCTTCCCACCGGGACTTGATGCAAACATATATTGCAGATGAATTTGGCAAGGTACATCTGGCTGATGGAAAAGCTCTAAGCATGGTGGGGATGGGAGACATTGATATTACACTCCCTAACAAGAGCAAATGGACTTTGCAAAAGGTCAGACGCACTCCTGAGTTAAAGAAAAACCTCATCTCTATTGGGAAGTTCAATAAGGTGGTCATTTGGTGGTGTTCTCAGATAGCAACTGGAAGATTACTAAAGGAGCATTAGTGTTAGCTCATGGTAAGAAACTGGCATACTATATATGACTACAGGTTTACTCAGGCGATGACACATGAGTCAGAGGTGCATTATGGGGAAGCAAAAGAGTGTTAGTTTCCTGAAAAGTGGCTAAGCGTCAAAGGCAGGAAAACTGGACCTTGTACAGACAAATGATGGAGAACCACAGAAATATAAAAAAATCTTGCATGATGAGAATTTCAGCAAGTGGGAGCTGACCAAGGAGGAGGAAACGTATTCTCTGCCAGAGAATCATACTTGAGAGCTGAAAGAACTTCTACCAAGGAAGAAAACATTCCACAATAAGTGGGTGTACCAGGTAAAGACTGTATAAAATGGCAGTAAGAGGTACAAAACTGGACTTGTTGAAAAGGGCTTTCAGCAGAGGCAGGATATTGCTCATGCAGTGGATGTTGTAAATAGATACATGCGTAACCCAGGAAAGAGCTTGGTGGTACAAGACTACGTTGATGGTGATATGTCAACTGAGGGTGTTACTCGTGAGAAGCTGAAGTTGTGCACGACTTCAGCTGGTCTTCTGACAAGAAGACAGGGGCTTTGAGTTGCAGAGGTGGAGGATATCATGTTTAAGGAAAAGGTCGGTACAGCTAGTAGATGATGCAGCCAGTAGGTGATGCAGTCAGTTCACATTCTCCAAGTGAGATAATTGTTAGGTAATGTGGAGACCTGGTCCACCATAATTTAATTAGCTTCCATTAGCTTCCTAATTAAGAATCGCACCTACCGCTCACTTACCTTCCCACTTAACGCTCACCTACCACATCCCACCTACCTCCCATCTATCGCTCTTCTAGTTTCTATAAATAGCACTTTAAGTCTTGTCATATGCTAAGCTAAGCCAAGCAAGGGCCAAGCCAAGTCCTCTAAGAGAGAAAGAGAGGAGAGAGAGAGAGGAAGAGAGAGAAGAAAATAGAAATTTTCTTGTAAAAAACGTCGAGGCACTCGACGAACTCGACGATGTAATTCCTCGAAAAAATAAAATCCTCTGCAGCTCCGCGGACGTAGGCAAATTTGTCGAACCACGTAAATCTGTGTGTTGCTCTGATATTTTTTCTACGTGCAATTTTTCTCGTTCCATTTTTCGTTTTATTGTCGTCGTTTTTCACACCAACGATAGTTTGTCGACACAAAGCCTTAAAGCAATGGTTTTAAAACCATCGTCGTAGCATGAAGGTACGACAGTAGTATATTGTGGTTTTAACCACCGCATACATGTATTATTTGCGACGGTTAAAATCGCCACCGTAGACAATAAAAGATAAAAAATATTTTTAAATACATCAACTACAACAGAAAATGAATGTCAATTTAACGAAAAATTATTCCATACGGACACAACATATAGAAATGCATGCGGTGTCCGATCTGCACCGCGCATCACACTCCATCAATATTTTTTTTCAAAAATAAATAAATAAATAAAAATGGAGGCCAACAAAATATAACTTTTACTGTGATGAGCGGTCCAAATCGAACACCGCATACATGAAACACCGCATACATCATGTATGCGGTGTCTGCATGAAATTATTTTTCCAATTCAACAGCCAAACACACTCAAAACACTAAAATTTTGCTAATAGGCAATAACCCAGGCTATAAGACTTTTCTCATTCAACATTTTTAATATTGAGTAAGATCTTATCATTTATTAATAAATAATATTCAACTCACATAACAATTCATAAGTGTATCAGTCATAAACCATTTACAGAAACATGAAACTAAAAATCTCTCGCGATAAAACTAACTGGGAGGATAACAACATAACCTTGGTGTAGAAAAACCTCGGAAGGTTGCATTTTGTTCTTTCCACAACTCTCCAACCCAAAAATTATTGAGGAAGGTAACCCTTATATTTCTTCCTTAGCCTGCCACCCACTTTTCCATGCTTTAACTTTTCCAAATCCCATAAATTCATAGAGTTCTTTTCTCGTCTTTCTTCCTCGTCCAGCCATTGTGCTCTCTAACATAAACACAGAGATTTCGCTCCTCCGGAGCGGCCGATTGGAAATCTCCCAAACTTTTCAACAATGCCATGTTGGACGAAGCAAGATGGTAAAACAACACTCAAGATTATTCCTTGCAGCTGAGCTGAAATACCACAACTTTTTTGGGAAACAAAAGCTGAAATATAAAAATTCACAATTAATTGATTATGTTCATGCTAAGAGATAAATTAACTGAATGTTAACGAGTTATTACCTCGCCACAGTTCCGCTCAAGTCATGATTAGTTAATATTAGGGCTGTACCATGAGAATATTGGGCCGCTAAATGGTCAGAACCCAGTAGTTCATGCATTATAGATAGGGGCATTTACATACATACCACCTAATTCCTATATATTGACTTCTTTAACACCTAAACTTCGTTTTTTTTACAATTATACCACCTGAATCTTTCATCTCACATCAAAAAGACACATATTTTAACTTTTAAAATAAAGAACAACTTTTCATGCATGGGTAAGGTCCCATATATGTAAAAATTAAAATTTCGGTATTAGATAAGTAAATACATAAGAATTCAGTGGTATGTATGTAAATCTTCCTTCTACATATTATCTAAGAAATGACCCAACTTAAAGACCTGGAAATGATCTTTAGAGCAATGCGATGATGATACATGTAGTGCATTGCAGCAGTCTAGAGTTAATAACTTGACAAAAAATTTGGAACAACTTGCTTTATTGCAGTGTATCAAAAAAGCTACAAAGGATTAAACATTAAGACTTCCTAAGATGTTATTTCCTCATTGAAACATTAAGCTGAAATTAACATATACCTCAATGTAGAACCTGCAATCATAGCTGGTGGCTGATTTTGGAGCAAGAAAAATTAAACAATGGAATTTTCCAGAAGAGAAAAAGCTACAAATTCACAAAATGGGATCAATCCCACAACAAATTTTAGTCGCTAAAAGACATCTAACATCTAATTTTCACTTTTTACAGTACACCACCCAAATCATTCATATCACATAAAAAATATTTACTTTTAGCAAATACCTAGAAACTGAAGTTTAAGTGTAAGATATGTAAATAAATAGAACTTGAGTGGTATGCTTGTAAATCTTCCGAAGAGATATAGTCGTAAATAAATTAAACAATGTGTATTGCAGGTCCGACATTATAACATTATTCATAAATTAAACCTAACTTTCATCAACATGCAAGAGAATTTAAGTGTTTGAATAAAACGCTTCTGGATCAGAAATAAATAATTTGGGTGGGATAAATGTAAAAAACTAAAATCTTGGTGTTGTACATATATAAGTACAAAGGAAATCGGTGTTTACGTGTGCAAATTTTCAATTGAATGAGATGAATCAAAATTCAGAAGCAACCATATGGATTTACACACATACCACTTAACTCCTATATGTTTACATAATTACACCTAAACTTCAATTTTCACATTTAAGCCATCTTTACTATGCATGAAAAAGAAAATTTCAACTTTTATAAGTTAAAATGGTAGTATTTTGGATATGAATTGAAAGATTTGGTAGGATAAATGTAAAAACTAAAATTTTTGTGTTAGATTTATATAAGTATATTGGAAATGTATGGTGTGTATGTAGATTTTCAACAAGACCAACTTATTTCCACAAGTGTGTCCATAATATTTCTCTTGTAAGGACACTATATATCAACCAGCGTTCACACTAAATGTAAGCTTTTTAAAATCAACTATCATGGATTCAAAGCTAGGCAAACAAATTAACAAATATTACAAATAATAAATTTATCTACACGATGAAGACCGCAAACAACCAAAGACACTGAACTTTCTTACCTTAATTTATAGATAACTGAGAAAAATGTTCCAAATCTGCAAACATTGTCTCATAACTTACAACATTGTTGAAGGTAAATAGAATATTTAAATAATATAGGAATTGACCATAAATTGAGCATAAATGCTTGATAAATATTTGGATTCCAATGTACGATGTTATAGATATTAGTCATGCTGATACATAAGAGTCATGTCATAACAATCTGTGCGAATTGGAATCCTGCTCGATTGTTACAAAGATGTTGCAGTGGAAACAAGCAAATCAATACGATACATGCAATGGGAACATCAGCATCCACAAAATAATATTCGATGACTTTTGTATCTAAAAATCAACAACAATACTTATAATTATCTGAAAAACACCTTCATTTTTAGTGTGCTCACCATATTAATGAATAATTCCTCTTCCAAATTTGATTTGATTGAAGCGTGATGCTTGAATTCATGTGAGGGATACAAGTTGCAATCAAAGGTTTTATTTAATTTAAGGATGCTTCAATTTATATAAACTCATACTTGTACGTTTGAATGACAGGAATTCTCGTTAAGCAATGATAAACATAAAGGATCTCAAGTTATTAAATCTAAATTTTAAAAATAAAAAGACTGATTGTTTAAAGTGGATTGTGAATAAATGAAAAAATGCACTAATATAGATTCTAGGATCTGTAAACAATCATGTAGATGCTCATTTATGCTTCACATACCAATATATACACTACAACATGATTACATCACAATAACCATAAATATTAGAAATATTTATAATTAAATATGTTCACAAACTTTTGAACTTTGGAAAACAAAATAGATTGCATGTCAACAATTCAATAGTCCAGTACACACAAATATATGGAACAATAATAAAACTAAGAAATTCCATCACAATATAATTTTCAAAGTAGTTGCAATAACATATAAATATTCTTCATATCTCTGTCAATGTATTCATCTTCTTAAGATTGTCGATTATTTCCCTGTAAATAAAAAATATGTTGCTAAAATATAGTATTATAATGAGTAGTGATATTATAAAAAAAAATTTAACTTCAAATTTCAAGCACATTTTGAGAACTATCAGAGGATGAAAAGAGTTTAGGGAAGTTTTGCATAAATCCTCTAAGAATGCACTTCCTCCTCAAGTCTGGCAAGTCGAGCAAAGCTGTTTCGTCCACTACTCTCACATGTACCGGTGGTGCTATGTGTGAAAAGTTATGTTGGAGTAATTCCAAAACCCTTAAGTCTGAACTCTACGTGGGTGTCCATAATCCATGATTTGCATGAACACTCTCTCATTCGCCTCTATATTGTTATCCTCGGGTGTAAAGATTTTTTCTGCATGGAGGTTTTAAGCTTGCACCGAAAGGGTATGTTTGTAATTAATTTTAATTAAAATAAATAATTTTATCAATATAAATAAGCAAAATTAATTATACCCATCAATGTCTTGTGTCTTCAGGAAACCATGATCTATCTTTACACTTTCTGCTTACCCTCCACAATTGTAATTTATCTTGTGTGCCCTAAACAAAAACAAAAAAAAAATCATTAAAAATTAATATACAAAGAGTTGTGCATTTTATTGCTCATAGTTTAAATATATATGAAGTAATATATCGACAAATTCTAAACATAAAAATTTTTTATGGAAAGTCACTGCAAGTTGTTAAGCAAACATGGTACAAATTTTCTTATGTAAATGTAGATATCAACAAACATGTTTGTGCAACCGATTTCAATAGCTGAGAAAAACTTTAAATTTACAAATGGATTGATATATTTCATCACTTGAAATTATAGCAACAAGAGCTTATCAAAACGAAATATTTATTCAAGTAATATATAATTTCATATTTCAAGATATATGAATGTTCGTTTCAACACTTGAAATAATAGAGATATTTTGAACAATAGAAAAATAAATTTCACCAAATCTAGATAAATCTTTGTTCATAAAAAATAAAACTTTAACATTTTGAAACAATAATTTTAACACGATGACAGATAAGTTAAATGTATTTCATCAATATCAAAATGTAGTTTTAGAGCATACAACTTTTGGGTAAGCCCTAAATCTATTTAAGAGACAAAATTTACTCATTAAAAAAGATCAAGCCTAATAGTTTCTACAAAATTTTAATTTGTGTTGACTTTATCATCTGGTTGTGGCCATTATTTTACTAATTCATACCATTGCATGTCATCTATTTCAGCTAGGACCGTCTCCAAAATCTCTTTGATAGGTCTGTTGTGCCAATACTGCGCCTTCAAATTGCTTTTATGATTCCTCTATTTTACACCAAGTGATTGGAGAAACAAATATTGAATATGGCTAGGGAATTCAAAATTTGAATACATTAAGAAAACTAATTTCATAAGAAGTTTTAAAAACTCAACAATGAATCGAACACAATCGTTACTAAATTAACAATCATTTAATTACCGTAACTTCCGTCAGCATTCTTTTTTTTTAATGGCACCATACCCTTATTTCGCCAATTTGAAAAAGTTGTTGGCGCCCTTATTGGATCTCTAGCGAGAACACCCAAAGAAGATGCTGAAAGTGTGGATTTTGGAAAATTACAGGGCTCGCCATTATCATTGGCCTCAATGTGCACCCGTGTCCCTGTGGCAACCTTTGAATATTAGCACATGTGGTGCAACCTCTACATCTCACCGTGGCACCCTTATCTTCATGAATATATAATTACAAAACATTCATAACATATACTTCATTAATATATCAAATGAAACAATGATATTAACCTTATGTAAACTATAAAACTACTTGTGTTAGAAATTGCGATCAATGTTAACAAAAAACAAAGTATACATACCAACAAGCCAAACTCTGTCATCAAAATGGTGCTCTCTAATACTATGAAATGACTGATCCTGATTGTCGTTTTCATTAACTTGGGAGTCTGGATTGTTAAATGAAACCTGGGATACTTCATGTCGTCTAGTCTCCCTATTTACGCAGTCCCGCACGGAAACGTGTTTAAGGATTTCCTTACTTGGTATTATTGGCTTAATTAGCTCTTTCCTGCTGCTTATAAAAGCCTAAAGTGACCTACTCTCAAAAACAATCCTGCTGATTATAAAAGCCTAAACCCACCTACTCTCAAAACCAAAATCTCTTCGGCTGTAGTGTGCAAGGGAAAAGGAAAAAAAAAAACAGCAGTTGTTTTTTTTTTTTTCTCTTCCTTTCGGTTTGCTAACAAGGAAAGAAAACTTTTGCCCTTTTGTTTTATTCGACTCTCAGAGGGAGAGAGATGGGAAAAAAGAGAGATGAAGGGAGAAACAAAATGAGTTTTTTTCTTGTAATCATCGAGGTGATTGATCCACCTGAGATTTACGTGTTTTTAGTATACATTTCATGCTCGTTTTATACACATTTTTAATGATAGTACGCTTTAAAGAAAGAAATTTTGCATATTTTTGTCTTTGGGAACAATAAATAGATTTTTGATGAAAATGAAGCAAAAATTGTGCAATTTAAAGCCAAATTGAGCAAAGAAGAAAATTCTGATCTGGCGCATCTCGATATTACTTTCCACGCTTAATCTCTTTCATAATTATTTCATATTTTTTAATGAAATTACACTTTAAAGAAAGATTGTTTTCATGTATCTTGTAAGTAAGCCAATCTGGAGCGCATCAGAGCTGAAACGGAGCGAAACGGGGCAAAACGGTGGAGCTGCACGCAAGGTGGCGCTATAGTGCCCGAGACGTTTAATGGACGGGTTTTTGGTGATTCCGAACTGTTCTGGGATATTTTGGAAGTTTTTGGACAATTTGCACACCCCATGGAGTGATTTAATGAATCTAGACACTTTGAAAAGCATATGAATGAAGAAATGTGTCTCTTGGAGTGAAAGAGTGTGTCTTTTGGATGAAGAGATGTGTCTCGTGGAGAAATGATGAATTTTTGTGTCTCTTTAAAAAGAGGGGTTTGACACCTCTCATGAGAAGTAATTAGAGGAGTCTAAAGAAGAAATTAGGAAGTGTTTTAGGAGGAGTTTGGCGTAAGTTTTTGGAATTGTAGATTTTTCCATTTTCTCAGTGATTGGTAAGGGATTTTGAGAGATATGAGTAAGGAAGTATGAGTAGCACATGGATTGGCAAGAGACTTTGTTGGAGAGATTTTTCTTTCTTTCTAATGAAAAAAGCTAAGTATTGTGTTTTTCATTTCCTTGTAATTGTTATAAACACTTTATAGTAGATTTTCTTTAATTTAAATGAGGTTTCTGTTATGTTTTATCCATGCTTCATAAGTAGTTTTCTATACTCTTTTCTTTTAATACGAAGTAGTGTATTGTAGGAAAATTTATTTTATGATAGAGTTATTTTTATTTTCATGTGGTGAGTATTATCTCATTTGCTTCATTGATATAACTTAAGTGGTAATAAGTTATGTTAAAATTTGTTGCATGTGAAATTAAGACTCGGGGGAGCAATGATCTTGAAACTTAATTGCACTCACATTGACCAGTTTGCTAGTAAAATAGTTTAGGCGGCAGTGCAACTTTTAAGGAAATATAATTTAACAATATGTATCTATTAGATGCTTCTAGGTGATAGTTAGTTGCATAAAACAAATATAATACTAAGCATAATTTTTTCTTAGATATTCTCTTATTTTATTAATGTGATGATATTTTCACTGGTTATTAATTAACTTTGTAAATTGATCTCTTGTGGGGTTAAAATCCATTGCGAAACATAATGACCCGGGTGGGATATGATTTCACCCAACTAGTGGATACCACACTTCATTCTATGCAGAGCCATTACGATCACCTAAGCGGGAGTGTAAATAAATAGGGAGAAAATCTTTGATAGACATAGAATTGGTTAGTTCAAGAGTGAAGATACACCTGAATTATATAGTATTTTTAGAGACATTTTTATACCTATTTTTGAGATATTGCGCTTTAATGGAAGGTATTTTGTGTTTTTCTTGCAGATACAAGTAAAAATGGAAAAATTGCTTAAAGGAGTGAAAAAGAATCAAATTTGGAGCAAAAATATGAAAAATTGTGTAAAAGAGTTTTGGCGCCTAAGCGCCAGATCCGACGCTTACGCGCTGCAGTGTCGGTTAAATAGAGAAGGCCGCGCCTAAGCGCCGAGACCCCGCACTCATGTGCCAGTGGCAGCTACTAGACGAGTAAAATTAGTTTTCACAAATTTTGAAGAGGTTTTTGAGGCACCCATTGCCTTAATAGGTGGTTGTAACCACTATGGATGAAAATTATCATGAAAGGATGCATCTCTTGGGCAAATACATCGAATCAAGACACATTTTGAAGAGATCCCAAGGCACCTCTTGGAAAACTATAAAAGAAAGAATAGAGGACTTAGAAAAGAGTCCTGAAAATATTGGCAAGTTTTGAAAGTTCTTCTCTTGGGAGTTAGTTCGGA
>NW_018164683.1:72340-75940 GCF_001263595.1 Phalaenopsis equestris
ATTTGACCAATCCAGATGTTAAAATTTGTTGTGAGAGCATGTAAGAACCGGGCTGGTATTGTCTCAGTCAACAATTGGAAAGAATCACATGAGGTTGTATGAATGAGAATGTAGTTCATATGATTGAGTGCAAAAAAATAGAGAAGTATTCATTGATGGGTGTAGAGTTAGAGGACTTTAAAGTGACAGGTTAAAGCCCCCAACTTGGTTTATTATTTTAAGTTCTAATACTAGAATGTTAGCCCCCAACTGGAGGGAATCGAGGGAACTCTAGAGTGAGAGCTAGTATCTTCTCTACATAGCCGGTCTTCAGAACTATTTAAAATTTAAATTAACCAATGTTCTTTATAGCATCTCTAGTAAGGGTAAAGAATACTATTGTTCCTATTTAGCACAACAGAATTTGCATACTTTCATAAAAAAATTCCTATACTTATTAGTGATTCATGATAAAAAGAAAGATATTTTCATATTAAATATTTTTCTTCTACAAAAACTTTAGTTATCTTTTTACTGTTCTGTTAAATATCAAAAATACCAAAAATATTTAAATTTTAAATTCCTACAAAAATTGTTTTTGGTTTAACTAATTATCAAAAATAGAAAGTTTGTTGTTCAATAGTGCATATTGCGTATTCTACCTGTGGGTTTGATAATCAGGTCTTAATCAAAAGGTCCTATATTACTTGATAACGATACGTATACTTGCGTAGTATCCCAATATATATAAATTATAAGTTAAATTCATATTTTTCTTCAAGATCAAGTTTTGGTTTTGTTGCAAAATAAGGAAATATAAGTGAAAAATACCATCATAACTATTGTTATATTGTGCATAAGCATTGAGTACGGGATCAAGTTTTTTAGCGTTGTCGTTGGGGTAGAAAACTAAGTAAATTTCTATTTTTAGAAAGTCTTATTTAAACTTTAAATATTCTATTGTATTTTTGTATGTTTTATTTTATTTTATTTTATTTGCTGTTAATGTATGTGTAGTTCAGGTTCTGAAGGACTAGTGCCCTATGATTTTGAATTAGAAAGAACTATTAGAAAATCACAAAAACCAAAAAAATATAAATCTTGAAAAATCTAAAAAAATTACAAAAATGACAAATCAAAATAATCAAAATGCTTAAATTCATCAAGAGTTTAGAGCTTTAAGAGATTATGCCAACCCTACTGTTGATGAACTTCATTGTAGTATTCAAAAACCTATTGCAGTGGCTAATTCATTTGAGCTTAAACCTATTATTATCCAAATAGTATCAAATAATCAGTTTGGGGAATCACCAGTGAAGATCCAAATTTACATCTTACCAATTTTCTAGAATTGTGTGCTACATTTAAATACGATGGTATTTCAGATGATGTCATAAGACTTAGGTTATTTCCTTTCTCACTAAGGGATAAAGTTAAGATGTGGTTGAATTCGTTAGCACCTGGATCTACAGAACTTGGGGTGATTTAGCACAAAATTTTCTTACAAAATATTTTCCACTATGAAAAACTGTGAAGCTTAGAAATGATATTACATCTCTTAATCAGTTTGAAGGGAGAACTATTTATGAAGTATGAGAACGATTTAAAGATCTCTTAAGAAAGTTTCCACACCATGCTATACCAGATTGATTAATAATTCAAATCTTTTATAATAAATTAATTGGTTCTGTTAGATCTATTATCGATGTCGCTGCTGGTGGTTCATTGATATCAAAACCATTTCATGACGCTTATGCTTTAATTGAAGAGATGGATGCCAATAATTTTTAATGGCCTTTTGAGAGGGTAAATCCAAAGAAACTGGCCAACATTCATGAAACTGATGCATTTACTATGTTAGCAAATTAAGTTGCTGCAATTTCAAGGAAGTTAGACCAATTTGGAATGAATTTTTCTCAACCAATTTCCATGATTAAATAGAATTAATTAGGCTAAATGGTAGATTCTCAAGCATCATTAAAAACTTTGAATGTCATAAATAATAAGTAAAATAACCCATATTCCAATTATTATAACCCAGGTGGGAAGAACCATCCCACCTTTAACTGGAATAACAGTTCGGGTGGTAATAATCAGTAATGGGGGTACAACTAAGTAAACCCATTAGGAAACTGAAACAACCAAGGGAATAATAATTATAGATCTATTTATCCTCCAAGTTTCAACAGTAATACACAATTTAAGGATAAGAAGTTGTCTATAGAAGAAGTGGTGTTACAAATCGGTAATCAGTTACAAAGTCAAGGAGCTACAATTAGAAATATTTAGAATCAACTTGGGCAAGTCACAAGTTCATTAAGTAATAGATCCCAAGGAACACTTCCTAGTAATACTGAATCAAATCCAAAAGACCAGAATAAAGAACAAGTTAAAGCCGTACAACTTAGAAGCAGAAGAGAGTTGGAAGGTTGGGTTCAAAAAGAAATTGAAGTAGAGAGAGAAGAAATTAAAGAACCAAAAGAGGACGCTCCAAAAGACCGAAAATTGATTTAGAAAAACCACCACCTCCATTTCCTTAGAGACTTTGACAATAGAAGTTGGATAAGTAATTTTCAAAATTTCTGGAAATATTTAAGAAGCTTACAATCAATATTCCATTTGCTGAAGCCTTAGAAAAAATGACAGGCTATGTAAAGTGTTTGAAGGATATTCTCAATAAAAAAAGAAAGTTTGAAGATAATGAGACTGATGCACTTAGTGAGGAGTGGAGTGCTATAATTCAAAAGAAACTTCCTGAAAAACTTAAAGATCTTATCAGCTTTATAATTCCATGTGCAATAGGAGACATATTTTATAAGAAAGTTTTATGTTATTTAGGTGCAAGCATTAACCTTATGCCATTATCAATATTTAAAAGATTGGGGTTAGGAGAAATAACCCCAACTAATGTAACTCTGTAGTTAGTAGATCGTTCAATAACCTATCCTAAAAGAGTTATAGAAGATGTCATAGTGAAAGTGGATCAATTTATCTTTCCTGTTGATTTCATTGTGCTAGATATGGAGGAAGATAAAGAGATACCAATAATTTTGGGGAGACCTTTCCTAGCCACAGGAAGAGCAATGATAGATGTGCAGAAGGGGGAATTAATAATGCACATCAATGATCAAACTGTTACTTTTAACATTTCAAAATCAATGAAATACCCTGCAAAAGGTAAAGATGATGAATGCTATAGAATGCATGTTATAAGATATCTGAGCAAATGTCATTTCAAGACTACTTATGAAGAAAAATCTAAAGAAAAAGATTTGAAACACGAGCAAGAAGCAGAATTAGATCAATGCGTAAACCTTTTTAAGGAAGATTCAAGTTATGTTCGAAAAAGTTTTGAAATTTTGGACACGAAAGACAAAGATAAATTGTTTTGTCCATCTATTGAAAAACCTCTAAAACTTGAGTTGAAATTACTTCCTGAACATTTAAAATATGCCTTTTTAGGATATTCCTCTACTTTACTTGTTATAATTTCCTCGAAGTTAACAAAGGAAGAAGAAGAAAACCTGATGAAAATTTTAAGATATCTTAAGAAAGCTTTAGATGGAAAATTGATGATATTAAAGGAATCAGTCCTTCAATTTGTATGCATAGAATTAATCT
>NW_018164683.1:77108-78530 GCF_001263595.1 Phalaenopsis equestris
AACCTAGACTTATAAGATGGATTCTTCTTTTACAAGAATTTGATTTTGAAATAGTAGATCAGAAGGGAATTGAAAATCAAATTGCTGATCATTTGTCCAGGATTGAATTAGAAAAACCGCTCTCTTTTGAAAAAGAAATTAATGAACATTTTTCAGATGAAAAATTGTTCACTGTAAAAGAATGGTGTGTTCCGTGGTATGTCGACATTGTGAACTATATTGTTAGTGATCTTAAACCCTATGGAATGACATACCAACAAATGAGGAAATTTATTTTTGAAACTAAGACTTATTTTTGGGATGACCCATATTTATATAAATAAAGGATATGATCATTCGAAGATGTGTACCATTAGAAGAAACTTATGAAATTATCCAAAATGTCATAATTCTAATTTTGGGAGACATTTTGGTGTTAATAAAACAACATACAAAATTCTACAATCTGGAGTTTTTTGGCCTACAATTTTTAGAGATGTTAATGCTTATATCAAAGCTTGTGATAGATGTCAAAGAGTAGGCAATATTTCTAAAAGAAATGAGATGCACCTCAATTATATGCTAAAAGTTGAAATATTTGATGTTTGGGGATTAGATTTCATGGGACCATTTATACCTTCTTTCAAAAAATTTTATATTCTATTAGCAGTCGACTATGTATCCAAACGGATAGAAGTTGTTTCTTTACCTCGATGTGATGTTCAAAGTGTTGCAAAATTTTTGAAAATGAATATATTTTGTAGATTTGGGATGCCGAATTTGGGATGATGAATATATTTTGTAGATTTGGGATGCCGAGAGGGGGGAAGTCATTTCAGAAATTCCATTTCAGAAATTCTATTATGAAGAAGTTATTAAAGAAATATCATATAAATCGTAGGATTGCTACTGTGTATCATCCTCAGACAAGTGGTTGGCTGAATTATCCAATTGATAAATTAAAAAAATTATGAAAAAATCTGTGAATCTAACACAAATGGATTGGTCAGTCAAACTTGATTATGCTTTGTGGGCTTATAGGACTGCATATAGAACTCCCATAGGAGTGTCCCCAAATAGGCTAATATTTGCGAAAGCTTGACACTTACCAATTGAACTTGAGCATAAAGCATATTGGCTTTTAAAGAGTTCAATTATTATTTAAAAGATGCTGATGAGAAAAGATTGTTACAATTAAATGAGCTTGAAGTGATAAGGAATGAATCTTATGAGAGTGCTAAGATTTATAAGAAAAAGATGAAAATGTGGCATGATCAAAAGATTCTTACTAAAAATTTTCAGCCATGACAACAAGTTTTGCTATATAACGCATGGTTAAGATTATTTCCAGGCAAACTTAAGTCTATGTGGATGGACCCATTTGTTGTGATAAAAGTTTATCCTTATGGAGCTGTGGATCCTTATGGAGCTGTGGATATTAAA
>NW_018164683.1:78638-79104 GCF_001263595.1 Phalaenopsis equestris
ATAATGATGGAATGATGTTGGGTCAACCAGAATAAGCACTGGCTAGCACTGGTTACGTCGGGCTGACGACGTAAAACCAAGCACTTTGTGTTTTTGCTTTGATTGTTGTTTTGAGTCTGATTAAGAAATTTGGGGTAGTATTTTTGAGTTTATTATGTGCTAGTCATGATTTTTAGACTTTATTTAGTGACATAGACATGTTAGAATAAGAATTTGGACGATAAGTTGACTAGTAAAAAAATCTGCACTGGCACTTATGCGCCAGATCTGGTGCTTAAACATGACAATTTAATCACATGTGCAAATTTTGATTTCTAGAAGGTGTAACTGCAACTTAGTTGGAATAAAAGTGTCTTGGCAGTTTCTAGTCATGCCTAGAAGTTATGAGGGGGAATTAGGCCTATAAATAGAAGGGGTTTGTGAAGGAATTTCACCCCAGATTATTTTTAGCCCTAAAAGTCTAAGA
>NW_018164683.1:79299-95604 GCF_001263595.1 Phalaenopsis equestris
ATATTGGGTGGCAACTTAAGATGCAATTCAGCCAATCCAGTTATATAGAGGAAGCGGATAAGACGATGTTCCTTAAGCAAAAGTGAATCGAAGATGATAATAATAGAGCTCGTCACCATCGTCTGTTTTATCAACTCTAGATTCCTGAGGAGACTATTGAGAGACAAGAATTTTTTCCTTCTAATGAAGAGTGGCATTAAGTTAAGTGTTAGAAATTGTGTGTTTGGAGTCATGTTTTTAAGTGTGTTAGTGTTTATGTCTTGTGTTTAGTGTTTGTGTCACTTAAGTGTTTAATTGTAAATGTATGTTAAGTGTTTTGTACTTAGGAAAATTTTCTCTTCCAAGACTATTTTGGGAGAGAACCAAGTGTTAAATATGTTTGTACTTGTTTTTGAATTAATGTAAGTTTGTTTTTGTGAAAATTTGTGTTATTTTTAGCCTCGAATTGAATTAATTATTATGAAGAATTTTGAGAGAGAAGGGAGTTATAGGAAGTAAAAATAGTCATTTAAGGGCTATGAGACCATTTAGGGGTGGTTTACTTAGGCTAATAGTGCATTTAGTTAAAATTAAAAATTTCAAAAATTGAAAAATTGCGCACTAGAGCCTAAGCACCACATCTCGTGCTTAAGCGCGAGCCAACCCGAGAGGCAGGAGCCTAAGCTCCACGCTTGGAATAATCATGGCTATTATAACAATGAACTTTCTTTTCCTTGTGGATTTAACTCCAACCCACATGATGAAGAGAAGGAATTACTGTTAGAAGAGGTTGTGATTCAAATGGAGAGTCAGTTGGAAATTTAAGGGGTTGCAATAAAAAAAATGGAAAACCAACTGAGGCAGATTATTAGTTCAATTAAAAATTACACCCCAATGATTTTACTTTGTGATACTGAGATAAACCCTAATGAGAAGAATGGTGAACAAGATAAAGCTTTTCAACTTAGTAGTGAAAGAGAGTTGGAGAACATGGTTCCAATAAATAGTGAGTTGAGAAAAGAAGAAAAGGAGATCAAAACACCATTGGAAGAAATTCCTAAGGAATTAGAAAATTCTATTTCATCAACCAAGATAAATATAGAAATACAATCTTCACCATTTTCTCAGCTCCAAGGGAAAGAATTGGATGATACTTTGAAACAAAAGAGTAACCTAGTAGAATTTGATTCAGAATTTGAATTATCTAAAGAGAATCTGATAAAAAATTTAGGAGATCTTGAAGTATCTTATACAGATCCATTTCTTTTAAATTTTAAGGATGGTATTAATATGCAAATTGAGAAAATCATTAGAAGAATATTGGATCTAGGAAAGAAAGGATCTAGAAAGAAACATGAGAAATAATGATATGAATCAATCTGAAAAGGAAGAGCTGAAAGAAAAATTAAAATTCGAGGATTTTGTATGAATCCCTGGATCCGAAAAAGATTGGGTTATTGATCAAGGATTACTTAAATGAAATTTCAATCCAGGAGGAATCATTTGTTTAGATGACAACGTTAAACCAAGCACTTTATGGGAGGCAACCCATAGTTATCAGTGTGTTTTGATTTAATATGCTCTAGAGTCTTGATTGTTAGTGTTGTATTGTATTTGCTTTATTATGGATTGATCAGTTTGATTGAAGTTAGTGCATGTTTGGATTTTTTGTGGATTGATATGATCTTTGTGTCTTGAGAGGTGATTCTTTAACTTCTTATTATGACTTGACTTGTGTATGTTCTCTTATATTAGTTGGATTTAGGAGTCCACTATAACTCAGATCTCATCCAGACGAGTTTTACAGAAGAAATCTTGAATTTGGACAGTTACAAATTCATCTCAAATTTTGTTGCTTCCTTTTTTTGTCTTTGTTTTCATTTGGGATGAGTCATGAACCTATTTGATGAGTAACATGTGGATGATTTTTACACTATCCTTATAATTGTTAGAGTTTCTTAATTAATGGGATAAGGTGACGCCTGAGGTTGGTGATTGCAACCCAATGTATCAGGGATGATCGTGTCCATGGGATTAGACTCTATAAAATCATTTATAAGTACCCAATATATCAGTGTATTGATTATTTTATAAATTGGAAGTATTGTAGTGAGATGCGATGAGTTAAAGGAAGAAATCACCTCATTTATCATGTGTTTTTGTATTTGTGTTTGTGTTACAACAATATATAAGGATTGGAGAACTCTTAAATATATATTTTTATGTTGATATCTGTCATGCTTTTTAGTCCTTTCTTTAGTTTAATTTTATTCTGGCATGTTTAGTTTAGATTTACTTTCTATTGCATATTGTTCTGTCCTGATAAATACTTGTAGATGTTTCTGATAAAAATTTGTGGTAGATAGAATTTTTGAACTATTTTTCTTCTTGATTATATTTTCTGTATTGAATGTTATACATGTTAAAAATTAAGTTTGGGGGTAGAAAGAAAAATAAATTTAAAGTTAGTATACTTTCTTTTTAGTTTAATATTACTACAAGCATATTTTAGGCTAGATTTACTTTCTCATGCAGTTATTTTATCCTAATTATGCATGTATATGAATTAGATAGGATGTTGTAGTAGTTATTAATATTAGCTTTTACTTTTCCTCCTATTACATTTTATGTAATTGATTGTAAAATATTTAAAAATTCAAGTTTGGGGGAGGAAGAAAAATCTTTCGAACTTAACTTTATTTTTCCTTAGTAACCTGTATTTAGTTTGATATCACTTTTAAATGACTTGTGGCATGTGGTGTCAACTTTAGGTTACTATAACTCTGATTTTAAGAATGTTAGAAGAATACCTTAGTTGAAATCCTATGTGATGAAATTGTTCTAGAGTTAAGATATTTATTGGAAAATATTAGAAAAATGATTTTGCTATTTATGGTAGACAGGAGTTGAATATTTGAAAAGCTAAGATTCTTTGATTTATAATTATTAAGAATTGAGCCTTTATTGAAACATTTTTCAAATTAATACTTACACTTTTAAAAAGTGAGCGAAAGTTTTGAGTTTTGAATTTTAGAAAGAGGATGGTGAAATTCAAAATTATTAAAGGCTTATCCAGATATAGTAATCCTCACATAAAAAATGGGATTAAAAATGATCCTAAAAAAAGAAAAAAAGAAAAAGAAAAAAAAGGGAAAAGAAAAAGAAAATATGTGAGGAGAAGCTTAAGGAGAAACCTAATGAAAAATTGGTTTCACTTGAATCTTTTTAAATGAAATGACTTAGAAACAATCCTAAGCTTATACTTATTTCAAAAAAAAAATTATTGGTTAAATTGGTCTAAATAAGGTCCTTAAATTCTATTTTTAAACATTTTTTGAATTTTTAGTATGACAAAGTTCAATAACTTTTGAAGTAAATAGAAAATCAGGATTCATAAGTTGAATATAAGATATTATTATACCCTAGTTCGAGATATTCTTAGATATTATTATACCCTAGTTCTAGGTTGATTTACTAGAATTTCTCACAAGTTATACTATAACATTTCTGAGACAAAATTATAGAAAACACTATTGAAACCCACTACCTTATATAAACAAATTTTGTCTTTAAAGCTATAGTGTTACTCGAGGACAAGTAACGTTTAAGTTTGTTGTTATTAATCTACTGAAAATTACCTGTTTTTAGAGTACATTTTATGCTCATTTTATGCATATTTTTAATTATTTTACACATTAAAAGAAGGTATATTGTATATTTTTATCTTCAGGTACATGAAATGGACTTTTGATGAAAATAAAGCAAAAATAGTGCAATTTGGAGCCAAATTTAGAAAAGAAGAAAATTCTGATTTGGTGCATTTTGATATGACTTTCCATGTTTAATCTCCTTCATATTTATTTCATATTTTTGAATGAAATTACACTATCAATAAATATTATTTTCATGTTTATCTTGTAGGTAAACCAATCTGGAGCACAATGAAGCTGAAGTGTGGTGAAACAGAGCTAAAACGATACGAAACGATAGAGTTGCGTGTAGGGTGGTGCTATCGTGCCAAGAATGGCGCCATAGCACCAGAAACATGTGATATAGCGTCAGAGACGGTTATTGGATGGGTTTTTGGTGATGTTGGGCCATTCTGGGATGTTCTGGAAGCTTCTGGACAACTTGCACGCCTCATGGAGTGATTCAATGAATCTAGATATTTTTGAAAAGCATTTGAATGAAGAAATGTGTCTCTTGGAGTGAAATGGTGTGTCTTTTACATTAAGAGATGCATCTCTTAGGGAAAGGAGGAGTTTTTGTGTGTCTTTAAAAAGAGGGGCTTGACGCCTCTCATGAGAAGTAATTAGAGGAGTCTAGAGAAGAAATTAGGAAGTGTTTTAAGAGAAGTTTGGCGTCAGTTTATGCAGATGTAGATTTCTCCATTTTTTGAAGAGATTGGCGATTAATTTTATAAAATATGAATAAGGATGCATGAGCGGCGCATGGATTGATAAGAGACTTTGTTGGAGAGATTTTTCTTCTTTCGTTCAAGGTAAAAAAGCTAAGTATTGCGTTTTTCATTTCCTTGTAATTGTTGTAAACACTTTCTAGTGGATTTTATTTAATTTAAACGAGGCTTCATGTTTTGTTTTATCCATGTTTTGTAAGTAGTTTTCCTTAATCTTTTCTTTTAATATGATGTAGTGGCATGTGCAGAAAAATTTGTTTTATGATAGAGTTATTTTTATTTTCATGTGATGAGTAATATCGTCTTTGCATCATTGACATAACTTAAGTGGCAATAAGTTATGTTAAAATTTGTTGCATATGAAACTAAGACTCGGGAGAGCAGTGATCTTGCAACTTGAGTGCACTCACATTGACCGGTTTGCTAGTAAAATAGTTTAGGCGGCAATGCAACTTTTAAGAAAATATAATTTAATGATTTGTTTCTATTAGATGCTTCTAGATGATAGATAGTTGCATAAAACTAATAGAATACTTAGAAAACTTATACACTAGAAAGATGGTAAGTAGACATATATTCCTTCTAAGCACATAATTTATTACTTAATTCTATCAATCCTTTTACTGCTTCTGTCATTATCTTCATTTTATTTTTTTTTACAATGAAATAGATGCATGTTCAAAAATTTAGATTTTCTTCGATATTCTCTTATTTTATTAATGTTATGGTATTTTCACGAGCTCTTAATTGACTTTGCAAACTGATCACTTGTGAGGTTAAAATCCGTTGAGAAATATAATGACCCGGGAGGGCTATTATTTCACCAAACTAGTGGATACCACACTTCATTTTATGCAGAGCCAATGTGATCACCTAAGGGGGAGTTCAAATAAAAAGGGAGATTAGTTTTGATGAGCATAGAATTGGTTAGTTCTAGAGTGACAAGCTAGATTCTTATCAATTTGGCCTAAGATTTAGTACCCTGATGTTGGGATTCGACCATCATAGAGGCATAGGCTTTAGGGCATCTAGAGGTGAGAGGCTAGATAGTTCTGATGCAAAATTGAGATGCTAAGAAATCGGCCTTAAGTTAGCCAATGTCCTTTTCTAGCACCATAAGGGGATAAATAATAGGTATGCTCCTATTTATCACTGACAACATTATATTTTTAAGCATTTCATTCCTTCACATTATCTAGGTCATTGCACATGAAGAATAGTCTTTAATATCTCAAAATTCTCCAAAACAACTTATCTAGAAAAGTTATCTTTATATCTAAAAAAGTTTTCCTTAGATTTAATATTTTCATTTAGGAAAAGTTATTAAAAAAACCACTTTAATCGATAATCGATATTCCCACTTTAATCGATATTCCAAACTAAGACTTGATAGTAGTAAATTAGAATTAGCCTAAGGGATTTCTTACCTCGCTTCTCTGTGGGATTGATACTTGGGGTCTTAAAAGAAAACCCTACAGTACTTAAAACGATACATATACTCGCATAGAACCCTTAGTGTGTGAAATAGAAATCAAATTCTAAATTTTATAAAATATTATTTTGCACACTAGCCGCTTAAATATAAATTGGGCCATGTTTTTCGTCATCTTTAGGAGTTTAAAAATCTATGTAATTGTGGGTCGGTTCAATGATCGTTGGGTATATTCCTCAAAACAATAAAATCCTTTACAACTCCGTGGACGTAGGTAGTTTGTCGAACCACATAAATCTATGTGTGTTTCCACTGCGTCTTTTTTGCTTTGCAATTTTTTCTTGATCTAGTTTTTCACTTTATTATCATCATTTTTCACAACA
The DNA here is from genome assembly GCF_001263595.1 of Phalaenopsis equestris. NCBI lineage: Eukaryota > Viridiplantae > Streptophyta > Magnoliopsida > Asparagales > Orchidaceae > Phalaenopsis > Phalaenopsis equestris. The sequence continues at coordinate 85,511 of NW_018164683.1, forward strand.
ATTGGTATCAGAGCCCTAGTTTGAATTCAAGGAAAAAAAATGGCCAGAGACAAAGTGAAGGCTTTAGGGATTGAGAAGTTTGATGACACAAATTTTGGGTACTGGACGATGCAGATAGAGGACTACCTCTATAGGAAGAAACTTCATCTTCCGTTAGAAAGCAAATAGAGAAGATGGATGGGGCCGATTGGAATTTGTTGGATCTATAGGTTCTGGGGGTTATTTTATTGACCCTATCGATATCAGTTGCACATAACTTCATTAAAGAGAGGACCATTGGGGATCTCATCACAACTTTGTCAGGTATGCATGAAAAGCCATCGACAAATAAAAAGATGCATCTGATGAAAAATTTATTCAACTTAAAGATGGTGGAAGGTGTGTTTATTTCATTTAGCATCTGAATGATTTCAACACCATCACAAATTAATTTCATCTGTTGAAATTAATTTTGATGATGAGATAAGTGCACTATTATTGTTGGCTTCATTATCAAGTAGCTTGAAAGCCATGAGGATGGCAATTAACAACTTTACAAGTAAAACTAAGCTAAAATATGATAATATTCATGATTTAATTTTGGCTGAGGAGGTGCGCATGAAGGATTTTGGCGAGACCTCGTGTTTGATTTTGTCACTGAATGTTAATTCTAGAGGTAGATCACAAGACAGGAACTCAAACAGAGGAATATCAAAATCAAAGCATAGAAGCAAGAGCAAGTCAAAGCCTGGTCAGCAAGCAACCTGCAGGAATTATAACAAAACTGGCCAGATAAAGAAGAACTGTAAAAATCCTAAGAAGACAGAGAATTTTAGTGCTAATGTTGTAACTGAAGAAGTGCAACGTGCACTATTGCTTACAATTTATAACTTCATTGACGACTGGATACTAGACTCAGAGGCTTCTTGTTTTGCATCTTCCAATAGAGAGTTAATGGAAAAATATGTTGCAGATGCCTTTGTGAAGGTTTACGTGGCTGATAGAACAACTTTAAACGTGGTTAGGATGGGAGATGTTGAAATTATACTCCCTAACAAGAATAAAGGGATCTTGCAAAAGATCAAACACATTCCTGAATCGAAAAAGAACCTCATTTCTGTTAGGCAGCTTAATGAAGGTGGTCATTCAGTAGTGTTCTCTAATAACACCTGAAAGGTTACCAAAGGAGCTGGAACTGGCTCGGGGAAATAAGATTGGTACGCTATATATAACTACTGGTCTAATTAACAATATTTACACTACAATTGCAGAGAGCACAACATACATTTCGCATTGTAGGCTTGGACACATGAGTCAGAGATGTATGAAAGAGCTTTAGTCCAGAGGCAAGCTACCATAACCGAAATAAGTTGATCTCAACATGTGTAAAGTTGCATTATTGGGAAGAAGAAAAAGTTCAGTTTCCTGAAAGGTACTAGGGTGTGAAAGACAGAAAAACTAGAACTTGTACACACAGATGTTTGGGGACCTTCCCCAATGGAATCTCTGGGAGGCTCTTGCTACTATGTCACTTTAATAGATGACCACAACAAAAATGTATGAGTTTAGTTTATAAAACATAAATTTGATGTATTTTATATGTTTAAAACTTTGAAGGTTATGGTTGAGACAGAGACAGATGTAAAACAGAAATGTTTGAGATCTGATAATGGTGGTGAGTACATGCAATATTTGGGCCTAGGCTTGGGTGTGTGAATATGTAAGTGGTGGCGAAGCCGTGTATACAATCGTCACATTGATTCGGACCCGTTTCGACCTGTTCGAAACAAGATTTGGAAGGGATACCCTTCTTGGGCTGATCCTGATCCATTTATAAAATTTGAGAATTTATAAAATTTGAGAAAATGATATCATTTTTGGGTTGATTCAAGGATCTTGGGACCTCATTTTCAGGTCTTTTCGTCATAAGTTTTGAGGGCTGATTCACCCTTCGCCTTTTTAATCTTTTGGGTGGATCAGTTCCTCCTCTCTCTCACCCTTATTATTTTTTTTTCTTGCTTATGGCGGGTTCAAGGAGTTCTGTGCAGCTCAGAGTATTAGAATGGAGAAGACTATTCTCGGGACACCACTACAAAATGGAGTTACAGAGCATATGAACATGACCATGAATGAGTGTGCCAAGAGCATGAGATTGCACGCTGAACTACCACCAACTTTGTGGGCTGATGCAGTCGGCACTATAATTTACTTGATCAACAAGGGACCATCCATCCCATTAAGCTATGAATTACCTGAGGAGGTCAGGAGCAGCAAAGAGGTTAAATTTTCTCATCTTAAGACTTTTGATTGTCTTTCTTATGTTCTAATCAATCCTGATGTTGTAGCAAGCTTGAAGCTAAGTGAAAGAAATGTTATTTCATTGGCTATGGAGACAAAGCATTTGGCTACCGTTTCTGAGATGATCAGGATTGGAAGATCATTATAAGCAGGCATGTGATGTTAGATCATTATGAGCAGGAATGTGATCTTTAATGAGATGATGATGTGCAAGGACAAAGCCAGTGCAAATTCAGAAGCAACTCCTCAGGAATTGGAGTTCATGAGGTTTGACAATCTACCAGAGGTCACAATATATGAAAAAAATATGATTGATGAGGAAAGTGGGTTTGGGGAACCCATTTCTATTATTCAGAACTATTGCTATACTGTGCATAAGCATCCAGTATGGGATCAATATCCCATATTAAAATATTATAAATATAATCGCATAAATCGCACTTTACATCACTATATATAGAAAGTTTGTATCATGGGGCCACTTTCAAGCTCCTTTAAAAAGGTTTTTAACCCTTTTGATGACACACTCTAACCCATGCTTAGCCAAATCCTTTGGATAGGGACCTCTCCAAACTATTTTAGCTGGCTCACTTGACCTTGGTCAGCCATAGGAAGCCACCCAAGCTCATTCCAATGGAGCTAGACCCATAGTTGGCCCAACCTTTTTTGTCAAATTATGAAAAGGCTCGTAATCATCATCATTAGAGATGTCTAACCTGAATAGGTTGAGCTTGAATCCGACCTGAATATTATACAAGTTAAAATTCTCAAATCGAACCCGATCCGCCTTCAAACCCATCAACCAAAATCCAACTAGTTTAACATGTTTAACAAAAGAATTATAATAGTTATTCAAGTTAAAATTAGGTGAATTTCAAGTTGATTCTGGGTTGTTAGGTCGATTTCAAGTTAATTTAAGGTTGGCGGATCGACACAAACCCAATTAGAAAAATTAAATGGGTTAGGATATTTAATCCGAACCCCACCCAACCACAATATTTTTTTTTAGTTGGGTTCGGGTCTAGTTGGCGTGTTAGGTCAATTTTGGATACCCTTAATCATAATAAAATCAAATTTAACTTTTTTTTTATAATTGATAGAATGACTTCTAATTGTGCACTCAAGAAAAGCTATTTTAAGCAAATTTGATCTTGTATTAGAGAAGAGGATCCAAGAGAAAGAGATGATGACGGATGAGTTTGAGCAATCAGATTTATTAGGTTACATTCTCCAAAATTCAAACCTTAATGTCGAGCAAATTGGCGATCTATTGCTCGGGTTAATCTTTGGAGGACACGAGACAACGACTACTTCAATTGTTTTGTCAATCTACTACCTTCATCAGTGCCCAAAGGCTTTGGAGCAACTAAGGGTAAGTACAAAAGCTCAGATTCAATTATTGCTTAATTTATTATCATTGTTTTCACCATTGAAAACTATTTAACTTTGATTTCATTTGTATGAACAAATAATTACAAAGAACATGTTGGCATAATTAAGAGTAAGATGGAAAGAGGAGCCGCAGCAGGGCTGACATGGGATGACTATAAGAAAATGAGCTTCACTCAATGCTTAAGTATCAATTTTAATTTTAGCAGCTTAATTCTTTTATCATGTATTAATGGTCTAAACCCTTATTGCATAGCCCAAAGATTAATTCTCTTTTTATTCTAAACATTTATTTACTTATTTTATTTTGTTAAATATATAAAAATATTTTATTTCACATCAACATGCAGCAATCATCATATTTCTTCTAAACTATTTCAGTCATTATTTAATTATGATATTATTTTAATTTGTTGATTTGTGGAATTAGTCCAAGGATTGGAGAGTAATTAACTAAACTAACTTCGATTTATAAAGGTGATTAGCGAGTCACTGCGTCTGGGAAACATCATAAAGTTGATTAGGAAAAAGGCAAGCCCGGATATTCACTACAAAGGTATATATGTAAAGTGAAAATACGGAATATATCATATTTTGTGAAGAATCTTTTTAATGATTAATTACAGCCAATAATTAATCCAAATTAAATTTACTTAATTTAATTTATACCCTTGGTTTAATCAGGCTACGATATTCCAAGTGGATGGAGTGTGATTTTACTGCTTGTATCAGCCCATATGGACTCCTCGGTGTATGAAGATCCTGAAAAACTTGATCCCTGGAGATGGAAGGTATGTTATTTAAATCATGAAATTTACATGTAAAAGAAAAGATTACTTTATGTATTTATCAAAAAAGAGGGGGCTAAGATGCATAATCAACTCTTAATTTATTCCGAGGAATCCTCAAAGCACAGCATACATGCCATTTGGTGGAGGACTTAGAAAATGCCCAGGACAAGAACTAGCCAGAATGGAGACAGCCATATTTCTCCACCATTTTCTCCTCAACTTTGACTGGGAGGTGGCTGAGCCCGACCATCCGAAGGGCTCTGCAATTCTGCAGTTTTTTAAGGGCCTTCCTGTAAAAGTTCGTTGTCGACCACCCTCTTGGTTATTTAAATAATTTATAAATTTATTACATTTGAATTTTGCATCCGTTAATTCATGTGACAACATTATCATGCATTTAATTTCTACGTACTGTAACCATATGATAGAATAGTGGGGAGTATAATAAATCTGAACAGTGGAAATCAATCAAAGTTGTAGTTGTGGAAGCCATGAGTGATGGTTTATGGAATGGGAAGAAGTATGGAGAGAAAAATCCTTATTATAGCTAGCATTAAATTGCTGATAAAATTCTTATTTAATTCTTTTTTGAAAAGTAATTGAGCTCTAACTGCAAAAAAAGGGGAACAAAATTAATTCTCAGTTTGGGAGAATTAACTATTAAAACTGCTGCCAAATAAATAAAAAAAAAAATCTATTTTTAATATAATTTTTATAATCACAAAATATCATATTAAAAACAGCATTCATTTTCATATTTTAATGGTCAAATTCATCTTTTATGTGATTTTATCTGTTGATTGATTGTGGATTTGGTCCAACCATTTGAGAGAGTGATAAATAGCATTAATTGTAGTACATGAAAATGATTAATTAGTGGGTCATTTCATGTCAAAAATATCATAAAGATTTTTAGAAAGTCCATTCATTTGAATTTAATAAATCCTTTCATTTGAGCTTTATAACCTTCATTTCTTTCATTACCTATAGTTAATAGAATATTACACACACAAGATAGAATATTACACACACAAAAATTGGGCAAAACAACATAAATTAGCAATAACTAGAAAAATTAGGAACAAAATAATACTATGATTTAGCATATTTAATCATTGCTATACAATCAATAAATCATAGAAACTACCGTAAAAATTTGCTGAAAAAAAGTGGCGTTGATGAACTATAAAAAAATAAAATTTTATCTAATGAAACTGAGAGTGCTAAAAAGACGTTTGATGTGAGACCACAAGCGTCTTCCTAAAGACATGAGTCGAGTAAATAGACTCCAACTACGAGTTGAAGGGCTAACGATACAGTCATTCTTCTTTTCAAGGAAGACTCCTTGGCCGATCTCATTGCTCACTGCCGCTAACTTTTGCTGATCAATAGCATTGGTACTGGTAGAAGATGAGGCATCCGTGATGTAAAAAGAGCCAACTATTAATTCGTTCTCCTTGGCAAATTTCATGTTATTGAGTGACAAGTTGTTCTCTTTTAATGTCCTACTCACATTAGAGAGTAGATCGTGGCGGTCATAAGTAAGCATCTCCATTTTTAGCCCCTACGCTCAATAACAAACATATATAAATATATATTCAGCATGCAAAAAATAACATATTTCTATTGATCTAAAGTTATAAGAAAATCATGAATACTCGAGATATTCTTCGTTCGATAGCAGCTACTAAACGTTGAAAAGTGTTATGTTTCTCCATCTCACTGAGAATTATGGACCCATTCGTGTGCCTCACAAAATATTCCTGCATTGAAAAAAAATGTAAAAGATAAATTCACAGATATAATTTACAATTTAAGTGTTACAAAAATATTAATCATGCGCACCTGAACTATCACATCATCTTCAGAGCAAATGGAGCCATGAAATATATCATAATTAAGATCCGTCAGAGTGCACACTACATCAAATATAAGCTTAGGTCGATCTCTACTCCTCACATTCAAAACCAAGTAATCTCTATATTGCCAATTCTCAATCAAAACTTGTGGCAAGCACTCCACGTTGCCTTCAACAACACCCACAAAATTCCTTTTAGCTTCCTTGGTGGTAGCCAAGGTCGATTGATCACTCTTGATTGATAATGATAATGTTTTGACATCATAATCCATATACTTATTCATCATTTGATGTAATCGACGCTCCGTATGAATTTGACGATCTGGGGGGTTTTTTATTTCCACTGTAAATAGCTCACCAGGAGAGTGTCGTGCATCTAAAATGCTCGCCACATACTCTCCCAAATAATCCAATCTATCTTCATCCATGATGTGTCGCCCTACATTGTCTTGCTCTTTTATATAGAGGACGCAAGCGGCAATTCCATTATAGGTCCATAAATCGCCCGAGTCTACGAAAAGCAAGGTGCAAATGTCAGAGAAGATTCCTGGGCGATCAAAGAATGTAACTTCAAGGGCGGCACAATCTGAGCCAAAATGGTTAACGGTGACTATGTTGCCGTTTCTGATTTTGACCTGAGTTGTGCTGCAAGATCCTTTTTCTTTTTGAACGAGATTGAGAGAATCTTGCATATATTGTATGAGATTGAAATCTTTAATTTTGTGACCTTGGGGATCGGTAACATGAAAAGAATTCATGAACCAACCGCCATCCGATGAAATGTAGGACTTGGAGATGATGAGGTCTAAATCACTCATAACTTGAATAATTTTTAGCAGGATACCGTATCTGTTTGCCCCATGCACCTGCATTTATCTCAACAATATCAATTAATATACAAGAGGAAAAAATATATATATGATTTGTTTCAAAACATTAAGAGAAAATATTCTAATAGTAGAAGAGGAAAATACATTACCTTGATGATATTAAAATCATCACATGTGTCATTATCAACAGACACCCTACAACAAACAATCAACAATCATCAAAGTTACTTGATGAAAATAAAATACACCAACTAATTTCTTACATTAGAGAGAAATATTTTTCTATTTAAGCATTAATAATTTCATTTTTTTCTTACAACAATAGTTGCATATGAATAGTAAGCCTAGCAAATTCAAATGCCCATCTCCTTTTATGGAATTAAAAAGATAATAAAAAAAATTCAAATTTAAATTAAAATTACCCGAGCGGAGGGATGTATTCGAAGAGGGGACGTAGTCAATGTCGAAGTAGGGGCAACCATGAGCCATTGTTGTGTCTCTGAAAATGATAACTTTTTTTTTTATTGTTTCTTGATGATAAAATTTACTCAACGGAGGCCTTAATATAATAAGATATATGAAATAATACAAAGTATTAATTTGAAATGAAGGAACGAAGCAAATACAGTAACTAACAGAAGCGTAGGAAGGAGGAGAAGTCTGCACGGTAACTGAGAGCTGGAACACGATTTGATTAAGATGATAACGGATCCATCGACGGAGATTATATATATATATTCATATATTTATTTATTTAAATTGGTATTTTAAAGTTATTTATTAATTCTTTAGCCCTAATTATTTGGAGATAATTTCTTTCTTGATTACGCCTTCCTCCATTTCCTCGCCGGATTGCTTGGTTTCCGTTGTGGACTATATATATATATATATATATATAATCTTTATGAATTAGTTATCAGAACGTATTTTTAGAAATTATTCGTGGGATTTCTTTATTTTCTTGTTTCCGAATTTGCAGCATTCCGTTTCTGGAATTACTTCAAACCTTGTGATTCGGAATTCAAATTAATATTATTTAAAGAGAGAGAGAAATTTTTTATAAATAGGGTAAAAATTATGATGAGGGTTTTTTATGTAATTGACAGAAAAAAAAATGACATAATTATGTAATTTAAACTGTTAAAGTAAATATCTATAGCCGAGTTTATATATCTTAACGAGCCGAACATGAACAACACGCACAAATATTTGTTCGTCGTGTTCGGCTCGAAATACTACTAATCAATTATATATATATATATATATATAGTTCTTTGATGAGTAGTATTTTTAAAAATATTAATTGACTACAAGGCTACAAAGATTTATAATCAATTACAAGTATTAATGAAGAATATAGAATAAAAAATATTAAATTAGATTCAAAGGATGTTTTAAATCTTGCCCCAATCATTAACATCTTATGACTATATGATTAGGGTTGTCAAAATGATTCTTTGTTCGTTAACGGCTCGTGTTCAACTTGCTAAACAAACGAGTCGAACACGAACACAATTTTTTAGCTCGAAATATAAACGAGCCGAACACGTGGTAAGCTTGCGCTCGCTTGAGTTCGGCTCGTTTACACCCCTAATTCTATGTTTATGACAGCATTCTTCAAAATTTAAACTTTAAATTAGATGAAATTAAGTGCTTGAAATATATATTTTTTTTTTTTGGACACGAAATGATGATCCTTTTTATTGTTTTTTGTGTTTATTATTTTCATGATTAGCCGCGTGGCCGTGTCTTTGGAACATCGAAGGGGATGAATAACAGTTCAAATTTAGCACAATTAATTAAGAGCCTCTTCGGGATCATTTTTTTCTTTTTTTATTTTCTTTTTAATTTTAGGCACACATTTAATGGTGTTATGATTTATATGTTTTAAAAAACCAAGAAAATATATAAAACATGTTTGTTAGGACAGTTGAGTGCATGTGCTTTCAAGTGTTAAGCTCTGCCGCCAATGGTGTATACGACGTCTTCTTTGCTCCATCAAGCACGAAATATTGCTATGGGCGTGTGGCAAGTGGCGGATGGGCGGCAATTGTCGGCGGCCATCGACTGGCTATGGCAAGGGCAGGTAGCCAACGGGGTCGGCGGAGGGTAGCGACGTGCTGCTGCCAGCGGCATTGGGAGGCGGCAAGCGGGGGGCGACAGCAACAGGTGGCAGCCAGCATTCCGAGGGACTCATTGTTTTCGGTGTTTTAAAAGCAAACAAAAACTTATTTTTTTCTATTTTTGAGTATTTTAAAAATAGACATGTTCCTCCAAAAAATAAAAAATAAAAAATAAATAAAAAAAATAAAAATTGATCTCAAACAAGGTAAGGTGGGAAGAAGAGAGCATAAGGACAGGCAGATGGGATGAGCGCAAAAAGTTGGCTCCACTCGTTGCGTTAAGAATCAATTTTGTTTTTGCGGCTTAATTCATGACATATTTCTTGATGATGTAACCCTTTAATTACATAATTCATTGATATTTGCTTTGTTAATGTAACATAATTTATTTTATTCTAGTTTTTAAATTTTATATAAAAATCTGCTTAGAATTACATTTTTCTTAAAAAAAAAAATTAGATGTCATTTTTATGTTCTTCTAAACTTAGTTATTTTTTAATGAAAATATTTATATATTTTTACAAAAAAAAGACCAAAACATTTGGACTTCAAAATGCATCATAATACTTCTCGGCCATACTTCTCAGCCATTTTTAGTTTCTCTATAATTTTGATATAATTAAATTTATTGGCTTGTGGATTAAGCCCCAATCATTAGGGAGAGTAAATAACATAATTAACTTTGTTATGTAAACGTGATTGCGAGCCATTTCGTCTGGGAATTATCGTAAAGTTGATTAGAATGAAGGCAACCATGAATATTCACTACCAAGGTACATATAACCGTAACAGTTTCTGTATGTATGTATATATACATATATATATA
>NW_018164683.1:95816-104424 GCF_001263595.1 Phalaenopsis equestris
ATTTACGTGAGACATTCATTTTTATCATCAAATCAAAATTTTTATTTCATCGACATAAATATTACAAGTGAAAAATAGAGCAAAAACTATCAACAAAAGAAAACCAGGAAGACTAGAAGATGTGCCAGGCAGAGGATAAACATGAAAGCACAAGACCAATGAGCTACGTACAAAAATCAATCATAAATTATAAAGGCTTGTAAATTGACCAACTAATTACATAAAATAAATTTAATAATTACAAATTTCATTGGGATTAAATTTTAGTTACATTATAACTTATATTTTCTTTAAAAAAAAAATTCTCCAAATGAAATAAAATATATTTTTGAGGCTAACTAGAAGATATTTTTTATTGGAACCAACCAACCTAACAAAGAGATTATGGTAAGCATTAATGTTATAAAATTAGCGGCAGCTTAATATAATTTTAGAAAATCCAATAAAAATTAATATTTCTCACACACAAATAAAATAATATACATTCAACCACCAAGTTTACATGATACGTTTCAACACAAAAAAACATGATACAAGCGCAATAAAATGAAAATTACATTCATAACATATTAAAAAGCATAAGTTTAACAAAAAGATGGCAGAAATAAATAAAAAAACCACTATATATTGAGGTATCCCAAGCAGCAAATGCACAATGGCAGGAAATTAAGCAGCTTCTTCAAGCAGAAGAAGAAGCCAGAAAGTTTCCTTGCTCTTCTCTGCTTCCATGGCAGAAAGGCATCAGAGAGAGAGAGCTCCTCCTGGAATGAACATAATGCCCCTTCTACGTAGCCTCGCCACTCCATGAGCCCGGGCCATTGCCGTAATTAAAGCTACTGTAAATCGTTTTATCTTAGAAAGGCAGACAGGATGAAGCCAGGCATTACAGTAATTTAGGGGGAAAAAAATTGTTTTGTTTCATCTGTTCCACGTATTTTCTCCTTTTATTTTCTACAATCTTATTAAGGAGCTTATTTGTTCAGTTTATGCAATCTGTGCATTATTGCTTTGATATTATGATGTAAAAATGGTGGGATTTAGTAACGATTTCCTTATTTTATGTTAGAATTATCTGTTTTTTAGGTACTAATAAGAATCTATATTTCTTTTTTGTGAATATTTTTTGTTAATCAGGCATGACAGCATGTCTAGGATAGGTCATGGCAGTAGAATTGTTCTCTGTGTTATTATTTTGACGAGAAATATGTTGCTTTTGTTATGTATGCTTATACACTGATTGGATCATGTAATCTTAACTAATTTATACAAGCAAATCCATAGGAAGTATTTCATTAAAGATATTTTGAAATTTTATTTTATTTTTTCATGTTAGAAGAGAGGCATAAATTTTAAGTTGATTGTTGCTGAGATTAGAATACTTTGGTGGATGAGTGGCTTGATATTTTAAGAGACAAAATGTGAAACGGACGTATCCGTGAAATGGTTGGTGTAGCTCCAACGGTTGACTAGATTAGAAAGAGTCATCTTAGATAATTTGGTCATATTAAACATTTACCACATGATGATCCAGTTAGAAGAGTAGATGCATTAGATTCGACTTATGTGAAAAAAAGTAGAGGTAGACCTAAAAAGACTTGGGCATATTGTATAAAATATGACCTTAATTATTAGAACTAAATGAAAATAAGACGCAATTTCCGTCAGCATTCTTTTTTTTTAATGGCACCTACCCTTATTTCGCCAATTTGAAAAAGATAATGGCGCCCTTATTGGATCTCTAGCGAGAAGACCCAAAGAAGATGCTTAAAGTGTGGATTTTGGAAAATTACAGGGCTCGCCATTATCATTGGCCTCAATGTGCACCCGTGTCCCTACTGGCAAGCTTTGAATATTAGCACATGTGGTGCAACCTCTACATATCACCGTGGCACCTTTATCTTCATGAATATATAATTACAAAACATTCATAACATATACTTCATTAATATATCAAATGAAACAATGATATTAACCTTATGTAAACTATAAAACTACTTTTTTTAGAAATTACGATCAATGTTAACAAAAAACAAAGTATACATACCAACAAGCCAAACTCTGTCATCAAAATGGTGCTCTCTAATACTATGAAATGACTGATCCTGATTGTCGTTTTCATTAACTTGGGAGTCTGGATTGTTAAATGAAACCTGGGATACTTCATGTCGTCTAGTCTCCCTATTTACGCAGTCCCGCACGGAAACGTGTTTAAGGATTTCCTTACTTGGTATTATTGGTCCTGCTGATTATAAAAGCCTAAACCCACCTACTCTCAAAACCAAAATCTCTTCGGCTGTAGTGTGCAAGGGAAAAGGAAAAAAAAAAGCACCAGTTGTTTTTTTTTTCTCTTCCTTTCGGTTTGCTAACAAGGAAAGAAAACTTTTGCCCTTTTGTTTTATTCCACTCTCAAAGGGAGAGAGATGGGAAGAAAGAGAGATGAAGAGAGAGATGAAGGGAGAAACAAAATGAGTTTTTTTCTTGTAATCATCGAGGTGATTGATCCACCTAAGATTTACGTGTTTTTAGTATACATTTCATGCTCGTTTTATACACATTTTTAATGATAGTACACTTTAAAGAAAGAAATTTTGCATATTTTTGTCTTTGGGAACAAGAAATAGATTTTTGATGAAAATGAAGCAAGAATTGTGCAATTTAAAGCCAAATTGAGCAAAGAAGAAAATTCTGATCTGGCGCATCTCGATATTACTTTCCACGCTTAATCTCTTTCATAATTATTTCATATTTTTGAATGAAATTACTCTTTAAAGAAAGATTGTTTTCATGTATCTTGTAAGTAAACCAATTTGGAGCGCATGAGAGCTGAAACGGAGCGAAACGAGGCAAAACGGTGGAGCTGCACGCAAGGTGGCGCTATAGTGCCCAAGACATTTATTGGACGGGTTTTTGGTGATTCCGAGCCATTCTGGGATATTTTGGAAGCTTTATGACAACTTGCACACCCCATGGAGTGATTTAATGAATCTAGACACTTTGAAAAGCATATGAATGAAGAAATGTGTCTCCTGGAGTGAAAGGGTGTGTCTTTTGGATGAAGAGATGTGTCTCTTGGAGAAATGATGAATTTTTGTGTCTATTTAAAAAGAGAGGTTTGACACCTCTCATGAGAAGTAATTAGAGGAGTCTAAAGAAGAAATTAGGAAGTGTTTTAGGAGGAGTTTGGCGTAAGTTTTTGGAATTGTAGATTTCTCCATTTTCTCAGTGATTGGTAAGGGATTTTGAGAGATATGAGTAAGGAAGTATGAGTTGCGCATGGAATGGCAAGAGACTTTGTTGGAGAGATTTTTCTTCTTTCATTCTAATGAGAAAAAAATTTTTCTTTCTTTCTAATGAAAAAAGCTAAGTATTGTGTTTTTCATTTCCTTGTAATTGTTATAAACACTTTATAGTAGATTTTCTTTAATTTAAATGAGGTTTCTGTTATGTTTTATCCATGCTTCATAAGTAGTTTTCTATACTCTTTTCTTTTAATACGAAGTAGTGTATTGTAGGAAAATTTATTTTATGATAGAGTTATTTTTATTTTCATGTGGTGAGTATTATCTCATTTGCTTCATTGATATAACTTAAGTGGTAATAAGTTATGTTAAAATTTGTTGCATGTGAAATTAAGACTCGGGGGAGCAATGATCTTGAAACTTAATTGCACTCACATTGACCAGTTTGCTAGTAAAATAGTTTAGGCGGCAGTGCAACTTTTAAGGAAATATAATTTAACAATATGTATCTATTAGATGCTTCTAGGTGATAGTTAGTTGCATAAAACAAATATAATACTAAGCATAATTTTTTCTTAGATATTCTCTTATTTTATTAATGTGATGATATTTTCACTGGTTATTAATTAACTTTGTAAATTGATCTCTTGTGGGGTTAAAATCCGCTGCGAAACATAATGACCCGGGTGGGATATGATTTCACCCAACTAGTGGGTACCACACTTCATTCTATGCAGAGCCATAACGATCACCTAAGGGGGAGTGTAAATAAATAGGGAGAAAAGCTTTGATAGGCATAGAATTGGTTAGTTTAAGAGTGAAGATACACCTAAAATATATAGTGTTTTTAGACACATTTTTATACCTATTTTTGAGATATTGCGCTTTAATGGAAGGTATTTTTATGTTTTTCTTGCAAATACAAGTAAAAATGGAAAAATTGCTTAAAGGAGTGAAAAATGATCAAATTTGGAGGAAAAATGTGAAAACTTGTGTAAAAGAGTTTTGGCGCCTAAGCGCCAGATCCGACGCTTACGCGCTTGTTAAACAGAGAAGGCCGCGCCTAAGCGTCGATGCCCCGCTCTTAAGTGTCAGTGGCAGCTACTAGACGAGTAAAATTAGTTTTCATGAATTTCGAAGAGGTTTTTTATGCACACATTAGATTAATACGTGGTTGTAACCACCATGGATAAAAATTATCATGAAAGGATGCATCTCTTGGGCAAATACATCGAATCAAGACACATTTTGAAGAGATCCCAAGGCACCTCTTGGAAAACTATAAAAGAAAGAATAGAGGACTTAGAAAAGAGTCCTGAAAATATTGGCAAGTTTTGAAAGTTCTTCTCTTGGGAGTTAGTTCGGAAAAAAATTCAGGAACCACTTTTTATTTAATTTATCCTTTTTGTTATTTTATTTTGAGTGATTGTAAAAGAGAAGAGATTCAAAGGAACTTCAAGAGTTTGGTGGAAGACTTGAGATAAGTTTTTATCTTTTTGTTTTAGACTACTTTTGGTTTTAATAGAGACTTGTTGTTGGTTTGACAATGATTTCTACTTTTAAACAAAAGTGTGGTTTTGTTTTCTTCATGGATTCTAAGTAGTTTTATTTTTGTTTATTCTTAAAATGATAAGTAATTAATTTTTGGATGGAAGTTGTAGAGAGTATTGATCTTTAATGTTGGAATGGTTTTGTTTTCTCCATGAATTTTGAGTAGTTTCCTTTATCTTTCTTCTTAAAATGATAAGTAATTAAGTTTTAGATGGAAGTTGTGGAGAGTATTGATCTTTATTGTTGGAAGAAGTTGCGATAATTTAAATCCATGCACTTCATTTACTTCTTAATTTGGCCAATCCAGATGTTAAAATTTGTTGTGAGAGCATGTAAGAACCGGGTTGGTATTGTCTCAGTCAACAATTGGAAAGAATCACATGAGGTTGTATGAATGAGAATGTAGTTCATATGATTGAGTGCAAATAAATAGGGAAATATTGTAGAGTTAGAGGACTTTAAAGTGACAGGTTAAAGCCCCCAACTTGGTTTATTGTTTTAAGTTCTGATACAAGAATGTTAGCCCCCAACTGGAGGGAATCGAGGGAACTCTAGAGTGAGAGCTAGTATCTTCTCTGCCTAGCCGGTCTTCAGAACTATTTAAACTTTAAATTAGCCAATGTTCTTTATAGCATCTCTAGTAAAGGTAAAAAATACTATTAATCCTATTTGGCACAACACAATTTGCATACTTCCATAAAAAAATTCCTGTACTTATTACTGATTCATGATAAGAAGAACGATATATTCATATTAAATATTTTTCATCTACAAAAACTTTAGTTATCTTTTCACTGTTTCGTTAAATATCAAAAATACCAAAAATATTTAAATTTTAAATTCCTACAAAAATTGTTTTTAGTTTAATTAATTATCTTTTTAAAAATAGAAAACTTTCTAAAAAGTGCATATTGCATAATGTTTCCTGTGAGTTCGATATTCATGTCTTAATCAAAAATTCCTATATTACTTGATAACGATACATATACCTGCTTAGTATCCCAATATAAATATATATAAACTAAAAAGTTAAATTCATATTTTTCTTCAAGCTCAAGTTTTGGTTTTGTTGCAAAATAAGGAAATATAAGTGAAAAATATCATCATAACTATTGTTAACTGTGCATAAGCATTGAGTACGAGATCAAGTTTTTTAGCGTTGTTACAGGGGTAGAAAACTAAGTAAATTTCTATTTTTAGAATGTCTTATTTAAACTTTAAATATTCTATTGTATTTTGTATGTTGTATTTTATTTTATTTTATTTTCTGTTAGTGTATGCGTAGTTCAGGTTCTGAAGGACTAGTGCCCTATGATTTTGAATTAGAAAGAACTATTAGAAAATCACAAAAACAAAAAAAAAATATAAATCTTGAAAAATCTAAAACAATTACAGAAATGACAAACCAAAATAATCAAAATGCTGAAATTCATCAAGAGTTTAGAGTTTTAAGAGATTATGCCAACCCTACGGTAGATGAACTTCATTGTAGTATTCAAAAACCTGTTGCAGTGGCTAATTCATTTGAGCTTAAACCTGTCATTATCCAAATGGTATCAAATAATCAGTTTGGGGTATCACCAATTGAAGATCCAAATTTACAACTTACCAATTTTCTAGAATTGTGTGCTACATTTAAATACGATGGTATTTCAGATGATGTCATAAGACTTAGGTTATTTCCTTTCTCACTGAGGTAAAGTACTGAGGGATAAAGTTAAGATGTGGTTGAATTCGTTAGCACCTAGATCTATCAGAACTTGGGGTGATTTAGCACAAAAATTCCTTACAAAATATTTTCCACTATAAAAAACTGTGAAGCTTAGAAATGATAGTACATCTCTTAATCAGTTTGAAGGGGAATCATTTTATGAAGTATGAGAATGATTTAAAGAACTCTTAAGAAAGTGTCCACACCATGCTATACCAGATTGATTAATAATTTAAATCTTTTATAATGGATTAATTGGTTATGTTAGATCTATTATCGATGCCGCTGCTGGTGGTTCATTGATATCAAAACCATTTAATGACGCTTATGCTTTAATTGAAGAGATGGATACCAATAATTTTCAATGGCCTTTTGAGAGGGTAAATCCAAAGAAACTAGCCAACATTCATGAAACTGATGCATTTACTATGTTAGCAAATCAAGTTGCTGCAATTTCAAGGAAGTTAGACCAATTTGGAATGAATTTTTCTCAACCAATTTCCATGATTAAATAGAATTCATTAGGCCAAATGGTAGATTCTCAAGCATCATTAAAAACTTTGAATGTCATAAATAATAAGTAAAATAACTCATATTCCAATTATTATAACCCAGGTTGGAAGAACCATCCCAACTTTAACTGGAATAACAGTTTGGATGGTAATAATCAGTAATGGGGGAACAACTAAGTAAACCCATTAAGAAACTGAAACAACCAAGGGAATAATAATTATAGATCTATTTATCCTCCAAGTTTCAACAGTAATACACAATTTAAGGATAAGAAGTTGTCTATAGAAGAAGTGGTGTTACAAATGGGTAATTAGTTACAAAGTCAATTTATCTTTCTTGTTGATTTCATTGTGCTAGATATGGAGGAAGATAAAGAGATACCAATCATTTGGGGAGACCTTTCCTAGCCACAGGAAGAGCAATGATAGATGTGCAGAAAGGGGAATTAATAATGCACGTCAATGATTAAACATTTACTTTTAACATTTCAAAATCAATGAAATACCTTGCAAAAGGTAAAGATGATGAATGCTATAGAATGAATGTTATAAGATATCTGAGTGTCTGCATTATTTTGGTGATGGTTTGTTTGTGGGGTTGCCCGTAAGAAGCTGTCGGTCGTCGGAATCGAAATCCCGTCGCCCGCTTCGGAAGGACGTTGAAGTATGAAATCAAACTGACCCCATAATTTTCATAGTTTAAAATGCAAGAGCACTGTACCTCAAATCTTGTATCTACTCCGAAGGATAAATACAAGACTTGAGGATGAGACTCGATCAAATAAACTAAGGAAAGTATGACGTCCGTTTGGTCTGAGAAACCTTTGTATTTGCTGACAAGTTCCCCTATTTAATATAAAGGATTAAATAGGGTTTATATTGAGCTGGGTTCGAACATGCTTCCTATAAGGGCAAGCCCCTATAGTTAATTACATCTTAAATGACCAAAACCACTTAAGAAGACTCTTGATAAAAATCAAGAAATATTATCTTCAAGAAATTTCAAAGGGTGGGACTCTTCAACGAAATCGGACATAGAGGTGTGCAACGGGATTGGTTCAAATTTGGAACATTTTTTTATTGAATCCAAAGGAAGAAGAACTAGGGGATGTCATAGATCCAGAGGAGAACCTCGGTGACTTCCCAAGCTATCCTAATGTTTGGATTTGATTTTGAGGAGAAATATTTAGATGTTTCATCCTGCCAATTTTATTAGTTAGGGCTTACATTCGTGTGAAATTATCACACGAATAGCCTAGTAGATGTGAGGAATTAGGTCGTGACCAACGACAACCTCGGAGTCCTAAGACGAAATAGGGCTTATATTGTATAGCAGGGCTATGCAAAGGCCAAAAGATAAGGTGAGGATTTACGTTTCATAAGCAAGCAACCTCGAAGTCCTATGGCTTCGTTGTTTAAGTCTAAGGAAGGAAGATTGATTTAGCTGGGGAAGGCAGATTTTGCTGTTGAAGATGGTCGTGCTGCCAACTATACTAGCTCCAAGCTCCTCGTTGTAGCAGAGTTCAAGTTTCCTAGGTCATTTGGTTATAATGTCAAATCAGGTGACCCTATGGTTAAAGTTCTTTAAATTTTAT
>NW_018164683.1:104537-104860 GCF_001263595.1 Phalaenopsis equestris
CAACTTAATGAGTTCCATAATTTTATTTAAATCGTGGGAAGCCTCGTTAGCAACCGTAGGTTACCTCCTCCGAGGGATTCCCGATCATCCAATAGAGACGTCTTAATTTAGTTGAAGTTTTTGTTTTTGTGTGATGTTTGTGATTAAATTTTGAGTTTTTTTATATTTTGAATGTTGTAGCGGTGAATTTTATCTTGGTTGATTTTAATTTTGGTTTTGGGTATGTGGCTATCCTAATGGTTTTAGTTTTCATGCAGGATGAGATCATTTTTTAGCATGCAAATTTGTAGGTATAAAAAATACAGTATGAAAGTACAAGAAAA
>NW_018164683.1:104960-105365 GCF_001263595.1 Phalaenopsis equestris
CCTTAAAGCTCAGTGAACATCGATGTCTCAATTATATTTAAGAAAGGGATAATTATCATTTATCATTTAATTTTGAAATATATATGGGTGAAAATCCTTAAAGGGGCAAGTTATTGTAATTTGAACACTTAGCCAATTTTTAGTCCTAATTGGGCTTAATGATGTTTCAAAGATGTTTGATTTTGTTATGTTCATTTCTCTAATCCTCTTTTAGTTAATTTTGATTAAGCCTAAGTCACCACTAAGCCCTTAAGACCTAGGTGAGTGTCTTAATTAATTTTGAAAAAGGTTAAACTTTAGGTGTTCATGATTCATGATTTGGATTTTATTTGAAAATCAAAATAGGGGTATTAAATTGAATAGTTATTGACTTCAAAAGTCATACCCCTAAGTCCAAGATCATTT
>NW_018164683.1:105669-106117 GCF_001263595.1 Phalaenopsis equestris
ATTTATTTTAATTTATATAATTATTTTAATGCAAAAATATGATTTCTCAAAGAAAATTCCTAACTTGACCAAGGTAAATTGTAATCTTTTGAAATTCTTACTGGAGGTAGACCTAGACCAGAGAAGCCTTTGGATCAAATTTCATAATTTTTTGAATTATCTATGATTTATTAGAGTTATTTTAAGTTCTGAGCTATTTAATAAAGATAAAATATTTTGGGTGGTAAAAATTAAATTTTATATTTTTTTAAAATCTCCCTAAGGCCATAGAACTTAAAGGAGCAAATTTTATATTTTTCTGATTTTTATTTGATTTATTGGAATTATTTTAGTGAAAACTCATTTTTAGCCTTTTAAAAATTATTTTTAAGATTTGAAAATAAATATCTTTATTTAGAAAATCAGGAAAAATATTCTAATTGTTCCTAAGTGATTAGGAAACAATTTA
>NW_018164683.1:106457-106764 GCF_001263595.1 Phalaenopsis equestris
AAGTCATTTAAATGTTTATATTTTTCAAAATCAATTATCTTAGTGATTTAATATTTGAAAATTTTAAAGATGTTTTAAATGACTTGACCCATGAAATTATTTCCAAAAGTTTCTCTGTTTATGGTAGACCTTCCAAAATTTCCTTAGTATTTATAATAAAAATGCTAATTTCCATGATTATTTCAAGGAAATAATGTGAAATATCTTGAAAAATATAGATCTCCATATAGAGACCTCCTTTGACTTTGGAAAAATCAGAGAATGTTCCCCCTTGCAGAGGCTACAATATGTCAAAATTTCAAGTCAA
>NW_018164683.1:106824-107945 GCF_001263595.1 Phalaenopsis equestris
AATTAATTAAAAATATTTTATGCATCAAATGGGCTTGAAAATTATTCCACATTATTCTCCTCTGTTCACTGAGCAAGAGGGTATTTTTATTTTATTTTTGTGATTTTTCTACACAAAGTTATGGATTTTCTAAGTTAAGGGTATTTAAATAAATAGGAAAAAGCCCTATTTATCTATTTAAACAGTGCATGCTGACTAGATCCTAGACAGCTCCGAAGGCATGCGTGGTGCGCTCTGGTTGGACGCCGCCGTCCACGTAGCTGCTAACTTGACCCGCGGTTTATGTCCCGAAGCACTGTCCGGCTCGATCTCCCCCATTCATTTGATACACGCTTGATCAAACGACTCTCCGTCATCGTCCCCAATGGAATGATCCCGTGCCCGTCCACACTAAAACCTTAAGATCTTGGCCTAGACTCAACCAAATCACTTCAGGTTTGATCCTATGGACTCATCAAAGTGGGACGAACATATCCATATGGTTAACACACCATGAAATCAAGCTTAAGTAAATGGAGAATTAAAATAAGCTCGGGAGGAGCAGGAGTTTTATACCTTTGCTCTGAGAAGGGAAGCTTCGATTAGAGGTGCTCGGTACGTTCGTTGGGGTCCAGGGAGGCTAGGGATTAAGTCCCTGGTCTTGGTGTAAGGCCTAAGTATGAATTCGATCACGGCCGGATTTGGGTGTTGGTCTAGAGCTATGGTAGAGGCTTTGTGGAAGGGGGATTTGATGGGGCTCTTGCTTCTTTCACTCTTGTGAAGGTGTGGGCACAAGCAATTGAAGTTTGGTGGAGTGTGGAGGTGTATTGGGTTCTGTCCTGGTTTCTGGCAAGGTTTCAAGCTCGAAATGGAGCTCCGGCAAGGGGAATGGGTGAGGAAAAATGGTTGGGATGCACTGAGGGGATCTTAGGGAAGCTCTGTGTGAATTTTGGAGAGGCCTCTCTGAGAAATTTTCAGCACTTAGATCAATGGCCATGGAGGTGGCCTTTTATAAAAATGGGGTTATGGTGGCTGTCTTGGCTAATTAGGAGGTGTAATGTGGTGCTTAGGTGGAGGGCAGAGGAGCTCCATAGTTTGATTTGGATGAGCTGGCCTCTAGGTTTGATTTGGGTGAGATGCCA
>NW_018164683.1:109218-110767 GCF_001263595.1 Phalaenopsis equestris
CAAGGGATCTAGACTAGAAGTTTGAGTTCAGGGTTGTGAGTGAATGTGTGTGTAGATGAGTGTAGTGAATTCCTTAGCTCCAGACCAAGACCCAGGGTCAACCCTAAGGTTCAACAATCCTAAGGGTGACTCATCTTGAGTTTCCCCACAGTGACCCCACCTACTAAGTATTTAGAGGTTGAGAGCAATATGTGGAACTCCAAGTTGAGTAAATAAGAGGGTAGAATTTCTAATGGTGAGGGTTCCAAGTCTAGTTTTCTAGGAATAGTAAAAAAGAAAAGCCCTATGGCTAGACCCTCGGCTACAAAAGAGGAAAAACTAAACCTCAACCAAAAATGAGGTCAACATTGAGCAAATGTCATTTCAAGACTACTTATGAAGAAAAATCTAAAGAAAAAGATTTTAAACACGAGCAAGAAGAAGAATTAGATCAATGTGTAATCCTTTTTAAGGAAGATTCAAGTTATGTTCAAAAAAGTTTTGAAATTTTGAACACGATAGACAAAGATAAATCGTTTTGTCCATCTATTGAAAAACCTCTAGAACTTGAGTTGAAATTACTTCCTGAACATTTAAAATATGCCTTTTTAGGAGATTCCTCTACTTTACCTGTTATAATTTCCTCAAAGTTAATAAAGAAAGAAGAAGAAAAGGTGATAAAAATTCTGAAAAAAATTAAGAAAGCCTTCGGATGGACAATTGCTGATATTAAAGGAATCAGTCCTTCAATTTGTATGCATAGAATTAATCTGGAAGAAAATTACAAACCCAGGGCTGATCCACAAAGGAGATTAAATCCTATTATGAAAGAGGTTCTTAAGAAAGAAATTTTAAAGTGGTTCGATGTTAGAATTATCTACCCTATTTCAGATAGTGCATGGGTTAGTCCAATTCACTGTGTTCCTAAGAAAGGAGGAGTAACTGTAACTGTGAATGAGCATAATGAGTTAATACCTACTAGACAAGTTACAGGGTGGCAAATATGCATTGATTATAGAAAATTAAATCTTTCCACTACGAAAGATCATTTTCCACTATCATTTTTAGATCAAATGCTGGATAGACTAGCTGAGCATAAATACTTTTATTTTCTGGATGGATATATTGGTTATCACCAAATTCAAATATCTACTGAGGATCAAGAGAAAATAACATTTAGCAGTCCTTATGGTACTTTTACTTTTAAAAGAATGCTCTTTAGTTTATGTAATGCACCTGCTACATTTCAAAGATGTATGATGGCAATTTCTTGTGATTTATTTGAAAAAAGGATTGAAGTCTTTATGGATGACTTTTTAGTGTTTGGAAGTTCATTTGACTCATGTTTAGAACATTTATCTAAAGTTCTTAAGCACTGTGAAGAAACAAGTTTAGTCCTTAATTGGGAAAAATGTCAATTTATGGTAGCAGGAGGAATTGTATCAGGTCATCAAATATCAGAAAATGGTATGGAAGTAGATCTTGCTAAAATTTAAGTGATCGCTAATTTACCTTATCCAACAAATGTAAGGGAAATTAGGATTTTTTTAGGACATGCTGGATTCTACAG
>NW_018164683.1:110812-111146 GCF_001263595.1 Phalaenopsis equestris
TTGGAGAAAGATGCAATTTTCAATTTTGATGAGGAATACCTAAAAGCTTTTAAATTATTAAAAGAAAAATTAATCACTGCACCAATTATAGTTTCACCAAATTGGGAAAAATATTTTGAACTTATGTGTGATGCAAGAGATTACGATATTGGAGCTATTTTAGGATAAAGATATAATAAAATTTTGAAAGTTATTTACCATGCTAGTAAAACTCTTAATGAAACTCAAATTAATTATACAACAACTGAAAAAGAGTTATTTGCAATAGTATATACCTTTGATTAATTTAGATCATATTTTATTGTAACTCATTGTATAGTGCATACAAATCATT
>NW_018164683.1:111336-112868 GCF_001263595.1 Phalaenopsis equestris
AAAAATTGTTCACTGTAAATGAGTGGTGTGTTCCGTGGTATGCCGACGTTGTGAACTATATTGTTAGTGATCTTAAACCCTATGGAATGACATACCAACAAATGAGGAAATTTATTTCTGAAACTAAGACTTATTTTTGGGATGACCCATAGTTATATAAATAAGGAAAGGATATGATCATTCGAAGATGTATACGATTAGAAGAAACTTATCAAATTATCCAAAAATGTCATAATTCTAATTTTGGGGGACATTTTGGTGTTAATAAAACAACATACAAAATTCTCCAATCTGGATTTTATTGGCCTACAATTTTTAGAGATGTTAATGCTTATATCAAAGCTTGTGATAGATGTCAAAGAGTAGGCAATTTTTTTAGAAGAAATGAGATGCCCCTCACTTATATGATAGAAGTTGAAATATTTGATGTTTGGGGATTAGATTTCATGTGACCATTTATACCTTCTTTCGGAAATGTATATATTCTGTTAGCAGTCGACTATGTATCCAAATGGATAGAAGCTGTTGCTTTACCTCGATGTGATGCTGAAAGTGTTGTAAAATCTTTGAAAATGAACATATTTTGTAGATTTGGGATGCCGAGAGTTATCATTTCTGATGGGGGAAGTCATTTCAGAAATTCTATTATGAAGAAATTATTAAAGAAATATAATATAAATCATAGAATTGCTACTGCGTATCTTCCTCATACAAGTGGTTTGGCTGAATTGTCCAATCAAGAAATTAAAAAAATTATGGAAAAATCTGTGAATCTAACACAAATGGATTGGTCAGTCAAACTTTCAGCCAAACTTGATTATGCTTTATGGGCTTATAGGACTGCATATAGAACTCCCATAGGAGCGTCCCTGACCAAAAGAAAATAGGTTGAGATTTTCATACCTCTTTTATATTGTTTTTAATTTTATATTGTTTTTATCTTTTATATTGTTTTTAATGATATTGCACTTTAAAGCAAGGTATTTTTGATGTTTTGTTGCAGGAATGATGAATTAGGGTCAATGGAACAAAAATATGCAAAAAAGAGAGAATTTGGAGCAAAAAGGATCAAAATGTGGAGAATTGCACTAGGGCGCCGAAGGCGCCATCGAGGCCGCCGACAGAGCCATTGAGGCCGCTGACGGTGCCATCGAGGCCGCTGGCGGCGACCTGTTGGCGCGGCTACAGGACAAATTCTCCAGAAGGGCGCCGACGGCCCCACCGGGGCCGCCGACGGCGGTATCGACGGTTATGTGACATGTACAGTGGATAAGGCCGAATTTTGGAGGGATGCGTAAGAAACTCTTGGGAAACCTCATCCACATCTTTAAAGAGAACATTTTGGCCGAAAATTGTAAGCTTGGAAGCTATAGGAAGGAGAGACTTTTGGATTCCCGGAGGTTAGAAAGGATCCATTAGGACGTAGAAAGCTGGTTAGAGTGTATAACTATGAGGAATTCTTTGAGAAGTTGTAAGAGTGCAGGGAAAGTGAGAGATTTCTTCCTCCTTGCTACTTCGATGAGGAATTGTGT
>NW_018164683.1:113818-114680 GCF_001263595.1 Phalaenopsis equestris
ATATACATACATATATATATATATATATAAATATACATAAAGTTGCAGTCAAGTTTTTGGCATCGTTGCTAGAATTTAAATCTTCTAGTAGCGTCATCAAATTCTTGTAATTGTTGATTTACAAAAAAGGTCAGTCAACTAAGGAAAGGAAATCTTCTAGTATGTTCCGTGGTATGCCGATGTTGTGAACTATATTGTTAGTGATCTTAAACCCTATGGAATGACATACCAACAAATGAGGAAATTTATTTCTGAAACTAAGACTTATTTTTGGGATGACCCATATTTATATAAATAAGGAAAGGATATGATCATTCGAAGATGTGTACCAATAGAAGAAACTTAGGTGTTGATAAAACAGCATACAAAATTCTACAATCTGGATTTTATTGGCTTACAATTTTTAGAGATGTTAATGCTTATATCAAAGCTTGTGATAGATGTCAAAGAGTAGGCAATATTTCTAAAAGAAATGAGATGCACCTCAATTATATGCTAAAAGTTGAAATATTTGATGTTTGGGGATTAGATTTCATGGGACCATTTATACCTTCTTTCGGAAATTTATATATTTTGTTAGTAGTCGACTATGTATCCAAATGGATAGAAGCTGTTGCTTTACCTCGATGTGATGCTCAAAGTGTTGCAAATTTTTTTGAAAATGAACATATTTTGTAGATTTGGGATGCCGAGAGTTATCATTTCTGATGGGGGAAGTCATTTCAGAAATTCTATTATGAAAAAGTTATTAAAGAAATATTATATAAATCGTAGGATTGCTACTGTGTATCATCCTCAGATAAGTGGTTTGGCTGAATTATCCAATCGAGAAATTAAAAAAATTATGGAAAAATCTGTGAAT
>NW_018164683.1:114755-133165 GCF_001263595.1 Phalaenopsis equestris
AATGTCCCCATATAGGCTAATATTTGGGAAAGCTTGTCACTTACTAGTTGAACTTAAGCATAAATCATATTGGGCTATTAAAGAGTTCAATTATAATTTAAAAGATGCTGGTGAGAAAAGATTGTTACAGTTAAATGATCTTGAAGAGATAAGGAATGAATCTTATGAGAGTGCTAAGATTTATAAGAAAAAGATGAAAATGTGGCATGATCAAAAGATTCTTACTAAAAATTTTCAGCCATGACAACAAGTTTTGCTATATAACGCATGGTTAAGATTATTTCCAGGCAAACTTAAGTCTATGTGGATGGACCCATTTGTTGTGATCAAAGTTTATCCTTATGGAGCTGTGGATATTAAAGATCCTAATTCTGAGAAAATTTTTAAAGTGAATAGACATAGACTGAAACCTTATTACATAAGGGATCAACATAAATATAATGATGGAATGATGTTGGGTCAAGCAGAATGAGCACTGGTTACATCGGGCTAACGGCGTAAAACCAAGGGCTTTGTGTTTTTGCTTTGGTTGTTGTTTTGAGTCTGATTAAGAAATTTGGAGCAGTATTTTTGAGTTTATTATGTGCTAGTCATGATTTTTAGACTTTATTTAGTGACCTAGACATGTTAGAATAAGAATTTGGACATTAAGTTGACTAGTACAAAAATCTGCACTGACGCTTATGCGCCAGATCTAGTG
Source organism: Phalaenopsis equestris (assembly GCF_001263595.1). Taxonomy (NCBI): domain Eukaryota; kingdom Viridiplantae; phylum Streptophyta; class Magnoliopsida; order Asparagales; family Orchidaceae; genus Phalaenopsis; species Phalaenopsis equestris. The sequence goes on from NW_018164683.1 coordinate 115,456, forward strand.
CTTAAGCGCGGTAATTTAATCACATGTGCAAATTTTGATTTCTAGAAGGTGTAACTGCAACTTAGTTGGAATAAAAGTGTCTTGGCAGTTTCTAGTCATGCCTAGAAGTTATGAGGGGGAATTAGGCCTATAAATAGAAGGGGTTTGTGAAGGAATTTCACCCCAAATTATTTTAAGCCCTAAAAGTCTAAGAAAGAGAGAGATTTAGAGAAAATGTCTTCAAGGGAGATAGATTTGAACAAGAAGGAAGAAGCCATGTGGAAGAAGTTCATTAGTCAAAGTGCATAGGAGATGTATAACCGTTTCTTAGTCGTTAGTATTGAAGGGATATCGGAGAAGATCAACTAGATGGAGAATACTATATCTGTATTAGAGACTAAGGAGCTTGAATTGCATGCTCATTTAGAAAATATTGGGTGGCAACTTAAGATGCAATTCAGCCAATCCAGTTATATAGAGGAAGCGGATAAGACGATGTTCCTTAAGCAAAAGTGAATCGAAGATGATAATAAAAGTGGATCGAAGATGATAGTAATAGAGTTCGTCACCACCGTCTGTTTTATCAACTCTATTTTCCTGGAGAGACTATTGAGAGACAAAAATTTGTTCCTTCTAATGAAGAGTGGCATTAAGTTAAGTGTTAGGAATTGTGTGTTCGGAGTCATGTTTTTAAGGGTGTTAGTGTTTATGTCTTGTGTTTAGTGTTTGTGTCACTTAAGTGTTTAATTGTAAATGTGTGTTAAGTGTTTTGTACTTAGGAAAATTTTCTCTTCCAAGAGAGAACTAAGTGTTAAATATGTTTGTACTTGTTTTAAAGGCATAGGCTTTAGAGCATCTAGAGGTGAGAGGCTAGATAGTTCTGATGCAAAATTGAGATGCTAAGAAATCGGCCTTAAGTTAGCCAATGTCCTTTTCTAGCACCATAAGGGGATAAATAATAGGTATGCTCCTATTTATCACTGACAACATTATATTTTTAAGCATTTCATTCCTTCACATTATCTAGGTCATTGCACATGAAGAATAGTCTTTAATATCTTAAAATTCTCCAAAACAACTTATCTAGAAAAGTTATCTTTATATCTAGAAAAGTTTTCCTTAGATTGAATATTTTCATTTTGGAAGAGTTATTAAAAAAACCACTTTAATCGATATTCCAAACTAAGACTTGATAGTAGTTGATAGTAGTAAATATAGTAGTAAATTAGAATTAGCCTAAGAGATTTCTTACCTCGCTTCTCTGTGGGATTGATACTTGGGGTCTTAAAATAAAACCCTACAATACTTAAAATGACACATATACTTGGATAGAACCTTTAGTGTGTGAAATAGAAATCAAATTCTAAATTTAATAAAATATTATTTTGCACACTAGCCGCTTAAATATAAATTGGGCCAAGTTTTTTGTCATCTTTAGGAGTTTAAAAATCTACGTAATTGTGAGTCAGTTCAATGATCAATGGGTATATTCCTCAAAACAATAAAATCCTTTGCAACTCCGTGGATGTAGGTAGTTTGTCGAACAATGTAAATCTATGTGTGTTTCCACTGCGTCTTTTTGCATTGCAATTTTTTCTTGATCTAGTTTTAAACTTTATTATCATCATTTTTCACAACAATTGGTATCATAGCCCTAGTTTGAATTTAAGGAAGAATAATGGCCAGAGACGAAGTGAAGGCCTTAGGGATTGAGAAGTTTGATGGCACAAATTTTGGGTGCTGGACGATGCAGATAGAGGACTACCTCTATAGGAAGAGACTTCATCTTCCGTTACTAGGAAAGCAACAAGAGAAGATGGATGATAGAGAAGATGGATGGGGCCGATTGGAATTTGTTGGATCTATAGGTTCTGGGGGTTATTTTATTGACCCTATCGATATCAGTTGCACATAACTTCATTAAAGAGAGGACCATTGGGGATCTCATCACAACTTTGTCAGGTATGCATGAAAAGCCATCGACAAATAAGAAGATGCGTCTGATGAAAAATTTATTCAACTTAAAAATGGTGGAAGGTGTGTTTTTCATTTAGCATTTGAATGATTTCCACACCATCACAAATTAATTATCGTCTGTTGAAATTAATTTTGATGATGAGATAAGTGTACTAATATTGTTGGCTTCATTATCAAGTAGCTTGGAAACCATGAGGATGGCAATTAACAACTTTGCAGGTAAAACTAAGCTAAAATATGATAATATTTGTGATTTAATTTTAGCTGAGGAGGTGCGCATGAAGGATTTTGGCGAGACCTCGTGTTTGATTTTGTCACTGAATGTTAATTCTAGAGGATATCACAAGACAGGAACTCAAACAGAGGAATATCAAAATCAAAGCATAGAAACAAGAGCAAGTCAAAGTTTGGTCAGCAAGCAACCTACTGGAATTGTAGCAAAACTGGCTAGATAAAGAAGAACTGCAAAAATCCTAAGAAGATAGAGAATTTTAGTGCTAATTTTGTAATTAAAGAAGTGCAACGCGCACTATTGCTTACAATTTATAACTTCATTGACGACTGGATACTAGACTCAGAGGCTTCTTGTTTTGCATCTTCCAATAGAGAGTTAATGGAAAAATATGTTGCAGATGCCTTTGTGAAGGTTTACGTGGCTGATAGAACAACTTTAAACGTGGTTAGGATGGGAGATGTTGAAATTATACTCCCTAACAAGAATAAATGGATCTTGCAAAAGATCGGACACATTCCTGAACAGAAGAAGAACCTCATTTCTGTTAGGCAGCTTAATGACGGTGCTCATTCAATAGTGTTCTCTAATAACACCTGAAAGGTTACCAAAGGAGCTGGTACTGGCTCGGGGAAATAAGATTGGTACGCTATATATAACTACTAGTCTAATTAACAATATTGACACTACAATTACAGAGAGCACAGCAGACATTTCGCATTGTAGGCTTGGACACATGAGTCAGAGATGTATGAAAGAGCTTTAGTCCAGAGGTAAGCAACCATAACCGAAATAAGTTGATCTCAACATGTGTAAAGTTGCATTATGGGGAAGCAGAAGAAGTTCAGTTTCCTGAAAGGTAGTAGGGTGTGAAAGGCAGAAAAACTAGAACTTGTACACACAGATGTTTGGGGACCTTTCCCAATGGAATCTCTGGGAGGCTCTTGATACTATGTAACTTTCATAGATGACCACAACAAAAATGTATGAGTTTAGTTTATAAAGCATAAATCTGATCTATTTGATATGTTTAAAACTTTGAAGGTTATGGTTAAGATAGAGACAGATGTAAAACTGAAATGTTTGAGATCTGATAATGGTGGTGAGTACATCGATGGCGGGCTCAAGGAGTACTGTGCAGCTCAGAGAATTAGAATAGAGAAGACTATTCTCGGGACACCACTACAAAATGGAGTTGTAGAGCATATGAACAGGACCATCAATGAGTGTGCCAAGAGCATGAGATTGCACGCTGAACTACCACCAACTTTCTGGGCTGATGCAGTCAGCACTATAACTTACTTGATCAACAAGGGGCCATCCATCCCATTAAGCTGTGAATTACCTGAGGAGGTCAGGAGCGGCAAAGAGGTTAAATTTTCTCATCTTAAAACTTTTGATTATCTTTCTTATGTTCTAATCAATCCTGATGTCATAGCAAGCTTGATGCTAAGTGAAAGAAATGTTGTTTCATTGGCTATGGAGACAAAGCTTTTGGCTACCGTTTCTGAGATGATCAGGATTGGAAGATCATTATGAGCAGAAATGTGATCTTTAAAGAGATGATGATGTGCAAGGACAAAGCCAGTGCAAATTCTGAAGCAACTCCTCAGGAGTTGGAGTTCAAGAGGTTTGACGATCTAACAGAGGTCACAATACATGAAAAAGATATGATTGATGAGGAAAGTGGGTCTGGGGAACCCATTTCTATTATTCACAATCTGGTTCAAAGTCATTCACTACTCCAGCTACCTTTCGTAGGTTAGTCAGAAGCAGGCGTTCTCCATAGTGTTACTCACCAACTTTGAACTACATTCTGCTAACAGATAGTGGAGAACCATAGCAGATGAAAATTCTAGCAAGTGGGAGTTGGCCATGAAAGAGGAGATAAATTCCCTTCTATGAAATTAGACATAGGAGCTGATAGAACTTCCACGAGGGAAGAAGACACTGCACAACAAGTGGGTGTATCGGGTGAAGACTGAGCTTGATGGCAGTAAGAGGTACATGGTCAGACTTGTTGTAAAAGGGTTTCAACAGAGGCAGGGCATTGATTACTCTAGGATCTTTTTTATTGTGGTGAAGCTCACAACCGTTAGGACGGTACTGGCTATGGTTGCTACTGAAGATCTATTTTTGGAGCAATTAGATGTGAAGTCAACTTTTCTTCATGGAGACCATGAAGAAAACAACTACATGCACCAGCTTGAGGAGTTTGTGGTACAGGGAAAAAAAAGATTCAGTTTGCAGATTGAAGAAGATCTTCTATGGTTTGACGTAGGCTCATAGACAGTGGTACAAGAAGTTTGATAAATTCATGCTCAATGCAGGGTACATCAGATGTCAGGAAAATCATTTTTACTATGTCAGTTACTTTGAAGACTCTTATATCATCTTACTACTATATGTGGAAGATAAGCTTATTGCAGGGGCCAACATTGATGAGATCAATAATTTGAAGAAGCAGATATCAGAGCACATTATTTTGAAGGGTTTGGGAGCGACGAAGCAAATCCTAGTTATGAAGATTGTCAGAGAGGCTTTCACAGGCTGAATATGTGAAAAAGGTGCTTAGCAGATTCAATGTATACAAGGCCAAATCAGTTGGCACACCTTTGGGCTGTCACTTCAGACTCAATAAGAATCAATCACCCAAGACAGAGAAGGAACAAGACTACATGAGTAAGGTTCCTTATGCTTCAGCTATTGGTTCACTCGTGTATGTTATGGTGTGCACCAGACCAGATATTTCCCATGCAGTGGGAGTTTTAAGAAGATACATGAGTAATCTAAGAAATGAATATTCAGAAGCTTTGAAGTGGATCTTGAGATACTTAAGAGGCTCTTCAGAAACCTGCTTGTGTTTCTCAGGAAAGATTCTAGAAATGCATGGCTATGTTGATGCAGATTTAGCTGGAGACATTGGCAGTAGGAACAGTACTATAGGCTATGTTTATACACTTGGTGGCACTGCAGTGTCATGGGGCTCAAATCTATAGAATACAGTTTTGTTGTCCACTACTGAGGCTGAGTACATCGTAGTGTCAGAGGCGTAAAGGAGATGATATAACTATAGAGTTTCCTGGAGGAACTGGGTAAAGAGGTTCAAAAGGGTTCTATTTATAGTGATAGTCAGAGTGTCATATCCCTCGCTAGGAATCCAACATTTCAATCCAGAACCATGAACATTCAGATCAGGTATCACTTCATACGGTCATTGTTAGATGAAGAGCAGTTGCTCCTTGAGAAAAATTATGGAAGCAAGAACCCTGCTGATATGTTAAATAAGGGTGTTACTCTTGAAAAATTGAAGTTATGCTCTACTTCAGTTGGTTTTCTATTGTGAAGACATGGGCTTTGAGTTACAGAGGTGGAGGATATCATGTTTGAAAAAAAAATGAAAATGTTGGTACAACCAACAGAAGATGCAGCCAGTAGGTGGTGCAGTTAGTGTCCCAGTCTTCAACTAAGAGAATTCTAAATGAAGCATGGGATACTTCACACGGTCTTGCCGCCCTGTTTACGTGGTCCCATCTCCCTATTTATGCAGTCCTACCAAAATCATTCTCGCCCTTTTGGTCTCACGCGGAAACGCGTTTAAGAATTTCCTTACTTGTTGTTATTGGCTTAATTAGCTCTTTCCTGTTGCTTATAAAAGCCTAAAGTGACCTACTCTCAAAAACAAAATCTCTTCAGCTGTAGTGTGTAAGAGAAAAAGAAAAATAAAAAGCTGTTGTTTTTTTTCTCTTCCTTTCGGTTTGCCAACAACAAAAGAAAACTTTTGCTCTTTTGTTTTATTCCTCTCACAGGGAGAGAGAGAGGAAGAGAGAGAGAGGAAGAGAGAGAGGATGCGAGAAAGAAAAAAGAGTTTTTTTACTTGTAATCATCGAGGTGATCGAGGGGTATATTCCTCAAAGAAACTGCAACTCTATAGATGTATGCAGTTTGTCAAACCACGTAAATTTGTGTGTGTTTCTACTGTGTTTTTTTTTCTTTACTATTTTTTCTCGATCAAGTTTTTCACTTTATTACCATCATTTTTCACAACATAGATGAGCAGGGTGAGGGGTTTCAGAAACACTACAACTATCCCCTCTACTAGACATGTTTTTGAAACTACATTTTTTGCTTGTTTTGATAAAGGTCCTCCTATCATTTCTGCAAAATATATAAATTAAGTAGTAAATTTGAAAGCTTTAATTATATGTAATTTAAATTTTGCTACATTTTCTTTTTAAAAACTTCAATTAATATTTCTAAAGTCTCTTCTATCAGTGAGTGGTAGACCAAAGGTAACATGAAAAGAAAATCTTTAAAAATAAGGGCATTTATACACATAACACGCGACTCTATTGTATTTACACATCTCACACAAAAAATTTCTTATGCAAAGTCAAAGTTGAGGTCCTAAACAACGTATACACTGCTAAATTCAATATGTAAATCCTTTTAATTTTAAAAGAATAGAAATGCGATGCACTGTTCAACTCAGGTACTCGGATTGCAACTTAAGAATGTAAACGATTTCAACACAAGTCATGCAGTAAAAAACAAAGAACATAGAAAAAAAAATAACAGTAATTTTTTTAGTTCATTCATATTTCATATATCATTTTTTTAATAAATAAGTGATCAATCATGCTTTTATAGAAATTGAAACTAGGTGTTTTAATGTATAATGAAAAGGTTACGTGTTAGATTTTTAAATGCATAAAAATTAGGTGGAATTCATGTAAATGCCCATTTAATCATTTGAATCAAATTTAATTCAATTCAATTCAGTCTGGATATGTTTGCAGTAGTTAGGGGTATATGATTTATTTTTGCCTTCTTTTTCCTACCCATGGATCTGACTACATGTTTGACGATGACTCGAATATGGTCACACTATTGTGGATCAAACGGTGTCCCTTTTGGATGAGGCTTGGACTTGGGATCATCTTGCATAATAAATTCTTTGCTCATATGTGGTTGGCCTTGAGACTTAAGAATCATATCTCAACTACAAGCTTCTTCAAAATTAAGTGATCTTCTTATCATGTGGCTAACTTGATACTAACAAACTTCTTGGCATTATAAGTAGTTTAATGTTTTCCAAAAAGCTTTAGGATTCATTAAAGTATCTCTGAGAAGGAAAAGAAGAAGATTTTTTGAAACATTATAAAGAATGGAAGAAAAATGTGAAGAAGTTTTCACTACAGAGCTTTAGGAATCCTTGGATCACCTCTACCCTCCTTTCTTCTTCCTTCCCGTAGCTAGGTGACAAGATTTCACAAGGAGGAAAAATGAATCAAAGAAGTTATTAAAATAAGAAAATAGTAGTGGTTTAAAGGTGCTAGCCTGGTGATGCGGAAAATCGGGAAAATTGATATTAAATTAATAATAATGATGCAATGTAACCCAAACAATAATGTAACTTTAATGAAAATGATTTATCTTTAAAACCTCTTTTAAAGTCCCAATTCCATTTTACATATAACACAAGTATACGTATCATTCAAGTAAAATAGGGCTCTAATGGAGTCCTAGATATCAATCCCACAAGGAAGCTAAAAATATATATAAGCTAGTTATTTATATTCTATTATAAACTAAAAATAAAAACAAAGTAAAGTACAAAGTTTGAAGCTAAACTACTTAAGTGAAATGCTACTAAATATGCAGATGTACGACTATAATAAGTAAATTAAATTAGATGCTAAACTTTCGAAAGTAAATTGTTGAAATAAAATAAAGGATTTTGTTGAAGATAAGTTCAAGTATGAGAAAACATCCTTCCCCTTTACAATGAAATATGTCTTGTGAAGAAATTGAAATCATTTGAAAAATATATGTAAAAACTATTTTGTGTCAAATAGGAGCAATCCTATTCTCTTCCCTCTCTCGAGTGCTATAAAGAACATTGACTAATCCAGAGTTTGATCCCTAATTCTTCCCTAATTCTGTGGTTAGGTGTTAGGTTGGGAGGATACCGGGTGTCACTCTAGAGCTCCCACTACTCCCTCACCTGATGGCTAACATGCTCGTATTAGTTTCCAGTCAAATGAACCAAATTGGGGATTCTAATTTGTCTCCTTTAAATCTTCCAATTCTACATCCAACGAAGTATATTTCCCTATTTATTTGCATCCAATCTTTATGAAGTATATTTCCCTATTTATTTGCATCCAATCCCATGGATGAAATACTCTCCCATGAAATCAAATGTGATTCTCCCTTTGTTCTAGAAATTATATCCCCTTTTCAGAACAGATATTTCTCAACACATTTTAACAATTCAATTGGCCAGATCGAAAATTAAATGAAGATCATAGTTCAAATCATCACAAATTATTGACATTTAAAACCATAGGAAAAAAAATCAATTCTTCACAAAACCATTTCTTCAAAGTAGGGAGAAGGATAAAGAAGACTAGTCAGAATTCATGAGAAGGATACAATAAAATATGGATTTCATAAATAAAAACAAGTTTACAAATAAATAAAATGAAAAATACAACTTAACTTATAATCCTTCCCAAGCAAATTCCTAGAAGTTCTCTCCAAGTCTTTCCCTCTTTATAATCACTCCCAATTTTCTCTTAGAAATGTAATAAAAAAAGAAATCTCTCACATTCTCTCTCCTCTTACAGCCCTAGAAGAAAATCTCCTCTTCTCTCTCTCTCTCTCTCTAAGTCACACCAATTCTCTCTCTCTCTCTCTCTCTCGCACACTCTAGAAGTCCCTTTTCCTTTTGGGTTGCTTCCTCTAAAAAGAGTTTCAATTTCCCTCCAAAATTTAAAAGTCAAACTTTGAATTTTAAAATATTTTCCTCTTTGATCCAAGAGTCAAATTCCCTTAAATTGAAACCTTCCATAGTGTTTAAATGCATTGAATCACTCCATGTGGTGTTTGAAGCAAGTTTTCTTTTGAAAATTTGCGAAAAATTCATCTCGAACCACCTTAATTTGAAAATGTCGTGACTGACCCATCATGCGCCAATCTAGTGCATCATGCACCAATGCTCTGAATTTTGGGTATCATGCGCCAGTTTGGCGCATCATGCGCCAAACCCCAAAATTGGCTGTTTTTGCTCCAAATTTTGCTACTTTTTCCATTTTTTCTCCAAATGCCTAAAAAAGATATACCTGCGATAAAAACATAAAAATATCTTTCTTTAAAGTGCAATATCACCAAAAATAGGCATAAAAATGGTACTTAAAATAGTATTATTTTTGTGTATCACCTGGGTGTTCCAACACTGGGTGAAGCTACATGTGTAAGTAAGGAAATGTTATGAGGCCAAGGGTAGTGCAACAACACTAAGGTTTATTGTAGATAACGTTGCGGCTCTATAGTGTGTGCAACGATGCTCCTATCAGAATTTACACATCCAAAAAATTATATGATCCCATGACCCATATAATAAACAAATGTAAATAAAGCATACAATATAAACAAGCAAGAAAATAGAGCAAGATAATACTTGGGTTTCCTTCAAAGAAGAACTTGCTATTTTATCCTCAGCTATACAATATCAGATCTTTAATTGGGATGACTTAAGTCCATAGTTTCTCAAGTACCTTTACTATCTCTACCTAGCTAAGGCTTCAATCTCAATTCATTAACTTTAAAAATATGTGCAGTTCTTTTATCCTCAATATTAGCTTATTTAAATTGATGAACATTTACTACACTGAATTGACCAAACCACCCAAACATTAGTTTTTCTAAAAATAATCTAAAAAAAAATTTTTACAAACATACATCTAGTCTAGTTTTTAAATATTTTTTAATGAGCTTCTGATCTTACCATGTTTTCATGTGCTCTTTATAAATTTTGACATTCCTAAAGGCTTCCATTTTAATCCCCTTTAACTAAATCAACTATAGTAAATTTCACTCTACCATATCCTTAAGTTTGTAATTGAATTTCTTAATAGATCAACATGCCTTATGTTCTAATTCAATAACAAAGGGACAAGATTCTCCATAAATCAACCTACATGACTAATGTCGTGATACTATGAACTGCCTATTAATAATGTATGTATATTTGTCAATCGAGTGGTATACACATTTTTTGAGTTAATGTATTGATTCCATAGAGAACATATTAATTTGCAAATAAAAAAAGATAAATTTTCTAGTTTAGCAATCCTAGGTTTAGTTTATAGTGCTCAAAGTTTTGATGGTTTCTAAATCCTTACTTTGAAAAAAAAAGAAAATTTATCTGTCTTTCAGTTTTCTTTTTTTCTAAAAACATGATTCTATAATTTGGATCGGATGAATCCTCAATTTATTTTCAATGAATCCTCAATATCTTTTCAATGAATCCTCAATATATTTTCAATGAATTTCCCCTCCTCAATATTTTTCAAGTGCATAAGTAGTGTTTAGCCTCATCTTACAGTTAAGTTATCTAAGCCATGTAACATTTCTCGTGAATTCTCTAGTCCTCCATGAGGTTGTAATTTCTTATTAACAATATTTATATTCAACTCAGTAATTGTGTGTTAACCTATTGGCTCTTTTAGTTAACAATCAGATGTCCTAAATCATAAGGGTTTCTAACATTCCATGTAGTCAATTTTGAAGTAAATTATGTTTGGAAAGTTAATACATTAACATGTAATAAATCACTAATTAGAATAAGAAAATCTCATTGATTGAGTACAATTCAACATATTCCCAAATCACGTAAGCAATAAAATACATATCCCATGCACATGATTGAAGAAAACAATAACAAATCGATTGAAATCATAATAACAAATGTATACATAAAAAACAAATAAAAATCAAATAAAATTTGTTTCTCCATTTAATCAATGCTAAACAGATTGATAGACATCACACCTTCTCCCCATTCCTAGAATCAGTGTCTAGTTCATCTGGATGACCAAGAATTGGTTTAAATATGAGGAAAAACTTGTCTCCGCTAAGCAGGTTACTAAAAATTGTATATCTTTTCTTCTAAAATTGATCAAGCACAAGGGTTTCCCAAATGTATGCAAGAATCCAATCCTGTCTTATCCAACAATCTCAAGCATTCATAACGTCAGGATCTCTTGGAAGAAGCCTCCTCTTTATTAACTGAAAGTTAACACAGATGATAGTTATGTTCAGAGCGATACTGGCATTGGGGGAGTTTTGAAAACTCATTTTGGTAACTGCCTGTTATTCTTTCAGTCCCCTAAGATGCCCTAGAAGCTGAGGCCATTCCTATTTTTTGGTAATTGCTTATTGCTCTAGAATGAAAGTGGCATCATTTACAAGTGGAATCTGATTGTCAGCTGCTCATATTGATGCTTCAACATTAGATTGATAGCCTACAGTACCTCTTGCATTGGCTCAAATGAATTCAAGCTTGAGCAACAAAATTGAACATTGTCTACTCCTTCATTCATAGGGAAGGGAATAGACATGCAAATTGATTAGCTAAATGTTGACTTCCATTTTGGTTGATGTCTAGTTTCCTCCTTAGTAGCCTAGGATCTTGCCATAGAACTTTCCAGTTGACAATTCCTAGAGGACTAGAAAAGAAACCCTCACCATTAGAAATTCTAAACTCTTATTTGCTCAACTTGAAGTTCCACATGTTGGTCCTAACCTCTAGTACTTAGTAGGTGGGGTCAATATGAGGTAGCTCAGAGAGAGTTCCCATAGGATGGTCAAGCCTTAGGACTAACCCTGGGTGGTCTGATCTTGGACAGCCTAGCTTGCACACACTACACTTTCTCACACACCACAAACCTTATAACCACTTGCACTTGATTTGGTCTCCTGACTCCTTATGGAAAGCTCATATGGGTGGACCCAAACCCTTATCCCTTAGCTAAAAGGGTTAGGACTAGCATATTGAACATCCAAAGTGAGTCCTTATATGGTTCTCATGACTTGGAAATGGCTTCATGGCTTACCCACCCACTCTAGCATAAACTTTCTTCAAAATTACCAAAATACCCCCAAAACCCTAATTTTTGCCACTATGTAAAGGACCCAAAATGGGGTTTCCATTGGTCCATGGCCTGTTGGTGATGATTGGTACCTCAACTCTACAAAAATACCCATCTTGGCCTTTTACCCATAAAACACCCCCAAGTTACTAAAATTACCAAAATGCCCCTCATAACCCAAAATTTCCAAAAATTCTCAAAAATTCCAAAATCATCTCAATTGTCCCAAAAAATCAATTTGAACCACTCTTATAAACCCAATTTGGCCAAATTGACCCATTTTGACTAAAAGCCCCAAATTGCCCTTAAAGGGCCAACTTCCTCAAAATACCCCCAATGTCAAACAAATTGACCCCAATCTTGCTCAATTTTAATTCCAAACCAAAATTCAACATCTCTAATACCAATTGAAACTAAATACCAACCCAATTGCAAATTCAATTTCATCCAAACCCAAGTCTAACCCAAACTCCCCAAATTGACCTGATGTCGAAATTCCACCAAATTGGCCTTCCAATTCAATTCAAAATCACTTAAAATCCTTTCAAAACTCTTCATGTCATCTCCCTACACCAAATTAAAATTTTATTTGGCTGAAATTCACCCCCAATTTTAAAAGCCCAAACCCACCACATTTAATTCTAAAAGCCCAAACCCAAAATCCACTGGCATGAAATTTCTTCCCATCATCAATTTGATTAAATCAAACTATACCTCTTGAAATCCATCATTTCATTACACAAAATCAAGCCTCATGAAAAACTCCACAAAAATACTCCATAAATCAAAAAATCCCTTTTCATTCAAACTGACCAATCCAAGGACAAGCCATGAAGCCATCTCCAAGCCATAAGTGAGCCACATGAGCCTTTGCCACCTCATCAAGCTATTAATGATAAAAGGAGGAGTGATACACCTAAAATATATAGTATTTTTGTACACATTTTTATACCTATTTTTCAGAATATTGCACTTTAATGAAAGTTATTTGTGTGTTTTTCTTGTGGGTATAATCAAATGCATGGAAAATGCTAAAAGGAGTGAAAAAGGATCAATTTTGGAGCAAAAATTAAGAAATGTGCTAAAATGAACCAGGGGGCATAAGCGCCTAGGATTGACGCCAAAGCTCCAGAGCATTCCCGCCTAAGCGCCAAGTACCTCGCGCTTAAGCGCCGAAGTTAGTTACTTGAAGAAATATTTAATTGGAGCATATTTTTGAAGCAACCCTTGGGAAATAACCCATAGAAATAAAAATTCATTCAATTGACTTTTGAGGAGACAACTTCTAAAAGATTCATTGAATGGAGACACTTTTTTGAAGAGCCACCAAGGCACCCCTTGGATTTTTATAAGAAAAGACATAGATTTTCTAAAAGGGGGACCAAAACCAACTACCAAAATTAAAAACCCCTGTCAGCCACCTTTACTTTATTTTACTTTATTTTGAGTATTAGTTTGTATTGTGAGACAAGGAAGAGAATTCAAAGGAATTTCAAGACATTTGATGGAGAAAATTTGAGATAAATGTTTATCTTTGTGAGTACACTTGGTTTTTAATTTAGATTTTTTAAGCATGATTTCTCTTTTTAAACTCATTTGTGGTTGTGTTTTCTCTACGAATTTTGAGTAGTTTTCTTTATCTTTTTCCTTAAAATGATAAGTGATTAAATGTTAAAAGAAAGTTATGTGAAGTCTAGACTTCAATGTTGGAAGAAGTTGTCATGATTCAAGACCTTGCACTTCATTTACTTCTTCATTTGGCCAATTAAGATGTTAAAACCTGTTGTGAGAACATGTAAGATCCGAGATGGTATTATCTTAGTCAAAAAATGATTGGAATCACATATTGACTTCATGAATGAGAATGTAGTTCATGGGGTTGAGTGCAAATAAATAGGGAAATATATTTTCAAGGGTGTAGAATTAGAAGACTTTATAGTGACAGGCTAAAACCCCTAATTTGATTTATAGTCGTAGGTTTTGATACGAGATGTTAGCCCCCACATGGAGGGAGAAGTGGGAACTTTGGAGTGAGAGCTAGTATCTTCTCTGCCTAGCCGATCTTCAAGACTATTCAAACTATAGATTAACCAATGTTCTTTATAGCATCTCTAATAAGAGTAAAGAATATTATTGCTCTTATTTGGCACAACACATTTAGCATACTTCCACAACTAAATTTTTATGTTTATCACTGATTCATGATAAAAAAAAGATATTTTACTTATATTACCTTCATCTTGCAAGTATTTTAGTTAAGTTAATTAGTTGCTTACTTTATTTTCAATTATAAAAATTACAAAAATAATTGAAATTTTATTCCTATTATAGAATCTTAAGTTTGAGTAAGAATAAATATTGCTAAGTATTTTGTTATCTAAAACTAATCCTTCCCGTGGGTTCGATATTCGGGACTTAATCAGAAAGTTCTATATTACTAGATAACGATATGTATACTTGTGTAGTATCTGATACATCTAAAATATATAGTATTTTTAAACACATTTCTATACTTATTTTTGAGATATTAAGCTTAAATAAAAGGTTTTTTTGTGATTTTCCTGCAGATCAAGTAAAAATGAAAAAAATGCTTAAAGGAATGAAATAGGATCAAATTTGGAGGAAAAAAAGTGAAAATTTGTGTAAAAGACTTTTGGCGCCTAAGCGCTAGAGCCGGCGCTTAAGCACCGGTTAAACAAAGAAGGCCACGCCTAAGCACCGAGACCCCGTGCTTAAGCGTCAGTGGCAGTTATTAGAGGAGTAAAATCAGTTTTCACAAATTTCAAAGAGGTTTTTGAGGCACCCATTGGCTTAAAAGGTTGTTATAACCACCATGGATGAAAATTATCATGAAAGGATGCATCTCTTGGGCAAATACATCAAATCAAGACAAATTTTGAAGAGATACCAAGACACCTCTTAGAAAACTATAAAAGAAAGAAGAGAGGACTTAGAAAAGAGTCTTGAAAATATTGACAAGTTTTGAAAGTTCTTCCTTGGGGAGTTAGTTCGGGAGTTAGTTCAGAGAGATTTTCAGGAACACTTTTTATTTACTTTATCCTTTTTGTTATTTTGTTTTGAGTGGTTGTAAAAGAGAAGAGATTCAAAGGAATTTCAAGAGTTTGGTGGAGGACTTAAGATAAGTTTTTCTTTTTTATTTTAGACTACTTTTGGTTTTAATGAAGACTTGTTGTTCGTTTGATAATGATTTCTTCTTTTAAACAAAGGTGTGGTTTTGTTTTCTCCATGAATTCTGAGTAGTTTTCTTTATCTTTCTTCTTAAAATGATAAGTAACTTGATAAGTAATGGAAGTTGTGGTAATTAAGTTTTGGATGGAAGTTGTGGAGAGTATTGATCTTTTGTGTTGTAAGAAGTTGTGATGATTTAAATCCATGTACTTCATTTACTTCTTGATTTGGTCAATCCAGATGTTAAAATTTGTTGTGAGAACATGTAAGAATCGGACCGGTATTGTCTCAATCAATAATTGGAATGAATAACATGAGGTTGTATGAATTAGAATGTAGTTCATATGATTGAGTGCAAATAAATAGAAAAATATTCATTGATATTCATTGATATATTCATTGATGGGTGTAGAGTTAGAGTACTTTAATGTGACAGGTTAAAGCCCCAAACTAAGTTTATTGCTTTAGGTTCTGATACGAGAATGTTAGCCCCCAGGTGGAGGGAATCGAGGGAACTCTAGAGTGAGAGCTAGTATCTTCCTTGCCTAGCAGGTCTTTAGAACTATTCAAACTTTAAATTAACCAATATTCTTTATAGCATCTCTAGTAAGGGTAAAGAATATTATTGTTCCTATTTGGCATAACACAATTTTGATATTTCCACAACAGAATTCTTATACTTGTTTTTGATTCATGATAAGAAGAAAGATATTTTCATATTAATTACTTTTATTCTACAAAAAACTTTAGTTATCTTTTTACTATTTTGTATAAATATCAAAAATACCAAAAATATTTAAATTTTAAATTCCTACAAAAATCATTTTTAGTTTAAGTAATTATCTTTTTAAAAATAAAAAAACTTTCTAAAAGGTTCATATTGCATAATCTTCCTTGTGGGTTTGATATTTGGTCTTAATCAAAAAGTCCTATATTACTTGATAATGATATGTATACTTGCGTAGTATCCCAATATAAATATATATAAATTAAAAAGTTAAATTCTTATTTTTCTTCAGGATCAAGTTTTTGGTTTTGTTGCAAAATAACGAAATATAAGTGAAAAATACCATCAGAACTATTGTTATATTGTGCATAAGCATTGTGTACAGGATCAGGTTTTTTGGCGCTGTTGTCGGGGAAGAAAACTAAGTAAATTTCTTTTTTTAGAAAGTCTTATTTAAACTTTAAATATTGTATTATATTTTGTATGTTTTATTTTATTTTATGTTAGTGTATGCGTAGTTCAGGTTCAAAGGACTAGTTCCCTACGATTCTAAATTAGAAATAACTATTAGAAAATCACAAAAAATAAAAAAATTATAAATTTTGAAAATCCAAAAAAATTACAAAAATGGCAAACCAACATAATCAAAATGTTGAAATTCATCAAGAGTTTAGATCTTTAAGAGTTATGCAAACCCTATTGTAGATGAACTTCATTGTAATACTCAAAAACCTAATGTAGTGGCTAATTCATTTGAGCTTAAACCTGCTATTATCCAAATGGTATCAAATAATCAGTTTGGGGGATCACTAACTGAAGATTCAAATTTATATCTTACAAATTTTCTAGAATTATGTGCTACATTTAAATACAATGGTGTTTCAGATGATGTAATAAGACTTAGTTTATTTTCTTCCACACTGAGGGATAAAGCTAAGATGTGGTTGAATTTGTTAGCACCTGGATCTATCAGAACTTGGGGTGATTTAGCACAAAAATTCCTTGCTAAATATTTTCTACCATCAAAAACTGCGAAGCTTAGAAATGATATTACATATTTTAATCAGTTTAAAGGGGAATCTTTTTATGAAGCATGAGAATGATTTAAAGAACTCTGAAGAAAGTGTCCATACCATGCTATACCAGATTGGTTAATAATTCAAACCTTTTATAATGGATTAATTGGTTCTCTTAGATCTATTATCGATGTCGCTGCTGATGGTTCATTGATGTCAAAATCATTTCATGACGCTTAAGCTTTAATTGAAGAGATTACTACCAATAATTTTTAATGATCTTCTGAGAGGGTAAATCAAAAGAAAGTAGCCAAAATTCATGAAACTGATTCATTTACTATGTTAGCAAATCAAGTTGTTGTAATTTCAAGGAAGTTAGACCAATTTGGAATGAATTTTTCTCAACCAATTTTCATGATTCAAGAGAATTCAGTAGGCCAAATGGTAGATTCTCAAGCATCATTAGAAACTTTGAATGTCATAAATAATAAGCAAAATAACTCATATTCCAATTATTATAACCAATTTGGAAGAACCATCCCAACTTTATCTGGAATAACAATTCGGGTGGTAATAATCAGCAATGGGGGAACAACCAAGTAAACCCATTGGGAAACTGAAACAACCAAGGGAATAATAATAATAGATCTAC
>NW_018164683.1:133401-138981 GCF_001263595.1 Phalaenopsis equestris
AATTGATTTAGAAAAACCACCACCTCCATTTCCTCAGAGACTTCAACAACAGAAGTTGGATAAGCAATTTTCAAAATTTCTGAAAATATTTAAGAAGCTTACAATCAATATTGCCATTTGTTGAAGCCTTAGAACAAATGCCAAGCTATGTAAAGTTTATGAAGGATATTCTCAACAGAAAAAGGAAGTTTGAAGATAATGAGACAGTTGCACTTAGTGAGGAGTGCAGTGTGATAATTCAAAAGAAACTTCCTGAAAAGCTTAAAGATCCTGACAGCTTTACAATTCCATGTACAATAGGAGACATATTTTATTGGAAAGCTTTATGTGATTTAGGGGCAAGCATTAACCTTATGTCATTATCAATATTTAAAATATTAGGATTAGGAGAAATAAGCCCTACTACTGTAACTCTGGAGTTAGCACATCATTCAATAACCTATCTTAAAGGAGTTATAGAAGATGTCCTGGTGAAAGAGGATCAATTTATCTTTCCTGTTGACTTCATTGTGCTAGATATGGAGGAAGATAAAGAGATGCCTTTTATTTTGGGGAGACATTTCTTAGCCACAGGAAGAGCAATGATAGATGTCTAGAAAGGGGAATTAACAATGCGCGTTAATGATCAAACTGTTACTTTCAACATTTCAAAATCAATGAAATACCCTGCAAAAGGTAAAGATGATGAATGTTATAGAATGGATGTTATAAGATATATGAGCGAACACCATTTCAAGATTAATTATGAAGAAAAATCAGAAGAAAAAGATTTGGAACACGAGTAAGAAGAGGAATTAGATCAATGTGTAAACTTTTTTAAGGAAGATTCAAGTTATGTTCAAGAAAATTTTGAAATTTTTGACACGAAAGACAAAGATAAATTGTTTTGTCCATCTATTGAAAAACCTCTAGAACTTGAGTTGAAATTACTTCTGAACATTTAAAATATGTCTTTTTAGGAGATTCCTATACTTTACGTGTTATAATTTCCTCGAAGTTAATAATGGAAGAAGAAGAAAAGCTGATGAAAATTCTGAAAAATTTTAAAAAAGCCTTCGGATGGACAATTGCTGATATTAAAGGAATCAATCCTCCAATTTGTATGCATAGAATTAATCTAGAAGAAAACTGCAAACCCAGGGCTGATCCACAAAGGAGATTAAATCCTATTATGAAAGAGGTTGTTAAGAATGAAATTTTAAAGGGATTAGATGCTGAAATTATCTACCATGTTTCAGATAGTGCATGAGTTAGTCCAATTCACTGTATTCCTAAGAAAGGAGGAGTAACTATAACTATAAATGAGCATAATGAGTTAATACCTACTAGACAAGTTACAGGGTGGCGAATATGCATTGATTATAGAAATTAAATCTTGTCACTAGAAAAGATCATTTTCCACTACCATTTTTGGATCAAATGCTGGATAGACTAGCTGGGCATAAATACTTTTATTTTCTGGATGGATACACCGGTTATCACCACATTCAAATATCTCCTGAGGATCAAGAGAAAACAACATTTACCAGTCCTTATGGTAATTTTGCTTTTAGAAGAATGCCCTTTAGTTTATGTAATGCCCCTACTACATTTCAAAGATGTATGATGGCAGTTTTTTTGTGATTTAATTGAAAAAGAAATTGAAGTCTTATGGATGACTTTTCAGTGTTTGTAACTTTATTTGACTCATGTTTAGAACATTTATCTAAAGTTCTTAAGCGTTAACTGAGAAAAATGTCAATTTATGGTAGCAATTTATGGTGTCAATTTATGGTAGCAGGAGGAATTGTATAAGGTCATCAAATATCAGAAAATCGTATGGAAGTAGATCCTACTAAAATTCAAGTGATCGTTAATTTATCTTATCTAACAAAAGTAAGGGAAATTAGGAGTTTTTTAGGACATGTTGGATTCTACAGGCGATATATTGAGGAATTTTCTACTTTTCAAAGATTGTCAAGCCTTTTATGCCATTTAATGGAGAAAGATGCAATTTTCAATTTTGATGAGGAATGCCTAACAACTTTTAAATTAAATTATTAAAAATAAATTATTAAAAAAAAAATTAATCACTGCACCAATTTTAGTTTCACCAAATTGGGAAAAACCTTTTCAACGTAAGTGTGATGCAAGTGATTATGCTATTGGAGCTATTTTAGAATAAAGATATGTTAAAATTTTCAATGTTATATACTATGCTAATAAAACTCTTAATGAAAATCAAATTAATTATACAACAACTGAAAAAGAGTTATTAGCAATATTATAGGTCTTTGATAAATTTAGATCATACTTGATTGGAACTCATTGTATAGTACATACTTGTATAGTACATACAGATATAGTACATACAGATCATTCTGTTATTAAGTTCTTAATGAAAAAGAAGGATAATAAATTAAGATTTATAAGATGGATTCTTCTTTTATAAGAATTTGATTTTAAAATAGTAGATGGGAAGGGAATTGAAAATCAAATTGATGATCATTTGTTGAGGCTTGAATTAGAAAAACCACTCTATTTTGAAATATAAATGAATGAATATTTTCCAGATGAAAAATTGTTCACTGTAAATGATTGGTGTGTTCTGCAGTATGCCGACATTGTGAACTATATTGTTAGTGATCTTAAACCCTAGGAATGACATACCAACAAAAGAGGAAATTTATTTCTGAAGCTAAGACTTATTTTTGGGATGACCCATATTTATATAAACAAGTAAAGGATCTGATCATTCGAAGATGTGTACCATTAGAAGAAACTTATGAAATTATCCAAAAATGTCATAATTCTGATTTTTGGGGACATTTTTGTGTTAATAAAACAGCATACAAAATTCTACAATCGGGATTTTATTGGCCTATTAATATTCAGAGATGTTAATGTTTATATCAAAACTTGTGATAGATGTCAAAGAGTAGGCAATATTTCTAGAAGAAATGAGATACCCCTCAATTAAATGCTAGAAGTTGAAATATTTGATGTTTAGGGATTAGATTTCATGGGACCATTTATACCATCTTTAAAAAATTTATGTATTATGTTAGCAGTGGACTATGTATCCAAATGGATAGAAGTTGTTGCTTTACCTTGATGTGATGCTCAAAGTGTTGCAAAATTCTTTAAAACGAACATATTTTGTAGATTTAAGATGCGAGAGTTATCATTATTGATGGGGGAAGTCCTTTCAGAAATGTCAATATGGAGAAGTTATTAAACAAATATCATATAATTCATAGGATTAATACTGCTTATCATCCTTAGATAAGTGGTTTGGCTGAATTATCCAATCAGGAAATTAAAAGAATTATGAAAAAATCTGTGAATCCAACAAAAATGGATTGGTAAGTGAAACTTGACTATGCTTTTTGGGCTTATAGGATTGCATATATAACTCTTATAGGAATGTCCCCATATAGGCTAATATTTGGGAATGCTTGTCATTTACGAGTTGAACTTAAGCATAAAGCATATTGGGCAATTAAGGAGTTCAATTATAATTTAAAAGATTTTGGTGAGAAAAGATTGTTACAAATAAATGAGCTTGAAGAGATAAGGAATGAATCTTATGAGAGTGCTAAGATTTAAAAAGAAAAGATGAAAATGTGGCATGTTCGAAAGATTCTAACTAAAAATTTCTGGCCAGGGCAACAAGTTTTGCTATATAATGCAAGGTTAAGATTATTTCCAAGCAAACTTAAGTCCAAGTGGGTGGGCCCATTTGTAGTGATAAAAGTTTATCCTTATGAAGCTATGGATATTAAAGATCCTAATTCTGAGAAAATTTTTAAAGTGGATGGACATAGACTGAGACCTTATTACATAGGGGATAGGCATAAATATAATGATGGAATGATGTTGGGTCAACCAGAATGAGCACTGGTCACGTCGGTCTGATGACGTAAAACCAAGCGTTTTGTGGGAGGCAACCCATAGTTATTAGTGTGTTTTTAATTTGATTGTTGTTTTGAGTTTGATTAATAAATTTGGGGTAGTATTTTTAAGTTTATTATGTGCTAGTAATTTTTTTAGACTTTATTTAGTGACCTAGACATGTTAGAATAAGAATTTGGACGTTAAGTTGACTGATGCAAAAATGTGCACTGGCGCTTAAGCGCGGTAATTTAATCACATGTGTAAATTTCAATTTCTAGAAGTTGTAACTACAATTTAGTTAGATTAAACATGTCTTGGTAGTTTCTAGTCGTGCCTAGAAGTTATGAGGGGGAATTTGAGGGGTTTCTAGTCGTGCCTAGAAGTTATGAGGGGGAATTAGGCCTATAAATAGAAGGGGGTTTGTGAAGGAATTTCACCCCGGATTATTTTAAGAGAAAGGAGTCTAAGAAAGGGAGAGATTTAGAGAAAATGTCTTCATGGAAGATGGATTTGAAGAAGAAGAAAGAATTTATGAGGAAGAAGTTCATTAGTCAAAGTGCACAGAAGATGTATAACGGTTTCTTAGCCGTTAGTATTGCAGGGATATCAGAGATGATCAACTAGACGGAGAATACTATATCTGTATGAGACTAAGATGCTTGAATTTCATGCTCATCTAGAACATATTGGGTGGCAACTTAAGATGTAATTCAGCCATACCAGTTATATAGAAGAAGCGGATATGGCGATGTTCCTTAAGTAAAAGTGGATCGAAGATGATGATATTAGAGCTCGTTACCACCGTTCATTTTATCAACTCTATATTCCTGGAGAGACTACTGATAGACAAGAATTTATTTCTTCTAATGAAGAGTGGCATTAAGTTAAGTGTTAGGAATTGTGTGTTTGGAGTCAGGTTTTTAAGTGTTTTAGTGTTTATGTCTTGTGTTTAATGTTTGTGTCATTTACGTATTTAATTGTAAATGTGTTTTAAGTGTTAGGAAAATTTTCTCATCCAAGACTATTTGAGGAGAGAACTAAGTGTTAAATATGTTTATACTTGTTTGTGAATTAAAGTAAGTTTGTTTTTGTGAAACTTTATGTTATTTTTAGCCTCAAATTTAATTAATTATTATGGAGAATTTTGAGAGAGAAGGGAGTTATAGGAAGTAAAAATAGCCATTTAAGTGGTATGAGACCATTTATGGGTGGTTTACTTAGGCTAATAGTGCATTTTACTTAGAATTAAAAATTTCAAAAATTGTGTAATGGTGCCTAAGCACCAAATCTCATGCTTAAGCGCGAGCCATCCCGAGAGGCAGGCGGTAGAGGCGGGCGGTTAAGCGCCACTTACCTGCGCTTAAGCGTCGGTTCACAAAAATTGGTTTGTGAACAATTAAAAGTGAATTTTAAGTCTGAAAAATATCATTTTTAACACCTCCTATCGTCTTCCCCAACTCGAGTTCGCAATTTTGAGGGCTAGGGCAAGTGAAATTTGGAGATTTCTTGGTGGAATTGAGTGAGATTTGCTAGATCCAAGTTCCTTGAGATAAGAGCTTTACTTCTATGCAAAAATTTTAGATTTTCACTATATATTTTAAGCACATTTGGAAGATTTCAAAAATTTAATATTCATGGTGAAAAGTGAAGAAAAATCTATGAAAATTGCTTGAGAAGTTTAGTTAGTGCTTTTGGAAGTTTAGT
>NW_018164683.1:139073-144392 GCF_001263595.1 Phalaenopsis equestris
TTTAAGAGTCCAGGTGGAGAAGTGGAAGTCCTGATAGTCCGCCGATAGTGGGAACAGTTCTGTTGTTTCTCTGTTGTCACTGTAATTTCTATTGTAAGGGTGTTTTATGCAAATCTCCCAGAGTTTGAGGACAATCGAGTTATGGTTAGAGGGAAGTTGGTACCTTTTACTCCAGAGGTAATCAACTTGTTTAACCATTTACCACCGGATACTTTATGTTTTTATGCGAATTATAGTCCTACAGAAGCGAAGTTAGAAGAGATTATTTCATGTTTGAATCTTGAGAGAGGTTTAAGAGTCCAGGTGGAGAAGTGGAAGGCCTGATAGGGTGAGTGATGTTTTAGAACTAATGGTGGAGGAGTGGAAGACCTGATAGTCCACCGACAGTGGGAACAGTTCTATTGTTTCTCTGCTGTCGCTGTAATTTATGTTGTAAGGGAGTTTTTTGCAAATCTCCCAAAGGCTGAGGACAATCGAGTTATGGTTAGAGGGAAGTTGGTACCTTTTACTCCAGAGGTAATCAACTTGTTTAACCATTTACCACCGGATACTTTATGTTTTTATGTGAATTATAGTCCTACAGAAGCGAAGTTAGAAGAGATTATTTCATGTTTGAATATTGAGAGAGGAATTTGGAAGATTACCAATGAGAGGAGAGTAAATTTCCCAACTTCAAAGTTATGTGCACCTTCAAAGGCCTGACACTATTTCATTTCTGCTCGTCTGCTTCCAACCAATCATCTCAGTGAAGTGACCAAAGAGAGAGAGAGAGACGTTGAATTATTGTATTCAGGAGGAAAAGCCCATCAACATAGGGGCTTTGATCTATTACACTATCATCAGTTCTGCTACAGCTGCCACTACTGCAGGTATGGGATTTGCTTCCTTAATATTTTTTATGCGAGCAGACTGGAGTAAAGTATGATAGTTGGGAGGAAGTTCTGATACCTCTAAAGCCCACACGAAGGTGAATGTGAAGACTTATTCTGAGCATTCTATTTTTGGCTGGAGAGGATGATTTTCGATGAGCTATGAATTAGAGACATCTGCTACATCTACCTCTGTCTGCTACATAATCCGAAAGGCATTCTTTGAAAAGCAAAAGTTTCAAATGGACTAGTAAATGTTGTCTTTTCTTGATCCTTAGGAGCAATAAAAATATGATGGTAGCCGGTATATCCCTCTAAAAAATAAAAATATTTGTGCCCAACAAGTCTATCCACTATTTGGTCTAAAAATGGTAAAGGGAAGTGATCTTTCCTAGTGGAAGTGTCTAATTTTCTATAATCAATGCAAATACACCACCCAGTAACTTGTCTGATAGGTATTAATTCATTATTCTCTTGTGCTTCAGCAGTCACCCCTCCTTTCTTAGGAGCACAATGAATTGGATTTACCCAAGCACTGTCCGAAATAGGATATATAATTTCAGTGTCCAACCATTTTAGAATTTCCTTCTTGACTACTTCTTTCATCATTGGGTTTAATCTCATTTGTGGATCAACTCTTGGTTTATATTGTTCATCTAATATATTTATGTGCATACAGATTGAAGGACTGAATCCTTTAATATCAGCTAAGCTCCAACCAAAAGCTTTCTTATATCTTTTTAATGTATCCAAAAGTCTTTTCTCTTGTAAATCATTTAACTCTGAAGATATAATAACAGGTAATGTAGATCAGTTTCCCAGAGACACATACTTCAAGTGGTTAAGCAATATTTTCAACTCAAGCTCAGGTGGTTTTATAATTGACAGAACTAGATTCTTATCAGCATTTTCTGTAATATCCAGCATCTCAAATCTTTCCTGAACATAATCTAATTCTTCATTTTCTATTTCATCCAAAATAATTTCATCTTTGTCTTCAAAATCTTTTTTCTCTTCAAATATTCTTTAAAATGCTTGTTCAATAGATGTTCTCTAATTTCCATGCAAAAACATTCATTATCTCTTTCAATAGTATGGTATTTCATAGATTTCGTAATGTTAAAAGTCACTTCTTGATCATTAACTCTCATAATTAATTCTCCATTTTGAACATCTATCATAGCTCTTCTAGTAGCTAAAAAAGGTCTCCCTAAAATTATAGGTATTTCTTTATCTTCCTCCATATCTAAAACAATAAAATTCACAGGAAATATAAATTTATCAACTTTTACTAACACATCTTCTATAACTCCCTTAGGATAAGTGACTGAACGATCCGCTAACTGAAGAGTTACAGAAGTAGTTGAGACTTCTCCTAATCCTAATCTTTTGAAAATTGATAGAGGCATAAGATTAATGCTGGGTCCCAAATCACATAAAGCTCTTCCATTAAATCTTTCACCATAGCACACGGTACAATGAAACTACCTAGATCTTTTAATTTTTTAGGAAACTTTTTCTGAATAATTGCACTACACTCTTCGCTAAGTGCAACAGTCTCATTATCAGTGAACTTCCTTTTCTTGTTCAAATATCTTTTATAAACTTGACATAATTGAGCATTTTCTCTAAAGCTTCTACGAAAGGAATATTTACCGTTAATTTCTTAAGAATTTCTATAAAATTGGAAAATTGTTTATCCTTTTTATGTTGTTTCAATCTTTAAGGAAACAGTGGTGGAGGTTTCTCCACAGTAATTTTCATTGGTGTAAGTGGATATTCTAAATCTAGGTATTCATGATCCTTTTCTTTTTCTGTATCCACTTTCTCTTTTTCAATTTCTGTTTCTTTCTGCACTCTTTCTGCACTCTTAATTTCCAATTCTTTTCCACTTCGAAATTGTATTGCTTTTATCTTTTTTTTCCTTGATCTTTAGGATTTGGTTCCACAATACTAGGAAAATTTCCCAATGTTTGGTTACTAAGCGCAGTAGCGATATGCCCCAATTGGTTTTCAATATTCTTGGTAGAAGTTCCTTGATTTTGTAACGGGTTTCCTTGAATTTGTAATTGATTTCCTTGATTATGCAATTGTTGACCCATATTCAGTATGAGCTCTTCCATAGACAACTTCTTTTCCTTAAATTGAGTGTTATTGTTAAATCCTAGAGGATAAGAAGATCTATAATTAACATTTCCTTGGTTGGATGAATTTTCCAATGGGTTTACTGGGTTGTTTGCCCATTGTTGATTTGTAGAAGAATTGTTATTCCAATTAAAGTTAGTTCTTCCAACCTGGGTTATAATAGTTCGAATAAGGATTGTTGGGTCTATTATTAATAGTATTTAAAGTCTCATAAGAAGGTTGAAGATCCAAAAATTGCCCAGATGAATTCTCTTCCATCATAGTAGGTGTTGGAGAATAATTCATTCCATAATGATCTAATTTCTTTGATATTGTATTGCAGCAATCTGCGAAGCTAATAAAATAGATATTGTATCAGAATCATGGATACTAGCTACTCTTTTAGGATTTACCCTTTCAGAGGGCCATTGAAAATTGTTGGTAGGCATCTCTTCTATTAACGAATAAGCCTCTTCAAAAGGTTTTGACATTAAATAACCACCAGCCGCAGCATCTATAATTGATCTAGGAGATCCCACAAATCTATTGTAAAAAAGTTTGAATTATCAGCCAATCTGGAAACGAATGAACTGGCACTTCCTAAGAAGATCTTTAAATCTCTCTCACTCTCTCAAGCTTCATATATAGCTGCATATATCGACTCTCCATCAATCTAACAAAATTGATGTTATGTCATCATTTCTAAGTTTAGCAGTTTATGGAGAGAAATATTTGGATAGAAATTTCTGTGAAAGTTCTCCCCAGGTTCTAATAGATCCATGTGCTAACAAATTTAACCACATCTTAGCCTTATCCCTAAGTGAAAAAGGAAAAATTCTAAGTCTAACAACATCGTTTGAAGCTCTGTCATATTTAAAGGTAGCACAAAGTTCTAAAAAACTAGCGAGGTGTAAATTAGGATCTTCATTTGGTGTACCTCTAAATTGATTATTTTGTACCATTTGTATAATAGTAGGTTTGAACTCAAATGAATTCGCAGCTACATCAGGATTTTGGATAGATAAGTGAATTTCATCTGTTGTAGGATTTGCATAATCTCGTAGAGGTCTAGGTTGATGTTCATTTTCTATTCCTTGATTGTTCACATTATTTTCCATTGTGTCAGGATTTCTAGGTTCTTTTCTTAGTTTTTCTAATTCTCCTAATAGTGCGTTCTAATTCTAAATCGTAGGGTATAACATTTTTAGGCCCAAATTTACGCATATAATTGAAATCAGTACACAGAAAAACAGTTAACTAAATACGAAAGTGTCGCTATTTTGGGGGTTTGTAGGGAGTTGCCCGTAAGAAGCTGTCGGTCACCAAAATCAAAATCCTGTCGCCCTCTTCAGAAGGACATTGAAGTATGAAATCAAACTTCCCCATATTTTTTATAGTTTAAAATAAAAGAGCACTTTACCTCAAATCTTGTATCTATCCTGAAGGATAAATAGAAGACTTGAAGATGAGGCTCGCTAAGGAAAGAATGACGTTCGTTTGGTCTGTGAAATCTTTGTATTTTCCGACAAGTTCCCTTATTTAATATAAAGGATTAAATAGTGTTTATATTAAGCTGGGTTCGGACATGCTTTCTATAAGGGCAAGCCTCTATAGTTAATTACATCTTAAATGACCAAAGTCACTTAAGAAGACTCTCGATAAAAATCAGGAAATATTATCTTCAAGGAATTTCAAAGGGAAGGACTCTTCAATGAGATCAGACACAGAAGTGTGAAAGGGGATTGGTTCAAATTTGGAACATTTTGTTATAGATTCCAAAGGAGGAAGAACTAGGGGATGTAATAGATCCAGAGGAGAACCTCGGTGACTTCCCAAGCTATCCTAATGTTTGGTTTAAATTTAGAGGAGAAAATTTTAAGTGTTTCATCCTGCCAATTTTATTAGTTTAGGGCTTATATTCGTGTGAAACAATCACACAAATAGCCTGAAAGATATGAGGATTTAGGTCGTGACAAACGACAGCCTCGAAATCCTAAAACGAGTTAGGGCTTATATTGTATAACAAGGCTATACAAAGGCCTAAAGATAAAGTGAGAATTTACGTTGCATAAGCAAGCAACCTCGAAGTCCTATGGCTTTTTTGTTTAATTCTAAAGAAGGAAAGAAATTGGTTTAGCTGATGTAGACAGATTTTGTTGGTGAAGATGGTCGTGCTGCCCACCATGCTAGCTCCAAGCTCCTCATCGTGGTGAGTTTAAGTTTTCTAGTGTGTCAAGTTATGATATCAAATCAGGTGGCCCTATGGTTGAAGTTCTTTAAATTTTATGAGGGCATATTAAAGTTGATTAGAGCGACACCGGTTAGG
>NW_018164683.1:144466-145170 GCF_001263595.1 Phalaenopsis equestris
TTCCGGCACCACTATTTTCTATTAGATTCACTTAGTCCAAATGAACTTACTAAACCCAACTTAATGAGTTCCATAATTTCATTTAAACCGTGGGAAGCCTCGTTAGCAACCGTAGGTTACCTTCTCTGAGGGATTCCCGATCATCCGATGGAGACATCTTAATTTAGTTGTAATTGTAGTCTTATGTGATGTTTGTGATTAAATTTTGAGTTGTTTTATATTTTGAATGTTGTGGGGGTGAATTTTGTCTTGGTTGATTTTAGTTTTGGTTTTGGGCTTTGGTTTTGGTTAACATGCAAGTTTATGTTATTTTCATACATGTAGGTAAATGCAAGTATTAAAAGAAATAACGTGAGCATAAAGCATGTAAGGAAAAGGTAAAAGAAAGAAGGTACTATAAACTGTAAAATCGTACCTGGCGAGTCTTCTCGTTCCACCACCTGAAACTTTAAAAGCATGTGAGGGCATTTATGAAAAGTAAAGTTCTGATGGTTTTCCTAACTCTATGTTTTATTTTGGTGAGTCCTTAAAAGTTTAATTAAGGATGATTTCATTGAGCAAAGTATATTAAGTTTAATAGACCTCTGAGGTATCCAACAAGTTAGGAGGAGGAAGCAGGTCCATGCCTCCCTCTCACCAACTGGTGAAAAGCCTCGAGTCCATTTAAACTTATTATGTTGCTTAATAGTTCATCCTGTAAATAC
>NW_018164683.1:145226-150575 GCF_001263595.1 Phalaenopsis equestris
GACTTCAAAAGTCATACCCCTAAGTCCAGGGTCATTTAATTTTAATAAACTTCCAAATTTTAATAATTTAGAAATTTATTAACTTAATTAAGAAAGTGAGATTGGTTTCTACCAATTAACCCTTTGTGTTCCCAATATCAAATAGATTAATTAAGATCAGAAGTTGCCCATTTCACTCCTTGATTTAAGCCTAAATGTTAATTAAGGCTAAATTTCCAAAATTACACATTTGCCCCTAAGGCTCTAACACTTCATAATTTATCAAATTCAATTCAAATAAATTTGAAATTTTTATCCTACCTCATTCATGGGGACTTTGAATTTCTTATCCTACCTCATTCATGGGTCAATTAAGACGTCAGTTTATGAAATGTGACTTTTCAAAATTTAATTTAGTTATATAATTATTTTCATGCAAAAATAGAATTTTTCAAAGAAAATTCGTAACTTAACCAAGATATATTCTAATCCTTTGAAATTTTTATTGGAGGTAGACCTAGACTATAGAAGCCTTTGGACCAAATTGCATGATTTTTAGAATTCTTCGTGATTTATCAGAATTATTTTAAGTTGTGGGTTATTTAATAAAAATAAAATATTTTAAATGATGAAAATTAAGTTTTGTATTTTTGAAAAATTTCTCTAAGGTTAGAGAACCCGAAGAAGAAAATTTCATATTTTTCTAATTTTCCTTCAATTTATTGGAATTATTTTAGTGAAAACACATTTTTAGCCTTTAAAAATTATTTTTAAGTTTTGAAATTCAATATCTTTATTTATAAAATCAGAAAAAACATTCTAATTGTTCCTAAGTGATTAATAAGCAATTTAAAACATTTCTTTGTGTTTTATTATTTTTGTGTTTTTTATGAATTTTTAAATATTTAAAATGGGCTAAAAATCAAGTTTTTATTCTAAATATTATTTTATATTTATAAAATATTAGTGATCACAAAAAGCTCAAAAAACTAAGTTTCATAATTTTTTGAGTTATATTTTGATTTTTAAAAATCATTTGAGTGTAAAGAGTGGTATTTATCTTTAAAAATCAACTTAGGTGATCAAATGAACTCAAAATATTTTAAAATTTTTATAGTGAGTTCTCTAGATTATAAAACACAACGAAGATCAAAAATCAAGTCATTTAAATGTTTATATTTTCTAAAATTAATTATTTTAATGATCTAGTGTTTGTAAAATTTAAGTGCATTTTAAATGACGACCCATGAAATTATTTTCAAGAACTTCTCTAGTCATGGTGGACCTTCCAAAATTTTCTTAGAATTTTCTAATCAATATTCTAATTTTTATGATTATTTTAAGGAAATAATGTTCAAGAACTTGAAAAATATGGATCTTTGTATAGGAACCTCCTCTGACTTTAGAAAAAATCAGAGAATGTTTTCCTTGACAGAGGCTACAACATGCCTCCCTGATAGAGGCTACAACATGCCAAAATTTCAAGTCAAGGTGATGTATCAATTTGCATGGAGAATCAAATAATCCCAAACAGAGTTTAATTAATTAAAAATATTTTATGCATCAAATGGAGTTGAAATATTTTTCACATTATTCTCATCTGTTCACTGAGCAAGAGGGTATTTTTATTTTATTTTTGTGATTTTTCTACACAAAGTTATAGATTTTTTAAGTTTAGGGAGTTTAAATAAATAAAAAACGTCCTATTTTTCTACTTATCCACGCGGCACCACGTAGATCCTAGGCGGCTCTGAAACTCCATGTGGCGCGCTCATATTTGACGCCGCGTCCACGCAAGCAGCCAAACATCCCACTGTTTATGTAAAGAAGTATTGTTTGGTTTCATCTTGGCCATCCATTTGATACACGCGCGATCAGACGACTCGTGGTCAACGTCCCCAATGGCTTAGGCCGAGAGCCGTCCATCTTCAAGGCTTATGATCTCTCTTATTTCTCAACAAAATTAAGTAATTTTTTTTTTAAAATGCTCGTCTTAGTGAGAAGAACACATCCATATGGTTAACGTGTCATGAAATCAAGCCCAAGTAAATGGAGAATCAAAATAGGCTCGGGAGGAGGAGAAGTTTTATACCTTTGCTCTGAGAAGTGAAGCTTCAATCAGAGGGTCTTGGCACGTTCGTTAGGATCCAAAGAGGTTAGGGATTAAGCCTCTTACTGTGGTGTAAGCCCTATGTATGAGTTCAACCAAGCTCGATTTCAGGTGTTGGTCTAGAGCTATGATGGAGGCTATTTCAGAGGGTAATTTAATGGGTCTTTGTCTTCTCTTACTATTGTGAAGGTGTGGGCACAAGCAATTAAAGTTTAGTGGAGTTTTGAGAGATGTCCTGTTTCTGCCCTAATTTTTAAGCTCAAAATTAAGGTTGTACAGGGGAAATCAAGGCAGTGGAGTGATTGGAATGGGCTGTGAAGATCTCAAGGAAGCTCTGTGGGTGATTTGGGAGGCTCTCTATGATAAAAACTTAGCACACCTTCCATGACTGTGGAGGTGGTTTTTTATAAAAATGGCCATAGGATGGCTCTCAGGGCACAAGTTTGGGTGCATTGTGGTGCTTAGGTGGAGGGCAGAGGAGCTCTTCAATTTGATTTGGATGAGCTGGCCTCTAGGTATGATTTGGGTGAGGTGCAATGGGGGTGGCTCTCAGTTTTGAGATTTTCCGGCCACTAGGCTAGCCGACCGACCAGAGGGAGGTGGCTAGGAGCTCAGGGAACCCACAGCAATTTAATGCAAATGTGCTTTAATTTGGCAAAGATATCTTAAGCATGTGCATTTTTGGAAATAATATTCCTTAATTTGGGAGACCTTTGGTACATGACTTGATTTAGGTGGTTTCATGGTGTTTGGACTGGTCACTAAGTCCAACTAATGGCTGGGGTGGATTTAATTTGGTGACTTTAGGGTGGTTAGGTCACATTTAGTGCATGGGTCCAAATGGGTGCAAATGACCAAGTCTTGGGTTTGGTCTAGGCTGACCATGTCAATTGGCCCAATTAATTATTGAATTTGGTGTATTTGATCATAAGGAACAACTTTGGTGAAGGATGGAAGTGGTTTTGAGCTCAATTGAAGGATCAATTTGAGGGAATTTTGAACTTTAATCAATTTGGTCATGTTGGGCTCGGCTTGGGTCTAGCTTGGGTTAGCCTTGGACTATGTCCAAATTTATTGTTGTAAATGGTCAATAGGGACCTCATGAAGAGTTTTTAACATGAATTGGATGCCAATTTGGAGTTTAAGGATATCAATTGGGAGAAATTTGGGGACTTAGCCAATTTGGGGCTAAATTTGAGAATTTTGGATTTAGGCCAAAATAAAATGGAATTGAGGCTTCAACAAGGCCAATTGATGGTTGATTTTGATGTATAGGATTGTTATCAAGATTTTTCAACATTATTTGGGGCCAATTAACAAGGCTATGGGTTCAATCTGGAAAGATTAGGTCATATGGTCAAAATTGGGGTTTTGACCTAAATCAAAATTGCAATGAAATCATTGGCTAATTAGGCTTGGATTTGGTTTAGTTTGGTCCTATAAAAGATTAATTTGAGCTTAAAATTGAAATTGGGGTCAATTGAGATCAAATTGATAGACATTTGAGTTGGATTTGGGGAAATTTGGGTCTTTAAAGACAAATTTAGGGATTTTAGTTAAAGATGGTCAAATTGACTAAATTGGGTCATGTGGTAGTTGAGAGAAATGAAATTGGGAATATTTTGGATTTATTTAGATTTTCTGGGAATTTTTGGGATTTTAGGCTATGGAGGGGTATTTTGGTAATTTAGTCATCTTTGGAGATTTTGGGTAATTTTGGATAATTTTGAGGTTCTCAAAAGGTTTGAAATGAATTTTGATCAAATTCAAGTATTTTGGGTAAAGTTTGGAATCTTTACATAGTTTAGGTTTTCAAGTGTGTTTTAGCAATTTGGGGTGCTCAGGGGCAAAAGGGTAGGTTGGGTATCTTGGGAGAGTTAGAGTGCCAACTACCATCAATAAGCCATGGACTAATGGAAACCCCATTTTAGGTCCTATATGTAGTGGTCTTAGTTAAATCATAGCCCTAGGGCTGGTAGGTTTAGGGGACCATCTATATGAGTATCCCAAAAAGATCAAAGGACCTAGGCTAGAATTTTGAGTTCAGGGTTATGAGTGATTATGGGTGTAGATAAGTGTAATGAGTGCCTCAGCTCCAGACTAACACCTAGGGTCAACCTTAAGGTCCAGCAGTCCTAAGGGTGACTCATCTTGAGTTTCTCCCATAGTGACCCCACCTACTAAGTATTTAGAGGTTGAGACCAACATGTGGAACTTCAAGTTGGAAAGAAGAGTTTAGAATTTCTAGTGGTGAGGCTGTCTTTTCTAGTTTTCTAAGAATAGTCAATAGGAAAATCTTATAGCTAGACCTTAGGCTACTAAAGAGGAAAAAACTAAACCTCAACCAAAGATGAGGTCAACAGAAAGTAAGTTGTAATTTAAGTAAAAGTTTTCTAATAGTCCTAATTTGGCCGTTACACTAATTATGATTTTTTTTAAATCTAATTTTTACTCCCCGGGTAACGGTGCAAAAAATTTGCCAGCGACTTTATATATGCTTAAAAATACAAGAATTTGATACTGCTGCTAGAAGATTTAAATCCCCGGTAACGACGCCAAAAGCCTGATAGCGGTTATAGATTTGATAAAAATGTGTATAAAATATTTAATAATTGCAAAGTCACACTTATCAATGCAAGTATACGTATCACTCAAGTAATACAGGGCTCTAATGGATTCCTAGATATCGATTCCACGAGGAGTAATATTAGAGGCGCTACGAACTAAGATTACGAACAAAGATTTAAAAAATCAATACTTAATCACAACAACATAGTTCAGATTGCATATTTGTCACCAATAGGCAATTGAAATAAAAATATAATTTAAATAAACTTTTAATTAACTAATTTTACTAATAAAATTTCTAATGTGAAGTTCAATATATAAGAAAGCATCATTCTCCTTGTCAAGAAATATAAGTGAATGGATAAATTGAATCAGTTCAAATTGTATTGTGCCAAATAGGAGCATACATATTCTTTACCCTTTGGACCAGGCATAAAGAACATCGACTAATCCTATGCTTGGTTACTGAATCTTCGGCTAGGTCCGGAGGATACCGGTTCTCACTTCGGAGCTCCGACGTTCCCCTCGCCTGAGGGCTAACATCTACACTTCAGCACCCAAATGATAGGACCCCCAAATGATAGGACCGAATTGACTCTAAAATCTCCAATTCTACGCCCGATAATTTTTATTTCCCTATTTATTTGCACCCAACTTTCAAGGACTTTGACCTCCCTAAATCTTGGATGTAA
>NW_018164683.1:150759-163335 GCF_001263595.1 Phalaenopsis equestris
AAACTACTCAGAACTCATGGAGAAGATACGACAAAACATGGAATTTATATATAAAAGTAAATTCATACAAACTTCAATAAGTAAATACAACTTATCTCTAATTCCTCCCCATGCAAACTCCTGGAAGTTCCTCTGAATCTCTTCCTTTCTTTACAGCACACAGAATTCTCCTTCAAAGCGGCAAGGAGGAAGAAATCTCTCACTTTTCTTCCACTCTTACAATCTCTCAAAGAATTCCTCATAATACTAACCACTCTCTACACTCTAATGGGCACCACAAACAACAAAGACTCCGCGGACACCCCGTGGACACCACCTTTTTGGCCTCCAAATTGTTTCTTTTAAAGTTGTAGAAGAGTTTTCAAGAGTTGCCCAAACGTCCCTTCAGAAATCATCCACATTTAATGCATCTGTTGAAAGAACCAACGTGCTCGTCGTTGGTGGCCTCGATGCTGCCGTCGAAGGCCTTCTAGAATATTTAATTCTAAACTCTCAGGAAAAACTCATCGTCGGCGGCGTCGAGCCCGCCATCGGCGCCCAAGATCAAATCTTCATAATTTGGTCCTTTTTGCTCCAAATTTGCTCCTTTTCGCATCTCTTTGCTCCAATGACCACAACTCAACATACCTGCAACAAAACTAAAAAAATAACTTTCTTTAAAGTGTAATATCATCAAAATCAATGTAAAATAGGTATGAAAATCTCAACATATTTTCCTTTGGTCAGTGTTGTTTTGGACAATGTTTTATATTTGTTTTGAATTTTTATGTTTGTTTTGTTGTGTTTGTTGAGTTAAATAGTATTTCATTTTAAAATTTTAGGGTAGTAACTGTTGTTTTGTGTTTAATACTGAGATTTACTTTGTTTAGAACTTAACTTAATTTCATATCTATTATAAAGTAGAAAATCTTGCTAGCTTAGATCTTATAATTGAAATTCAGAAACTGCTACCCTTTATTT
Source organism: Phalaenopsis equestris (assembly GCF_001263595.1). Classification (NCBI taxonomy): domain Eukaryota; kingdom Viridiplantae; phylum Streptophyta; class Magnoliopsida; order Asparagales; family Orchidaceae; genus Phalaenopsis; species Phalaenopsis equestris. The sequence continues at coordinate 151,720 of NW_018164683.1, forward strand.
TTCTTTTATCATGTTAGTGTGTTGTTTGCTTTTATACCCACTGTTTAGAAGTCTATTTGATTCTCTACATGTTAAACTAAAATGAAAATATAGAAAAATTTGATCAAAAATTAATTTTACTCCTGTCTTTAGTTATACTTATATCATTAAGGTTTAAAATTCCTGTTAGCATGTTATTTTTAAATTTTCTTTCCTGCTTATATATATATAATGCTAAACTGTTTAATCTATTAAAAATTTAAGTTTGAGGGGATGAAAAATATTTGCAAAACTGGAATTTTATTTGTTCTCAAATAAACTACAAGTGAATTTGATTTTAAAAGAAAAATTGATTATGTATATGAAGTTATATTAGGGAAGTAAAATTTGATTTTAGAAATGGATAGGAAAATTTAGTTAAAATTCTAAGTAATGAAGAAAAATTTTAAGTTAAAAATTTTTAGTATAGAAAATGATTAATATAAGCGACTATCTTTAGTAAGAAAAATTATATTTTTGAGAAATCTAGATAATTTAGACTTTTATTTTTAATACTTAAATTTATTTTATTAAAATGATTTTCAAAACTATTAGTATATTTATAAGTAAAAGTTTTATATCAAGACTTTACTTGAAAGGAGAAATAGAAAAATCATTAAAGGCCATCCAAATATAGTAATCCTTGCCTGAAAAAGAAAAAAAAAGAAAAAGCAAAAGAAAAAGAAAAAGAAAAAGAAAAAGAAAAAAGAAAAGAAAAGAAAAAGAAAAGAAATATAAGGGAGGAGAAGCTTGAGGATTAGTGCGTAATAAAAAATTGGTTCTACATTTGATCTTTTTAAAGTATAAGACTTGATAAAATCTTAAGCCTATAAATATAATATAGTAAGTAAAGATATTTTTAATAAAAATTTTTAAGCTGAGAAAATAAAAGAACTATAATCTAAATTTAGAGAACTTACAATATTTTTGAATTAGATAGGAGCTCATATTTTCATAGTTCTTAAAATTAAAAATTTTCAAACTTTAAATTGGTTTCATTTACTAATTGTTTTTTCTAAATTGAACTACTATATTTCTATATTTAAATTTTAGTAACCCCTAAAGAAACATATACATATCATACATATTTGGTTTTTAAAGATTGAAGTGTCACTTGAGGACAAGTAATATTTTATGTTTGGAGGATTTTGATACACTTAAAATATATAGTGTTTTTAGACACATTTTGATACCTATTTTTTAGATATTGTGCTTTAATGGAAGGTATATTTGTATTTTTCTTACAGATACAAGTAAAAATGGAAAAAATGCTTAAAGGGGTGAAAAATGATCAAATTTGGAGCAAAAAGAAGAAAAATAGTGTAAAGGAGTTTTGGCGCCTAAGTGTCAGATCCGGCGCTTAAGCGCCGGTTAAACAGAGAAGGTGGCGCCTAACTGCCAAGAAAGGGTGGCCCCTAACTGCCAAGAAAGACCCCGCGCTTAAGTGCCAGTGGCAGTTACTAGACAGGTAAAATCAATTTTCACGAATTTCAAAGAGGTTTTTAGGGCACCCATTGGCTTAATAAGTAGTTGTAACCACCATGGACGAAAATTATCATGAAAGGATGTCTCTCTTGGGCAAATACATCGAATCAAGAAATACTTTGAAGAGATTCCAAGGCACCTCTTGGAAAAATATAAAAGAAAGAAGAAAATACTTAGAAAAAAGTTTTGAAAATATTGGCAAGTTTTGAAAGTTCTTCTCTCGAGAGTTAGTTCGGAGAGATTTTAAGGAATCACTTTTTATTTACTTTATCCTTTTTGTTATTTTGTTTTGAGTGATTTAGTAAAAGAGAAGATATTCAAAGGAACTTCAAGAGTTTGGTGGAAGACTTGAGATAAGTTTTTATCTTTTTATTTTAGACTACTTTTGGTTTTAATGAAGACTTGTTGTTGGTTTGATAATGATTTCTTCTTTTAAACTAAAGTGTGGTTTTATTTTCTCCATGGATTCTCAGTAGTTTTCTTTATTATTCTTCTTAAAATGATAAGTAATTAAGTTTTAGATGGAAGTTGTGGAGAGTATTGATCTTTATTGTTGGAAGAAGTTGTGATGATTTAAATCCATGTACTTCATTTACTTCTTGATTTGGCCAATCCAGATGTTAAAATTTGTTGTATGTAAGAACCAGGCTGGTATTGTCACAGTCAACAATTGGAAAGAATCACATGAGGTTGTATGAATGAGAATGTAGTTCATATGATTGAGTGCAAATAAATAGAGAAATATTCATTGATAGGTGTAGAGTTAGAGGACTTTAAAGTGACAGGTTAAAACCCCCAACTTCGTTTATTATTTTAGGTTCTGATACGAGAATGTTAGCCCCCAAGTGGAGGGAATCAAGGGAGCTCTAGAGTGAGAGCTAGTATTTTCCTTGCCTAGTCGGTCTTCAGAGCTATTCTAACTTTAAATTAGTCAATGTTCTTTATAACATCTCTAGTAAGGGTAAAAAATATTATTGCTCCTATTTGGCACAACACAATTTGCATACTTCCACAACAGAATTCCTATACTTATTACTGATTCATGATAAGAAGAAAGATATTATCATATTAACTCTTTTTCTTCTACAAAAACTTTAGTTATCTTTTTACTCTTTCGTTAAAATATCAAAAATACCAAAAATATTTAAATTTTAAATTCTTACAAAAATCATTTTTAGTTTAAATAATTATCTTTTTAAAAATAGAAAAACTTTCTAAAAAGTGCATATTGCATAATCTTCCCCGTGGATTCAATATTTAGGTCTTAATTAAAAAGTCTTATATTACTTAATAACAATACATATACTTGCGTAGTATCCCAATATAAATATATATAAATTAAAAAATTAAATTCTTATTTTTCTTCCGGATCAAGTTTTTGGTTTTATTGCAAAATAAGGAATTATAAGTGAAAAATATCATTAGAACTATTGTTATACTGTGCATAAGCATTCAATACGGAATCAATATCACATATTGAAATATTATAAATATAATCGCATAAATCGCACTTTACATCACTATATATAGAAAGTCGGTATCATGGGGCCACTTTCAAGCTCCGTTAAAAAGGTTTTTAACCCTTTTCATGACACACTTTAACCCATGCTTAGCCAAATCCTTTGGATAGGGACCTCTCCACACTATTTTAGTTGGCTCACTTGACCTTGGTCAGCCATAGGAAGCCACCCTAGCTCATTCCAATGGAGCTAGACCCATAGTTGACCCAAACTATCCTAAAGCCCTTTCCACTTCAATTAATCACCTTTACCCATGCAAAAATCCTATTGGCTTCACATTTTCCCATCACTGATCATCCTTAGTGCGATGGTGACCTGAGCCTGGTCGGCCGGCCACCTTGGCTGCTGAAAAATCCAAACCCAAGAGCTCTACCTTAGCTAAAACTCAAAAATTGAACCCACCTGATGTGCCCTAGCCCAATTGGACATTTGTACCTTTCTTCACTCCACCTAAGCAGCCACCTCAGCCATCCATGACAGCCACTATGGCCTCCGCTATTTAAACTCACTCTCCACGGCCAAGGGAGGAGAGGTTCAAATTCCTTGGAGAGACTCTTCCAAAATGTCCCTAAAGCTTCTTCAAGAACTCTTGAGTTCAACCCAACCATCCTCCAGCCCTCTTCCTCACTGATCAGAGCCAATTTCTTAGCCTAAGTTTGAGCCCAAAACAAGACACCCATCAAAACTTCACCAAATCCAAATTAACTTAACCCACACCATCCCCTTAATGAAAGAAGAAGATTCCCCATAAAAGCTCCATGATTAGAACACTCTAGCATAGACTTTGATCATCACTCAAAATCAGCCTCAATTAATTTCATACATAGGCAATTCACCACGGCTCAAGGCTTCATCTAAAAGCTCCCTATACTCAACTCAAGCTTCTAGAAGCACCCAATCGAGGACAAATCTCTTGGGCCAATGTATTAAATTTTCTCCTCAAACTGAGCCTATTTTAATTCTCCATGCTTATAGACTCAATTTGGGACCTGAATATGGATGTGTTCTCCTAGTCGAGACGCGTCTATAGAAACAACCCAGAAGAGATTTGGTTGAGTATCGAGGGAGAAAATAAGGTTAGAAGGTGGAAGGTTCACGGGTTGAGGGACTTGGGGACGATGACGGAGAGCTGTCCGATCGTGTGTGTATCAGACGTCCTGTTGAGGTTGTGTTGGATAGAGTATTGGTGCTTGAACAGCAGGTTGACTCAGCTGGCGGTGCCTAACCAGAAGCAGACGCATGTGTGGTTCGGAGCTGCCTACGATGCGCTGACACTGAGCTGGATAAGTAAATAAATCAGGATTTTCTGATTTCTTTGAATGAACAGCAAAAATCCATATCTTTTCATAGAAAAATCATAACAAAAATAGAAAAGTACTCTCATGCTCAGTTGAACAGAGGAGAATAATGTGGAAATGATTTTATGTTTGTTGCATGTATGTGTGATTTTTAATTAATTAAATAGTATTTTTCTTATTTGAATTCTCTATTTGCAAGGGTATTTCACCATGGCATGGGACCATGGGGCTTTTGATCTCTCTGTCGTTAGGTATCTCCCCTGATTTTTCCAAGCTCAAGGGGCATCTCTAACCATAAATTTTTAATTTTCAAGCTAATGGTCCTGCTTTGGTATAAAAATCATAAGAATTAGAATATTCATTAGAAAATAAAAAAACTTATTTTGTTAGGTTTATTGTGTTCACAGGAACCTAGGAAAAATACAAACTTGGTTTAACTCATTAAAAAAAACCTAATTATCATTAAAGTCTAAAAATGAAATATAATTAAATTGGAAAAAATATAAAATTAAATGGAAAAAAATCATTCTCCACTATAATTTAATATTAGAGGAGCTCCGCATAAAAATTTCAAGTCAATTAGAATTAATTTGACCACTAAAATAGATTAATTAAGCGAAATTGCATTTTTTGGCACTAAAATAATTATAATAATTAAAATAAAACTCAAACAATCACCAAATTGGTTTTGGGAGCTCCTTATGACCAATGCAACCTAAGAAAAATAAAAATGGAATTAAAATAAATATTTCGTTTTTAAGTCATTTTTAAATTTTTAAATAATTAAAAATTAATTAAAAATCATAAAATTACAAAATTGTAAAAACACACTAAAATGTCAAATTTGACTTTCTGATCACTTGAGACCAATTAAAATAATTCTCCAAATTTTCTAAGTCAAGATATTAATTTTTTAAAGACTTAAAATGGATTTTTTTAAATTTCCACTTAGATAATTCTAATAATTCAAATATAAACCAAAAAAATATAAAATTTATTTATCTAGGTTTCCTAAACTTAGAGAGATTTAAGAAAAATATAAAATTTAATTTTTCACTTAAATGATATTTTACATTTAGTTAATACCCGAAACAAACAAATAATTCTAATAATTAAATTAAACCTCTAAAAATCATGAGAATTGGTCTAAGTGGTCCTTTGACCTAGGTAAACCTCCAATATTCATTATACCACATGTATGATTTCTTAAAACTCATTATACCACATGTATGATTTCTTAAGAACGAAGGTTTTGTTTTGATTAAGTTATTGAATTTTCATTAAAAATCTCTATTTTTGCATTAAAATAACTATAAGATTAAGTAAACTCGGAAAAAACTCACATTTTCTCCTCTGATATTTTAATTAACCCACGAGTAGGTTAACATAAAAATTTTAAGTTTATTTGGGTTTAATTTAATGAATTATGAGGTGTTGAAACCCTAAGGTCAAAATGGTAATTTTAGGAATTGAGCCTTGATTAATATTTAGGTCTAACCAAAGGGTAAATGGGTAATAAATGATCTTAGTAAATGGGTAATAAATGATCTAATGATCTTAATTGACATGTCAAGATGATTGAAATATAAAAGGGATAAATTGTAGTGACCAATCTCACTTTGGTCTCATTACGGACAAATTTGTAATTTCCTAAATTGATGAAATTTGGAAGAATAGTTAAATAAGAAGATATTGAGGTTGGGGATTTGACTTTGAAAGATCATAACCCACTGATTTAAAACCCCTACTAATGATTTTAAATTGATTTATGATTCCTGATAAGGATTAAAAGTATAAATATTTAATTTGTCTAAAAATTACAAATTTACCCATTAAGTTTTAAGGGTTTAGTGGTGAATTAGGCTTAATCAAAATTTTGTCTAAGGAGGTTTACAAAATGACCTATAAATAATTTGAAACCTTTTTAAAAACACTACAAGCTTATCTTTAAAAAAACCAAACCGACTAAGTTTCTTAATTAAGCCAAATTGCTCCTAAGGGTCTTTTACCCGCATAATTCATAAGTGAAACATCAAATGATAATTACCTCACTAAAAGGAAAAATTAAAACATCAAGGTTCATTGAGCATAAGGGTATGAATTGGTTGAACCACATAATAACATAATAAGATGAAAATGAACTCGAGACGATTCAAGGGATTGTGAAATGTCTAGAGTATTACCCAAAACCTTTTCATGATCCTTTAGGAGTCTCAGAGGACACTTGGACATATTATTATTTGCTTCATGGAATCATCCGCACAGATGAACAAATTGGACCTATTAAGGTATGACATAGGGTTTGGTAGACACACCTCAAACCTGTACTCTTTATTTTTCCTACAAGCATGTTTTAATTCCTGCAAAATTATATATATGCAAGTACTGACCTTTCAGATGGAGGAACGAGAAGAATTGATAGGTATGCTTTTAATTTATTGCATTGCTATTTACTTTTACTTACCTTTCTGTACCACTTGTTTCCTGTTTATAAACTTGCATGTTAAACAATAAGGTCACCCTACATGTCAAAAATGAAACTTTTAGGATAGCTAGAAAACTGAAACCAAAACTAAGATTAAGAAATCAAAATAAGATAGTCTACCGCCACAACAGCCAAAATATAAGACAACATAAAATTTAATCACAAACAAAACTAAGCAAAAATTTCAACTAAATTAAAATATTTCTATCGAATGATCGAGAATCCCTCGGAGGAGGTAACCTACGGTTGCTAACGAGATTTCCCACGGTCTAAATGAAATTATGGAACTCATTGAGTTAACTTTAGTAAATTCTCTTAGACTAAGTGAATCCAAAGAAAATAGTGGTGTCAGAATGAGAGAATCGTTGGATCCTAACCGGTGGCGCTCTAATCAACTTTAACTCTCCCCATGATAATTAAATTTAACATGTCCCCATATATACAAACTAACAAAGCAAAGGGACAAAAGTGAAATATATTAAAGATGGAAATCAAATACCACTTTTTAGATGATAATATTCATCATAGGTTGGTGAGATATTTTAACAAAGTTTTCACTAAGAATTGTTAAAATAAAATTGACCTTGTTAACTTAATATCATAAATTATGAGAAAGTTTTTTGTTTCCACTCTCACATAAACAAAATAAAAGTTAAGAAAGCTTTAAAGGAAATGAAGTGAACAAAAGCAGTAGAACCTAACGATATTTTAATAAAAGTGTGAAAATGTTTATGAGAGCTGAGAATTTATTAACTTACTAAATTTGTTAATATTATTTTAAAATCTTCAAAGACGTGTGATGAGTCGAGAAATAGCCCATTGGATCCTATTTTTAAGAATAAAGGTGTGCACAAGAGTGTACAAATTATAAAGGACTTAAGTTAATGTCTCGTACATTAAAGTTGTGGAAAAAAAGTAAATGAAAATAGGTTATGCCTTGACACAAAAATTGCCTAAAATCAATATGAGTTTATGACTGTTAAATCTATTATGAATGTTATACATTTATTGAAAGGTTTTTTGGAGAAGTACAAAGAGATTAAAGAGAATGTACATATGATTTTTGTTCATTTAGAAAAAGCTTATGATATGGTTCCAAGAGAAGTACATTGGAGAATTCTAGAAAAGAAAGGTATTGATAAAGCTTTTATTTAAGTCATTGAAGATATGTATTCTATATTTATTACTTGTGCTCAAACAAAAGGAGGGTTGACCAAGTATTTTCTTATTTCTGTTGGATTACATCGAGGATTGACTTTAAGTCTATATCTTTTTGCTTTAGATATGCATGCTATTACTGAACATTAATAGTAGGATGTACCTTAGTTTATACTTTTCATTAATGATATTGTTCTTGTGGTTAAGACTAGATCGAGTTCAAGAAAAACTAGAATTATGGAGCTCGACTATAGAGTCTAAAAGATTACATTTGAGTAGACCTTAAAGAGAAAACATAGAATTAAATTTTAGAAATAGTAGATCTGGTGGTGGCGCTGTACAAATGGATGATCAAGTTTTTAAAAGGAGTGAACATTTTAAATATATCTGGCCTATCGTTCAAAATAATGTAATATAGATGGGGACAAGAATACTGTAATTCAAGTTGGAAGGTTGAAGTGGGCGGATGCATTAGGCATATCATGTAACAGAAAAGTACCACTTAAAGGAAGATTTTATATGATGTTGGTGAGATTTTTAATATCTTATGGTGTAGAATGTTTGCCATAAAATAAAAGCATTTAAATTAGGTTTTACTGAGAAGAGAATTCTCTGGTGGATGAGCGCTTTACACTTAGAGACAAAATTCAAAAAGAATTTATTCATGAATAGGTTGGAGTAGCTCCAGTGATAGCAAGTTTAGAGATTCATTTTAGATGGTTTGATTACAATAAATGTCGACCATTTGTTGATCCTATTAGGAAAGTAGATATTTTAGATTTGACTTATGTTAAGGAAAATTGAAATAGAAATGAAACGACATGATCATGTTTTTTTATCAAGAATGATCTTAATTTATTAGAATTTAATGAAAATATAACACTTAATGGGCACAACAGAGAAAAAGGATTCATGTAGCCTACTACAGTTAGTTGGATGCTTGTTGTTGTTCAGATCTTATTGTTCATTCTTTGTTTGTGTAGAGAATAATATATAACTATTTTGTTACTTTGAAGAAAGTGGTCCAAGGATTATCTTAATAGAAGAGAGTTGAATTAAAAAAAAAAAGCAGAAGTAGAGGCTTTTGTATTTATTAAAAAGAAAACAACTTTGCTTTGTGCTAGTTATGTTAGAAACCTAGATTTGGTAACCACAGATGGTTGTAGGTCAGGGTTGAACCACAAAAGTTGTTGATTGTTCATATAATTGTTTGTCTTTAAATCTCTTTATTGCTATTTCGTTCGACTCTTGTTCTATTTTACATTATTTAAAATTTTGAAGCAAAAAGAATATTAAAAAATTTTAAATGCTCAATACTAGGTGTGTAAATCAACACAAGCATTCTCACAAAGCAATAAGGAAAAGAGAACATGCTCAAAACATTAGCTAATTTGACTGCACCATGAATTAAGGTTAAACATAGAAAGAATTTTACTCTATGGCTAACTATGGTCAAATATATAAGAAAAGAAATGAATAATTTTTATATGATTTGGGAATGTTTTTTTGAGTGATTGGATCTTCCTAACATTCATGCTATGCCCACAAGAATTTTCCATAATCATCAAAATGTTATAAATTGTAGTCAGTCAGATCGAAGAACTGAAGGTTTCAAATTAGACTAGGCTAAGAAAGAATTTTCAATGTTCCAAGGAATAGAAATAGAGATATATCAGACAAGGACAACTGCTTGAAGCATTACTTGGAACAAGCTATAGGATCAAACAAGGGAATTCCTCTAATCATGCATTAATGAATGAGACCACAGATGTAATCTCAGCATAAAATATTAGTATAGTAAGTGGACGTTTTTATCCCAACAAGCATCTTGTATCAACTGTGCCAAACTTTTTTAGTCAACCTATATGATTTAATCATGTAAAAAAGAAGTATTTTCTTATGTGCGAGCAAAATCATTATATGATTTTAGATTGTCTTTTTAGGGTCATTTATATTTTGAGCTCAAAATGTGTGTTCGTATTCGGCTCATTTGCTTAGCGAGCCGAACACGAGCCGTTCACGAACAAATAATCATTTTGACAACCATAATATGTTAAGGATTGGGGCAAGATTTAAAGCATCATTTGAATCTAATATAATAATTTTTATTCTATTTTCTTAATTAATACTTTTAATTGATTACAAATCATTGTAGCCTTGTAGTCAATTAATTTTTTTAAAAATACTACTCATCAAAGATATATATATATATATAATTGATTAGTATTATTTATAGCCAAAATAAGTAAAACATGAACGAATAATGATTAGTATTATTTATAGCCAAAATAAGTAAAACACGAACAAATAAATATTGGTTCGTGTTGTTTGTGTTCGACTCGTTAACTTAATGAACGAGTCGAACACGAGTTTCTTGACTAGCCGAACACGAGCTATCTACGAACAACGAGCCGTTTTGAGAACCCTAGCTTTTTTAAGTGAAATAAATCTTTTTAACAAGGAAAAAAAAAATAATTCTTCTAATATTTGAACTTTAAACAATCCACGAAATTCTTAATTTATTTTCGAAACTCAGATTCCTAGAAACCTAGCAGTCACAGGCTCTATCTTTTAATGCTTTCGCGGTTTTTGTTGCTATTAGGATTAATCTCAACATGTAAAAGAGTTTAGATGGCAGGGATTTGTTTTATTAATCATAACTAATTATAATTTAAACTTGACATGACCTTAATGTTTACCTGTAAAGGTTTAACACCGTTGAAATATATCGAATAAAGCTGTAATTAGCAGGAAATGTCGCATCAAGGGGACATATCAAAAGGTGGAATTAAGCTGCCTCAATCTCTCCAATAATCACATAAATCCACCCCATAAAACGCCAACCACCTTGTCATGTTTTGAAGCTTTCCCTTTCATATCAAAACCGAAGGTATAGTGATTAATTTGGACTGTCATGCCATGCCCTATTAAAAACTGAAAATATTAATAGCAGATTTAATTTTAGGATTAATTTTTTAAAACTATAATAAAAATAGTCGGCTGGCTAGTGGGCCTTACATGGCGGGACAGACTTGCTGCATCACTTTTTCCTAGCCGCCTGGTTTCCTGAAAGATATAAAACCAATGCTATAATTAATGTATTATATTTAGAATATTTATAAAATTATTTGATTCATTTTTTTTGGTATTTGAAATAAAGTAAAGGCAATAGATTTTAAATTATTTCAAGCCTTGTATAAATTATTAGGGTGGTTGTCTACAACAGATGGCGCCTGTGGCGAAAGGCGACGATGGCTAGCCTGTGGTTGGGGCTGGCATGAGCCGTCTATGGTTCTTGCCAACAATTGTGATAGGAGGCGGACAGCTGCCGGCAACGATGGTCGGAGGTAGTGACTGTCTGCTGCTACGGCAGACGATGGTGTTGGCCGGTAATGTTGGTCGGAGATGGTGGTGGCCAATGGCAGTTCTTGGAGGCGGCCAATGATGGCTGGCGGTGCTCGTCGTTGGTCTTTGCGGTAGCCACGACCGATGAAGGCACTTTATACAGGGCCGTGTATTTGAAATTCAACTAAATCAATCGAACTTTAAATATATAGAAAAAAAAACTAAAGAATGAATTCTAATTTAATTCATTTTATATACTGGATTTATAATTCATTATACCACATGTATGATTTCTTAAAACTCATTA
>NW_018164683.1:163435-169462 GCF_001263595.1 Phalaenopsis equestris
ATTATACCACATGTATGATTTCTTAAAACTCATTACAACAACAACGACAACAACAACAACAACAACAAAGCCTTAATCCCACTTCGTGAAAAATATACTACATTATTTTTACTGCCTAACAAACTGCCTTCATTCTAATATGATTTAAAATGAGAATGAGAGATTTTATTCTCTATTTTTAAAATGATTTATGCTGTTCATAGTTTATAGTTATTCAAATCAAAATTTTGTCTGTCAAGATTGTTTTGATTGCTTCGATGGGTCCATCAACTTAGTTCAATTATTTTTTAATTAATGTAAACGTATCGTTTAAGAATTTCAAGCCAGATAAAACTTTATGTATGGAGTCTCAGTTGGATTTCATTCGTAAAAAATATATAATTTTTTTTGCATGATCAATTTCTTCAACAACATTACCAGTGGCATGCTTCAGCAATGATGATAAGGCTAATAAAAATTAAAAAACTTATGTACTACAATTAATACGAATTCAAAAAATATCACTACAGAAATGCATAAGAAAAAAAAAATAGATAGGAAATAACATCACCAATCTTATTTCAAAATATCCTAAATTGTTTCTTAGATTGAAAATAATTTTTTTGTTTAAAAAAAAAAAGGGACAAAGTGGCCATGAGCAACTGAAGATATACTGATATTTTATGCTTTTCAAATGAAGAATTTTTTCAAGAAAAAATTTAATTAGAGATCCCTTGAATAGTGCAGGTGAACTTTAAAAATTCATCTTGAGGGGCTGTTTAGTTACAAGTAGGATTTAGTTTGAAGAGGATATAATAAATCCTATAAATCTAGATTAGTATAGGCTTGAAGGGGTTAAATCATGAAAACTATTTGGTATGTTAATAAGTAAATCCTAATAAATCCCAAAAAATTGTTTGGCAACTCGCAGTGCGTGGTGTTTTCAAAGCTCACTACAATTTTGTTTGTTTGTAAACCCTAAACAAAATTTTGACAGTTTTTAAAAAAAAATGCATTTTAAGACCGTTGAAATCTGCATTTTCGCGCCAAACTTAAGCTTTGTTTGGCGCAGCTATAAGGCTACAGAGCAGCACTGCGCCGCTAAAAACTGGCTTTTGGGAAGGCGATGCGCTTGCGGCTGGCCGCAATCTACCCCAAACTCAGAACCCAATGAGTAATCCGCGGCCCGGCTTCCTCACTCAGCTTTTTACCCCATTACCCTACTTGATTCTCATTTCTTCTTCTCCCGTGAAAGAAGACAAACTGGAATCTTCTCCCCTCGCCTCCTCTTCTTCGCAACTTACTCCTCTTCTCCGGTGCATTTCACACTACCCAGCCACTTCCTCTTCTTCTCACGAGTTCCTCACGCATAAGTCTTCTTCCTTCTCTTCGCACTGCTACGATCTTTTTTTTTTTACTATTTTCTTTGAGTTCAGACAACGTTGATGTTCGCTTCAGTTGATTATGTTGATTAGCTATTCATTTTCTTAGGCTGATGGTCCTTAATTTGTCCTTGGAAAAATGGATTGCTAAGGCTGATGGTCTATTAAAACTCGTGGTTGTTGACAACAATCTTTCGGTCAGATTAGGCATATATTTGATGATGTTCACTATTCTACATGCATAAATAACTCTTCCAAATGTTTCTTTAGCTCTCCTTCTGTCATTAAAGAGGGATATCCCTATCTCCATAAAAAGGCCATATTGATGGAGAGAAAAAAAATCTAGAATTGCTCTTGATAATCACCATTTTTCTCACTTTATGTTGAAACTTTTCTTAAAGATACCCTTCACCTTTTTTGGACGTTTATGGAATTCATAAAATCATTCAAAAAGCTTAACATATTCTCAACAAAAGTAACATGTTCTAAGTTCATGCCTTGATATTCCTTTGACAGCTTTTGAGCTTTTTCAGTTCTTAGAATTCCCATCTCCTAGTATTTGGTAAGCCTTAGCATTTTTTTATGTAATTTTTATTTTTGCCTTCATTTATTTGTTTTCATTTCTTGTGAGCTCATGGAATAAACCATCTACTAGGTATACTCTATTTATTTTACGTGGAGGTGTACTATTTTTGGTTGGTGCTAGCCAGTTTTGATATGTTCTCTTCTTATTTTCATCTTTTTTTAGATAGTTTATAGTTTAAAATAATTGACTAATGGATTCCTTTTCACTGCTTTTAGGAAAAATAAGCTCCAATGCCTGCGGGCTAAAGACTTTCTTTTTGAGGTCACGGCATACCCACAGCTACGGTCGATACTTTTACAGATGCCCCCAAAGACTCGTAGAACAGTGTGACTTCTTTCAATGAGCTCACGGCTGAAAGTGATCGTGAATTGATAGCATCATTGGAGAACAGTTCATGATGAGATGACCATCATCTTCAAGTTAAAAACAATGTTATTATTAATTTACTTATAATTTTATTAGTTTTTTCTTTTTTTCGTAGCACTTTTGGTACTCAATATCTGAACTTTTATTATGTTTTGAAATGAGTTTCTGCTTTTGAAATATAAATACATGTGTGTCACAGTTCTTTTATAGATAAATTTACTGAACATGAGCAAAATGGGCAATTTTCCAGAAACAACTGCTCCACAGTTGTTTTGACACAGCTGCAACAAACAAGCAGTCAACTTTCCCACAGCAGCTTTCTGGGCAGTGCAGCTGCAGCTGAAAAACTGAGAAGCTGCGGCTATGCCAAATAGAGCCTTGGTTAAGTATGGTGACAACTTTCTAGCTGTGATCTAACATTTTAAAGAAAAAAATTGTAATAGTCACCACAGCTTTTTGAACAATAAATTACTTTTCAGCAGCTTTATAACAACATTTTAATAAGCTACAGCTACCCCAAACAGACTATAAATCTCTATATTCCCACAAGCTTCAATTTCTCTAAATCCTATAAATTTGGCTTCCTGTAGGATTTATCAAATCCTTAATTTAATGCAAAACGAAGGCAAAGCAACATTTAAGAACCTATAGGATTTATGCGATAGTTTTTTTGTACGTTTTGCCGGATTTAGTGTAAATTTTGCATAAATCATGCTTAAAAGAGGCTACCAAACAACCCCTAAGTGTGTTTTATAGAAAGATGTATACTATAACAAAGAAAGCTTTGACGACATTTACGTTGTTCTACATCGGTGATTTTAAGCACTTATAATAATCCAAGAGCGCTTTAGCAAGCTATAGTTCTACCATGGTTGTTTATTGTTGGCAGGAATTTCATAGCAAGAAAAGCCTTTTATAGTAGTTAATAATGGTTTCTTTAAACGCTGCCTTATCCAGCATGTGGCAATAAACATCAATTTAAGTTAGTGCATTACTGGAAGTTAGGCGATAGTTTAAAGCACCACATTTTGGAAAACATATTGTGGTCTAAATTATGATAACTATGGAACTATTGTGGTGGTGAAAACCGTCATAATAGGTTTTAATTTCTTTTTTGGTTCATCAAAGGGTATGTTTGTAGCACATGCAGCTTCTCAGCTTTTCAGCTACAGCTACACTACCCCAAGAAGTTGTTGCGGAGAAGCTGACTGCTTATTTGTTGCAGCTTTATGAAAAAGCTATGGGGCAGCTATTTCTGAAAAAATAACCATTCTGCCCTTGTTTAGTAAAATTGTTTAAAACAAAACTTTGGCAGCTCCAACTATAATACTTTAGAAGCAGAAATTTATTTAAAAACAGAACAAATTTCAGATACACAACCCACTTAATAGTGAGTACCGAAATTGCTAATGACAAAGAAAAAACTAATAGAATTATAAGTAAAGTAATGATGACATTGTGTTTAACATGAAGGCGGTGTTTGTCTCATCTCAAACTGTCCTCCAATGATGCTATCAATTTGTGATCACTTTTGGCAATGGAATCAACGTGATCTTCGGCTCATCGGAAGAAGTCACACTTCTCTGAGAGGCTCCGCATCCATCCATAAAACTGTCGACCGTAGTTGTGAGGCTCACGTGACCTCAGAAAAGAAGTATCTAGTTCGCAGTGTGTTATTTTGACCCCCAATTAATGAACTAAGGTAAAAAGGCACTTTTGTAATGTGGTATCGTTCACCTACCACATCTCACCTATCACTCACCTACCGATCACCTACCTCCCACCTACCACTCTCTTGCTTCTATAAATAGAGAGGGTGTGAGGCTTAGGAGAGCAAGGGAAGAGATCTTAAGCTACGTGCAAGGGAAGAGATCTTAAGTTACCACAAAGGAGGAGAGAATAGCTAGAGAGCTAGAGAGGAGGAGAGCATCTTGAGGCCTTGTATCAAGGTGTCGTTTGAGAGGGAGGCCATAGGAGGAAGATGAGGGCTTATCTCTATGTATAAGCTATGTATTCTCCATTTCTTTTGCCTTAGTGAACTATTTGATTGATTCCCTCCCGTGGACGTAGATCCAGTTGGATCGAACCACGTAAACAATCTGTGTTTGTTTGTGTTCTTTGTGTTTTCATTTCTATGTCAGGAAGTATATATCTCACAAGAATTGCCACCGTCTGTGGGAAGATCCATACTTCTTGGCTAGAGGTGTCCGCGTAAAGGTGTTTGCGGCCAGCGACGAAAAAGAGGAGTTCGACATTCACGAACAGAGGAGCAAGCAGATCACGTCGCAGGCAGTCAAATCGTGATAGATTTGATGAGCAGTGCAAGCTTTGATCGACTGGATTCACACCGCAGGTTGTGCGGTTCGGCGAGACGGAAAAGGAACAGTCCGCTAGCGAGGGCCGAAAATTTGCGATAGGGCTGCCAGCAGAGGATTTCTGTCTTGCGAGCAGCTTGGCCAGAGGGATGGCCAGAGGGAAGAGGTGGAGATCGCGCAGAGAAGGGGTCAGGGAGTTCCCTGTTCGGGAGTTTGCGAAGTAGGGGAACCTAAGCAGTTTGGCAAGGCGCGACGGCTCTGGAGAGGCAGTTATTCTCGTGCGCGAGGCATCTCGAACGAGAGGCAGAGGAGAAATTCCTGATTTGTTCTGCTGGACGCAGAGGAGTGCCTACGGAAAGGAGGTGCGAGCACAAAACAGGAAGTTTTCTCCGGTGAATAGGTGTGATCTCTGTCAGAGGGGATCGAAGCTCTCCGTTCAGTTGACGAAGGCAGTGAAGTTCACGAGGAGAAGTCTAGTTCTTGGAAGGGCTGCAAGTAGAATTCATTGGAATAAATCCTAGCCACGACAATGAGTTCCGTCAAATTCGACATTGAGAAATTCAATGGGAAGAATGACTTTGGCCTATGGAGAGTAAAGATGAGATCTCTATTTGTTCAGCAGAGTGTTGCAGAAGCCTTGCAAGGGTCGGCAGCATTGCCGGGCGACATGAACGAGAGGAGAAGATCGGCATACTGGACAAGGCCCACAGTTTGATAATCCTGAGCTTGGGCGACAAAGGTCTGAGGGAGGTGTCGAGAGAAACAACGGCTCAAGCACTTTGGGCCAAACTCGAGTACTCTACCTGACAAAGTCTCTGGCTAATAGGTTTTTTCTGAAGCAGCGTCTATACTCCTTCAAAATGCATGAAGACAAATCCGTCTCAGAGCAGATCGACGAGTTCAACAAGATCATCAACGACCTCGAGAACATCGACGTCAAGATGGACGATGAGGACAAGGCACTACTGTTGCTAAACTCTATTCCTAAGAGCTACGAGAATTTCAAGGATGCGATGTTCTATGGAAGGGTGCAAACTATTACTCTGGAGGAGGTTCAATCTCTGATTAGAGCCAAAGAACTTCAGAGGAAGCATGATAGGGACAAGGAATTCAGCGGAGACAGTCTTATTGTCAGAGGAAGATCTGACAAGAAAGATTCAAGAAATAGTCAGTACAGATCAAGGTCAAGCAAGGATGGCGGTAATCAGTCATCAATGGGATCTTTCAAGTGTTATCATTGTCACAAAGATGGTAATTTCAAGAGGAACTGCTCAGACAGGAAGAATAAGTATCAAGAAGAGCCAGAAGAATCAGGAGAAGCAAGCGTAGCCTCTGATGACTACGATTCTGCTGAGGCCCTGGTGATCACAGAATCTGAATCCAGTAAAGAGTGGATCCT
>NW_018164683.1:169908-177419 GCF_001263595.1 Phalaenopsis equestris
TTTACTTTGAAGCTTCTCAATTGAGGGTCAAGGTGGAGAATTGTTATTTTGACCCCCAATTAATGAACTAAGGTAAAATGGCACTTTTGTAATGTGGTATCGTTCACCTGCCACATCTCACCTACCGCTCACCTCCCTCCCACCTACCACTCTCTTGCTTCTATAAATAGAGAGGGTGTGAGGCTTAGGAGAGCAAGGGAAGAGATTTTAAGCTACGAGCAAGGGAAGAGATCTTAAGCTACGTGCAAGGGAAGAGATCTTAAGCTACCACAAAGGAGGAGAGAATAACTAGAGAGCTAGAGAGGAGGAGAGCATCTTGAGGCCTTGTATCAAGGTGTCGTTTGAGAGGGAGGTCATAGAAGGAAGATGAGGGCTCATCTCTATGTATAAGCTATGTATTCTCCATTTCTTTTGCCTTAGTGAACTATTTGGTTGATTCCCTCCCGTGGACGTAGATCCAGTTGGATCGAACCATGTAAACGATCTGTGTTTGCTTGTGTTCTTTGTGTCTCATTTCAATGCCAGGAAGTACATATCTCACAACACAGTGGCATAGCAATCTTCAGAACGTCCTTGAAATTATGGAGCTCATATTTCCTGAAAGCAGCGAAATAAAATCCATTAATCAATTATTTTAAGATATAAATTATCTGAAAAAAGATGAAAAATAAGAAGAAAAACGTATCAAAACTGGTCAACACCAACTACCGCTGACAATTTTAAAGCATCATCGAGTGAAACCATACAACTACGCTGAATCCTGCAATGCTAGAAAAAAATTGCAAGTTTTAAAATAAGTGTTTTCTAATATGATTGCTTTCAGTAGGAGAGCTATTTACTCAAGCATGCCCCTACTGTGTATATATGTATAACTTTCACGCACATGTAAGCATGCATAACTCAAATTCATAAGAAAATTCTAATAAGCTAGCATGCCAATATTAATTTACATAACATCCAATTATTAAATTTTGTATCAATTCTCAGGTTTTCTCTAATGACAAGATAAATATTCAATTGCCACGGCAAAAATCAAAACTACTAGAATCAAACTACATCGCATCATAAATAATAATAAAGAAGTGACTCAAACTGTATATCAAGCTAATTTCTACCCAGTTAAATAAACACATAAGAAGATCAAATAACATGCCATATATCAAATCTGAAGTTTGCTTAAGGTGCGTCTGGCCATCAAAAAATGCACAAAAAAACGTAACCATCAACAAATATACTATTACAATAAATATGCTATTACATTTGTATTCTTCTACTTTAATAAATTTATGTTCTTTTCCATTAATTATGATTTTACCAAATTTTCCACTTTTGTATTTCACTCAAAAGCTGATAAAGATAACCTAGAAAGCTCTTTTACCATGCCTCAAACTCGAAAAGCAGTTCTTCAACACACACACTTCATTTAGCACTTTGATGACTCACGTATCTAAACCAACTTCAATTCTTCGCTATTTTTTTGTAATTCTCTGCTTCAAGTCAACATCGACTTTCATAACATATTTTAATGGGTTGTTTGATTTATTTTTGTTTTGAAATTAAATACTTATTTATTTTTTATAGTTGAACCTACTTACTTTGTAAGCTTTAAACCTTATTAGTTTCATAAATAAAATCCAGCAAGAGTTTCACCATTTTTTTTGTCCTTGCTTCTAATAAATTGTGTTTTTTTTCTCTTCAATAGAGATCTTTCAATTATGCCAAAAGCATCATTTGTAAATTCCCTCTTTCAACACTTAGGATTGGTCGAGTTTGAGTAAAGGAGGAATCTTATATATGGTCTTGGTCTTGCCAATTGGGAGACAAGCATGCGCTAGTTAGACAAATTTAATTGTAGATAAATTATCTGGCAAAAGTGAAAAGATTCAAAATTCACTTGACAAAGGTTAAATAGTTTTCTATAAGCTTCTTTAATTTATGTTCTATGCAATCCAACCCTTTCTCGGTTGGGTGCAAAATTAAATCAAACTCGTCATTAGAAAGATGTTAAATAATTGTATTATTACTATAATGGGTCATTGCTAATAGGCTACCATTTTTTGAATTCATAAACAAAATTCTCTTTAATCACTTACCTTCTTTAGTCCTGTAAATTTTATTTTTTAAAAAAAGTAAAGATAGTCTTTAGTACTCCTATTTTGGATATATTGTAAAATTTGTGTATGCTTCGCTTAACTGATTGATCATTTCAAATGATTAAAAATACGATACTTATTATATAAAAAGCATAAGATGGCTTGGGCTAGTGCAAAGCTACAGTGATGAAGACAATCAACACCCCAAGTAACAAAAAGGTTGTGACCCAAAATAAAAAAGATAACAATAGTAAAAAACTCCACCATTGCTCACCTTGTTTGGGAGCTCACTCTACAACAAAGCTGAAAACATGAAGCTTTGTCATCACCATTTTTTCTCAAACATTGACTTCATTGCATGCTGAAGAATATTTAAAGTTTGCATCCCTAGAAATGCTCACGACTTAGCATTAATTTTTGTTTTTTTTACTTATTTCCTTATTTGCTCACAGATTTGCATTCACTTTAATAAGTATTGTAATAGAAGAAGAAATTGGAGGGAGAAGTAGTAAAGGAGAGGGAAGAAGAGGAGAATGTAACTCGCATTACATCATAAATCTTTGGATAATAGAGTCAAACATTAAAAAGTCAAAATTGTAAAATTATATATATTTTTTATTTTACATAAATTGAGATAATATTATTGGTTAAATTGTTATATTATTAGATAAATAAAAAAATTCATCATTTCTAAATCTTCAAAGATTGTTAGACAATTTTTACAAAATTTGATGATATGACTACAAACTTGATAGCAAAAGGCCAAGATTATCGATATTGAAGATTGATTACTCTAAATGGTTCAAATATAGAGGAAAAGTGTGAAAGCTTCATTTCTGGCTAGATTAGCTAGCTCGTAGGGAGAGCATACCCTTCCAGTAGCAAAAAAAAACTATCTCAAGGAATTCAAAGGCTAAAGCTAAGCAACATTTTTTCAATTATATACACATCTTTTGGTGGAAATTTGTTTTCGAGAAAATGCAATCTTCCTAAGGGGTGGCAATGACTAAATCATTGGCTTTATGAAAAGAGATGTTTTTCTCCTATCTCTTTTTCCATTTGACACAATAGATTTTAAAGATACACAAGAGCTAAATAACTAGATGTACATTTTAAATATCTCAAAGACATTGCTCACCTAAGATCGAGTATATGAACTTACGGCAAGTTAGCAGGATAGGAGAGACAAGGACAATATGCTTATTAGAATCTTGAAGAATTTAGCAAGCACAAACAAAATCATGGAAGCTTGTAAGACCATACTTGGCCTACTCACCCAATCACAAGACCTACTAGCCTTTATGTTGGACCAACTAGTCAAAGCTCAATGATCACTCACTCGACTCCAAAAACTTCTTTTGAGTGTCAAGGATCGATGACTTCATCAGAAAGCCGACGACTGCACTTAAAGGAATAGTGACTTAATCCACAATGACTGTCCAATGACTTCTCCCAACAAAGACTCTTATCCAATTGAACTCATGAGTGCTTCCACTTGTATACAAATGTCCCATAACATATTTTATTTGGTTTTTTTTTTTTTATGAAATGAAAGTACATATTCTTTTTAATGCTAAAACCCTACAAATCATTTAAAATCAAAGGGTAGTTTTTAGATATTGGGTCACTTGTGTTGTGCTTGGAGCTAGTAAAAATATCTTAGAGCATCTCTTTCTAAAACTTCTTCTTTTCCAACTTACTAATTGTTTTCTGTTGTAGAAAATCTTACAAGTCCTGTTAATAGGATTCTATTATCACATGAGAATAAATTGAGATTCTATATTGAGATGGAATGCATGCAGAGCCATGACCTTTAACGAGCATGCTATTTTTTTCATTTTTCACTAATGAATGAACCTACAACTTTTCAGTTATATTATCAGCATAAAATGTATAATTATAAAAATTACAAGCCGATCAATTCGAATAATTTTTTATCAATTCGGACCAAGAGTCCCAAACTTATTGGTCCACGTGTATAGATCTAACGCCGTTATTTTTTATTTTTCTTTAATTTTTTTTTTTTTGGAATACCGTTCTGGTGCAGAAAAATCGCATGACGGACACATAGAGCTACAATAATTGCAAGAATCCATGCCATTAAACGCCAAAAGTCTGATCATGTTTTGTAGCTTATCATTTAATATCAAAATCAAAGTATTGTGCTTAATTTGGACTTAGTGGTGCTTGAAAAAATCTGTGATTAAAAAGCATCTTTGCGGCTCAAAGATTGAAGAAAGTGATTTCTACTTATTCCAAATATCTGTGCCAGATAAAAAATCTCGCATGTTACATGCTGATCTGATTAGGTTTGTTTCACCTCAACAAGTTGAATCCTACAATTTAAAATGTAAAAGAAAATAAATATAAATTTTCAGAATTGCTTTTGATAAAGTGGAGCTACATTTTCAATTTGATCGAATGTGAAGTATAAAGTTTGGTATATCATTAAGGTATGATAGCAAAATTTCCTCTCATAATATTTCATGTCTGTATCACTTAATTCAGATGTCAAGTTAATTGGTGTAAACATTTTAATATTTTTGAAACCTATGAAGTGTTGTTTGAACAAGAATACACAACTAAAGCTTGAAATCAGCCGTAGTTTGTTATAACCTAGGTGAGGTTTGCTACACAATAAAAACTTAAGATAATTACATTCAGACCATCGAAAACATAGATATTTACAAATTAAGCACTTATATAACTTTCTTTTTAACGACTGAACTGAATGCTGAAAATATCTAGAAATCGTCGACGGTTGCGAAAACAACGGGAGTAACCCGGATCGTCAATCTCCAGTCTGATGGATGGCTCAACACAGCCGCCGCCACCGCCTATAAAAGGTCGTTGTTTGTCCTCTCTAGACTATTGCTGCTTGTGCTACTCATGCTTAGTGTGGTGTGCTCGATGCTCTGTGTGCATGCTTTGGAGGTGTGAAGTCTTCTTTTCGATGTGCCTTCTTCAATCTCCGGTCTTCCATGAGTGGACCTTTTCTAGTTCTTTCTTCTTTTCTTTTTTTATTTACTTAAATGTTTTCATTTAAGTATTTAAAATCTTGTTTAGGTTAATTTATTCGCCTTGGATTAGGCTTGGGTTTGGGTTCAACTCAGGTCGACCCGAACCCGAACTAATCCTAATCCCTAGAATGGTTTAACCCAAACCGTAAAACCTAACGTAGGTCTGATCTAAGCCAGACCTGACCCAACCTATAGCTGACCCAGCTCGGGACTTGGCCAACATAACCCAAACCTAAAACCCAACCTAGAATTGACCCAGCCTAGATCTGACCCAGCACAGGTCTAGCACTACTTAACCCAAACCCTAAAACCCAACCCAAGCTCGACCCAACCAAGACCCGTCCTAACTCATGACTAGCCCAACATAACCATACCCTAAATCCTAACTGACAACGACTTTATATATGCTTAAATTTATGAACCCAGATTTATATATATTTATAATGATTTTGTAAAATCATAATTTCAAACGCAAGTATACGTATCGCTCAAGTAATACAAGGCTCTAGTGGAGTCCCGTTTATCGATCCCACAGGGAAGCGAGGTAAGAGGTCCTTAGTCAAAATTCTAATCTACTACAATTAGTCCTTAGTTTGGAATGTCGATTAAAATGATGTTTTATCTAGCAACTACTCCTAAATACAAGTGTTAAATGTAAAGATAGTAACTATAAGTAAATGCAAATATTAATTCTAAAGATAACCCTTTTTGGATGAATTGGTTTGGAGAATTTTGAGATATTAAAACTACTATTCTTATGTAATGAATTGGATAATATAAAGGAATGAGATGCATTAAATATTGTATGTGCCAAATAGGAGCAATACTATTCTTTACCCTTTGGTCCAGGCATAAAGAACATTGACTAATCCTATACCTTTACCGTTTGGTCCAAGCATAAAGAACGTTGACTAATCCTATGCTTGTTTACTGAATCCGTGGCTAGGTTGGGAGGATACCGACTCTCACTTTGCAGCTCCCACATTCCCCTCGCTTGAGGGCTAACAACTCCGCTACAGTACTCAAACAATAGGACCAAATTGGGGATTTTAGTCTATCACCTTAAAATCTCCAATTGTACACCCATCAAAGTATACTTCCCTATTTATTTGCATTCAACTCCCATGAACTTAACCATTCAAGAAATCTGAATGTGGTTCTACTTTGTTAAGAATTACACAGCCCTCTCGGGTCTTAATGCAATTACAATGAATTTTAACGCCACAACAGGTCTTTATTGTAATGTAAATAAAGAGCAAGTAAAAACCATCACATTGATAATTAAATCCACTTCTAACATGCATCAAAAAATCCTAAACATGAATTCTACTCATTACAAAAGAAAAGTAAAATAAAAACAACGGCATAAACTTCTCATGCCATTATTTCCAAACAAGAAGATAGTGTAAGAGAAGCCCATCAAAAAGCACAAAGAAAACACAACAGAAACTTCATTTAACCAAAGCAAATCCACTAGATAAGTGTTTACAAAAATATAAGATAATGAAGAACACAATACTTAGTTTTTTCCCTTGAAAGAAAGAAGAAAATTTCTCCCACGAAGTCTCCCGCCGATCCATGCAATGCTAGAACATCTCCTTACAAATTCTCTCAAAATCCCCTCTCCAATCTCTCCAAAAGGGTAGAAATCTACATTTCTACTCCTATTCTAAAAACCCTAAACTTTCTCCACATCTTTCCTAACATTCCTCTCACACATCACCCTCTTTTTCTAATCTAAATTCATTCTTTTAAAGTGTAGGGACGAAGTATGAAGAGTTGCCACAAGCAACCTTTCAAAAAGCATCCAAATACGTTGAATTTCGAAAGCCATTAACAGAATATTTGCATATCGGAAAGCTGCTGGCGCCGTCGGCAGGTTTGAGGGTGCTGTCGGCGAGTTTTTCTGTCATTTTTCGGTCTTCTCGGGTAAATCTCGTCCTCGGCGCAGTTTTGGCGCCATCGGCGGGCAACCTGCGCAGCTCCACCGTTTCACTCTGTTTGACTCCGTTTTAGTTCTATTTCGCCCCATTTCAGTTGCGTTACGTTCCTAACAGATAGCCCTACAAAATAAGCATGAAAACAAGCTTCCTTTAAAGTATAATCTCATTCAAAAATATGCAAGAAGTGTAAAAGTGATTAAGCATCGAAAAACTTATCGAAAGGTGACAGGGCAAAATATCATTTCTTGCTCGTTTTTTCTCCAAATTGCATCGTTATTGCATATTTGTGCTCCAATGACCATAATTCATCATACCTGCAACAAAACATCAAAAATACCCTTCTTTAAAGTGCAATATCATAAAAAATAGTGTAAAATAAGTTTGAAAATCTCAACATATTTTCCTTTGGTCAAAATCCCCGAAACTTAACTATTACTTGTCCTCAAGTAACTTTA
>NW_018164683.1:178530-180833 GCF_001263595.1 Phalaenopsis equestris
AGAAAGGAAAAGTAATTGAATCTACTAGCTACTGCAACATCCTATCAAATTTATATGCATGCATAATCAGGATGGAATGACAACAAGAGTACGTAAATTAAGCCTAAAACATGCTTGCAATAATATTAAACTAAAAGGAAGTATATTCAATTTAAAATTTCATTTTTCTTCCTACCCCCATACTTGATTTTTAGCATTTATAACATTTAGTGCAGAAAATATAAGTAGGAAGAAAAATAGTTTAGAAATTTTATCTACCACAAATTTTTATCAAAAACATCTACAATTATTTATTAGGATAGAAAACATGTAGTAGAAAGTAAATCTAAACTAAACATGCCAGAATGAAATTAACTAAACAAAGTTCTAACTAGCATAACATGTATCAGCATTGAAATATAAAATTGTTCTTCAATTCTTATAAATTATAACACAAACACACACACAAACACAAACACACAAACAAGATAAATGAGGTTAATTCTTCATCAATCTCATCGCTTCTCACTAACTTACTTCCAATTTCTAACGGAATCCCTACACAAATATATTGGGTGCTTACAAATGGTTTTATAGATTCTAATCCCAAAGATAAGATTATCCCTGATATATTGGTTCTCGAGCACCAACACCAGACATCACCAAATCCCAATAATTAAGCATCTATAGCTATTACAAGTACAGTGTAAAATTATCCATAAGTTACTCATCAAATAAGTTCATGACTCCTATCAAATGAAAACAAAGTCCAAGAAAGGAAGTAACAAAATTGAGATGGAACTATCGCTATAAAAATTCATGATGTCCTTTGTGAAACTCAAGTCCGGGTGAGACCTGTGTTGTAGTGGACTCGTCAATCCAACTACAACAAAAGAACATACAAGTCTAACCATAACAAGAATTTAATTAATCATCTCCCTCACGACACACAAAAAGCAAATCAAAACATTAACAATCCAAACATCTATCAAACATCAAGCAAACTGATCAATCCACACTAAAGCAAACACAATACACCGCTAACAATCATGACTCTTCACATACTAAATCAAACCACACAGATAACTATGGGTTGCCTCCCATAAAGCACTTTATTTAACGTCGCTAGCCCGATAAATGATTCCACCTGGATCAAAATTCCAATTAAGTAATTCTTGATCAATAGCCCAATTTTTTTCCAGATCCAGGGATTCCTACAAAGTCCTCAAATTTAAATTTTTCTTTCAGCTCTTCCTTTTCATATTGATTCATATCATTGTTCCTCATATTTCTTTCTAGATCCAATATTCTTCTAGTAATTTTCTCAATTTTCATATTAATATCATCCTTGAAATTTATAAGAAATGGATCTTTATATGATACTTCAAGATCTCCCAAATTTTGGATCAGATTCTCTCTAGATAATTCAGATTCTAGATCAATATCTTTTATGTTACTCTTCTGTTTCAAATTATCTTCCAACTCTTCAGAAATTTCTTCCATTAATCTTTCAATTTCCTTGTCCTTATCTCTCAACTCAAACTTCTTTTGAAACAAATACTTGAATTCTCTTCTAAATATCAGTTCAATAATTTTAAATTGCTCATAATTCATTTCCTTAGGATTTATCTCAGAGTCACTAGGTAAAATCTCTGGGGGGGTAACTATTCCCCAATATCAAAATCTCATTCATTTTGTTCGTATACCACGGAATATGTCATTCAGTGACTTTGAATAACTCTTTCATAGGAGATCTTTTACTGATTTCATCATTCAATTCATGTTCATCTTGTGATTGAGTTAAATATGAAGATATAGAGACTGGTTGTGTATATGAATTCACCAAATAGATAGGCTTTAAAATTGTATGAGGTAAGTTCATTTTAAGGTCATTAGATTTTTCAACATATGGAATTAAAAGTTTACTATTTTTGGTAATGTCCATCGTTTCACACCTCTCCTGAACATACATACAGTCTTCTTTAAACAACATTTTAGACTCATTATGAAAGTCCATTTCGATCTCATCTGTTAACTTACTCTCAAAACTTTTCTGAAAATAGTTTTTACTTAGATAATTAATTTCATCCATCCGAAAACAATCATCATCATTTCTCTCAGCTGGATATTTCATAGCCTTTAAAACATTAAAAGTGGTTTCATGGTCATTAATATTCATAGTTAACTTTCCTTTTTGCACATCTATCATAACTTATCCAGTAATAAGAAAAAGTCTCCCCAAAATAATGGGATATTCTTTATCTTCTTCCATATCTAATACAATAAAGTCCATAGGAAAGATAAATTTATCCACTTTAACAAGC
>NW_018164683.1:180889-182073 GCF_001263595.1 Phalaenopsis equestris
GATCAGTTAACTGAAGAGTTGCTAAACCTAACCTTTTATCAGCTAAACCTAACCTTTTAAATATAGATAGAGGCATCACATTAATGTTCGATCCTAAATCACATAAAGCTTTTTCCCATAATCTTTTTCCAATTAAACAAGGAATTGTAAAGCTACAAGGATCTTTAAGTTTATGAGGAAACTTTTTCTGAAGTATAGAAGTATAGCGCTGCACTGTGCAAAAGTCTCGTAATCCCCAAATTTTCTTTTCTTGTTTAATATCTCCTTCATAAATTTTGCATAACTTGGCATCTGTTTCATAGCTTCAACAAAAGGAATTTTTACCGTAATCTTCTTAAGTACGTCCATGAACTTTGAAAATATTTTATCCAACTCATGTTGTCTAAGTCTTTGAGGAAATGGAGGAGGTGGTCTTTCCAAATTGATTTTAGTTGGAGATATTAATTTTTCTAGATCCTTAGAAACATGTTCTTCAGGTCCTTTAGTTTCCTTTGTTTCTCTCACAACATTTTTCTCTTTTCTAACCACACCCTCTATCTCTCTTCTACTTTTTAATTGGACAGCTTCTACTTGTTCATTAGTGTTCTCTTTAGGGTTGATCTCAATGTTGCTAGGAAGAGTTCCTTGGGGTATATTGCTAAGTGAATTAGCAATTTGTCCTAGTTGATTCTCTATGATTTTAATCACAGCATTTTGAGTTTTCAACTGGTTTCCCATTTGCAATACCACTTCTTCCATAGACATCTTCTTATCCTCAAATTGTTGATCATTGTTAGAGTCCGGTAGATATGAAGATCTATAGTTTGTGTTCCCCTGATTATTCCAACTCCCATTAAGATTTGCATAATTATTTTTCCATTGTTCATTTCCACCCCAAGTAGTATGACATCAGTTAAAATTAGGATGGTTCTTCCAACCTGGGTTGTAAAAGTTAAAATATGGGTTGTTTATGGTATTTAAAGTCTCATATGATAAGTTAGAATCAATCATATGCCCTAATTAACTTTCCTCATTTACTGGAGTAAATTGAGTTTGGTTCATTCCAAATTGGTCCAACTTCTTTGATATTGCAGCAACTTGAGATGCAAGAATTGTAATCATATCTGAATCGTGAACACTGACTACTTTTTTAGGATTTACCCTTATAGAGGGCCATTGAAATTCATTTGCAGCCATATTTTCAA
>NW_018164683.1:182119-183680 GCF_001263595.1 Phalaenopsis equestris
ATGATTAACCAATCAGGCAGAGCATGGTGTGGACATTTTCTTAGGAGTTCCTTAAATCTTTCCCAGGCTTCGTATATTGATTCCCCTTCATACTGACAAAATGAGATAATATCTTTCTTAAGTTTAGTAGTCCTTGAAGGTGGAAAATACTTAGTTAGGAATTTCTGAGTTAACTCCTCCCAATTTTTAATAGAGTCAGGTGCTAATGAGTATAACCACATTTTAGCCTTATCCCTTAGTGAGAAAGGAAAAAGCCTTAGTCTAACAGCATCGTCTGACATACCGTTATAACGAAATATAGCACAAAGTTCTATAATATTGATAAGTGTAAATAGGGTTCCTCCAAAGGAGTTCCCCCAAACTGATTGTTCTGCACCAGTTGGATAATCTCAGGATTTATTTTAAATGAGTCAGCTTCTACGACAGGGTTTTGTATACTTGAGTGAATTTCATCTATCGTAGGATTTACGTAATCCCTCAATGAAGTATGATGATTTTCCAAGTTATTATCTTGAGAGCTTTCCATTTCCATTTCTAGTTTTTCGAGTCCTCTTTTTATTTTTATTTTTTTACTTTTTTCAAGCTCGGGATCATAAGACACAAGTCCTGCAAATTCTTTGTTTAGCATACACAACACAAGAAATAATACATTAACAATTAAACAAATAACAGATGAAATATATTCAACACAACAAAACATTTTCACGAACACCTTATTTTTCACACAAACAATTTTTTAACACTTTTTCATATAAAAACACTTTTCACACAAAACAGTTTTTAGGACACTGCAGTTTTCCAAGTCTAAGTCTAATTACTTCAACTAAAATTCTCCTAAAGTTCTTACCGACGCTTCCCCGGTAACGGCACCAAAAACTTGACAGCGACTTTATATATGCTTAAATTTATGAACTCAGATTTATATATGTTTATAATGATTTTGTAAAGTCACAATTTCAAACGCAAGTATTTGTATCGCTCAAGTAATACAGGGCTCTAGTGGAGTCCCGTTTATCGATCCCACAGGGAAGCGAGGTAAGAGGTCCTTAGTCAAAATTCTAATCTACTACAATTAGTCCTTAGTTTGAAATGTCGATTAAAATGATGTTTTATCTAGCAACTACTCCTAAATACAAGTGTTAAATGTAAAGATAGTAACTATAATTAAATGCAAATATTAATTCTAAAGATAACCCTTTTTGGATGAATTGGTTTGGAAAATTTTGAGATATTAAAACTACTATTCTTATGTAATGAATTGGATAATGTAAAGAGATGACATGCATTAAATATTGTATGTGCTAAATAGGAGCAATACTATTCTTTACCATTTGGTCCAAGCATAAAGAACATTGACTAATCCTATGCTTGTTTATTGAATTCGTGGCTAGGCTGGGAGGATACCGGCTCTCTTCGGAGCTCCCACATTCCCCTCGCCTAAGGGCTAACATCTCCGCTTCATTACTCAAACAATAGGACCAAATTGAAGATTTTAGTCTGTCACCCTAAAATCTCTAATTCTACACCCATCAAAGTATATTTCCTTATTTATTTGCATTCA
>NW_018164683.1:183745-197997 GCF_001263595.1 Phalaenopsis equestris
CTTCTAACATGCATCACAAAATCCTAAACATGAATCCTCCTCTTTCCAAAAGAAAAGTAAAATGAAAACAACAGCATAAACTTCTCATGCCATTATTTTCAAACAAGAAGAGAGAGTAAGAGAAGCCCATCACAAAGCACGAAGAAAACACAACATAAACTTCATTTAACCAAAGCAAATTCACTAGATAAGTATTTACAAAACCATAAGATAATGAAGAACACAATACTTAGCTTTTTCCCTTGAAAGAAAGAAGAAAATCTCTCCCACAAAGTCTCCCGCCGATCCATGCAATGCTAGAACATCTCCTTACAAATTTCCTCAAAATCCCCTCTCCAATCTCTCCAAAAGGGTAGAAATCTACATTTCTACTCCTATTCTAAGAAACATAAACTTTCTCCACACTTTTCCTAACATTCCTCCCACACAAAAACCTCTTTTTCTAACCTAAATTCATTCTTTTGTAGTGTTAAAGGCCTATTGTTTTGTAATGGGCCGAAATTCATTCTTTTGTAATGGGCTGAAATTCATTCTTTTGTAATGGGTAATGGGCCGAAATTCATACCGTCTCGGGCGCCGTCAGCGGGCTCGAGGGTGCTGTCGGCAAGTTTTTCTATCGTTTTTTGGTCTTCTCGGGTAAATCTCGCCGTCGGCGCCGTTTTGGTCCCGTCGGCGGGCAGACTGCGCAGCTCCACCGTTTCGCTCTGTTTGACTCTGTTTTAGCTACGTTTCGCCTCATTTCAGTTGTGTTGTGTTCCTAACAAATAGCCCTACAAAATAAGCATGAAAACAACCTTCCTTTAAAGTGTAATCTCATTCAAAAATATGCAAGAAGTGTAAAAGAGATTAAACATCGAAAAACTTATCAAAAGGTGACAGGGCAAAATATCATTTCTTGCTCATTTTTGCTCTAAATTGCACCGTTTTTGCATCTTTCTGCTCCAATGACCATAATTCATCATACCTGCAATAAAATATCAAAAATACCCTTCTTTAAAGTGTAATATCATCAAAATCAGTATAAAATAGGTATGGAAATCTCAACATATTTTCCTTTGATCACTAACCTAGGTTTAACCCAACCTAGACCTGCCATATCTAGAGCTGACGTAGCTCAGATCTAGCCCAACATAACCCAAAACCTATAACTTAAACCAAGTTTGAACCAATCCAAAACCTAAAACCTAAACCAAGTTTGAACCAATCCATGCATACCTTAAACTAGATATGACGTAGCTCATATATAGCCAACCTAACCCAAAACCTAAAACCTAAACCAAGTTTGAACCTAACCCAAAACCTAAAACCTAAACCAAGTTTGAACCAATCCATACATACCTTAAACTAGATCTAACTAAGCTCAGATCTAGTCCAACATAATCCAAACCACCCAAAATAACCCAAAACCACCCAAATAACCCCAAAACTATCCAAATGACCCGAAACAATCTGAAACTAGTCAAATAACTCCAAAACATTCTAAAACCATCCAAATAACCCGAAACCCCTCAAATAACCTAAAACATTCTAAAACCACTCAATAACCCAAAAAAAAACCCGAAACCACCCCAAAAGCACTCAAATGGCCTGAAACACCCTGAAACCACTCAAATAACCCAAAACAACTTGATGCCACTCGAAACACCCCAAAACCACCCAAATTACTCAAAACACCCCAAAACTTCCTGAATGACCCAAAACACTATGAAACTACTTAAATCATCCAAATAAAACCCTACCCGGGTCAACCCATGTCAACCTAGTTTAAACCAAATAAAATCCTACCCAGGTCAATCCAAGTTTTGAATAAGATACTGGATTAGAAAAAAAAAAGCAATGGCATGAATAGCTGATAGAAGCATTGTAGGCCTGCCAAACTACATAAGAAACCCCAGCTCAATCCGCATAAATTTCTCTAGTTTATGGGTCTGAGGCCATCCTTACCATTGAAGTATAACTTCCCTCTTTGAGGACTGTGAAATGCTTATCAAACCCTCTAGAATAGAACATCTGATCATGGTAAGAAGAACTTGAGGGACTAGAAGAGATTCACTTGATAGCAAAACAAAACCTTGAGCTGTATCAATCCCGAATGATTCATGCCCATGAAAAGTTGGCTAGACCTCAAAAGTTTCGTATAGGGAAATTGGTCCTTATCCTTAAAAGAAAAATTCTAACTCATAAAAAAAAGTAATGGAAATTTTGAACCAACATGGGAAGGTCCTTTTGAAATAAGAAAAGTTTACCAAGGGGGCTCTTACCAAATGATAGACCACAAGGGAGAACATCTGATACCTCCAATTAATGGGCAGTATTTAAAAAATATTTTGTGTAAAAGGGTTGTATATAAAGAGACATCATGGTCAAAATTATTATAAAATAGTTATTTGAACACTTTTTATATAAATTTGAAATTAAATTGAAATTATTTCCTTAAAATCGTGTTGTCATTTGATGAATATTTCAAATTTCTTTGATCTTCTTTTGTGAGCTTTCAGATGACAACTAACAATTCATTTTTTTTATTGTAAGGAATGTCATCAGGAAAGCTCACCTTCTCTTTCATAGACGATGTGTCCATAGAAAAAGATCAAGCTTATTTGATAAAAAATGCATTCACTGGAGATATGAATATAAGTTGTAACAATCTTAAAGCACTTGTGATTGAACCCGAGCAAGATTCCCTTGAGAAGTCACTAGAGATAGTGCCTCAATTGAATATTAAATCTATAGTGGTGAAACCTGCACTCACCAAAACTCAATGAAGGAATAAAAGCTGAATAATAAAAAGAAAACATGCTAGAATTACAAAAGAAGGATAAGACAAACAAAAGTTCGTCTTTGAGGAGTATGTTTCTATGGAATTGTCACAAATGGTTTATGATAATAGTTTCAAATACATTCCACTTTATTTCTTTTCTCAGAGGCCTGAGCCACCTTCAGGTGATGATCCTCTCACTCAATCTAATAATGTCAGAACCCGGTTCTTTAAATGTTATGAACAGAACAGAAGAAAGTTTGTTAATATCTTAGAATAACTGAAACTCTTTATTGGAGTCTTTTAAAATATAGAGCAGTAGTAGATTGTTTAGAAATCTATAGTTTACTGAAAAAGAGGCCATCAAGTGGAACTTAAAAGTTGCACCTATATAGATTATATTAGATGAAATAAATCTAAAAAAAGGGGAACACTTCAGTATGGATGTTTCTATAACTATATACGAGATAGTGAAGGGAACCTTCCTAAGATTTTACGAAAGCAATGTCCTTTTGGCCAAGCACTGTGTACCTTCAATCCATGAAAAATGGGTCTCTATTACCTTTAAAAAGATGAAGGCTTCAAAGTGACCATTCAACTATGTTCGAGATATTATGTTTTAGAGCACCAAGCCACTATAGTTTTAAATGTTTGATGATTATTTGTATGATTGTGACTGTTGATATTTGTCATTTGTTATGTATGTAAATGGGTTAGTATCAAAAACTCTGTTGTGTTTATAAAAGAATTGATTTATCTTTTAAAAGTAAAAAACATTTTTTGAATGAATGAATGGGATGCTAAATGAGTTTTTTACTCTTATCAGAATGATATTTTGATGAACTGAAAAAAAAATTTTTCAAATTGACACTGGTCTGAAGACTTATGAATTTGAATGAAAACTTCAAACTTCCAAAACTTATTCATAAAATCAAGAAATTCCCTAACGTTGGGCAAAGTATAATTTCTCCAAGGTAGCATACAACCGACAATCAAGAAATGGAAAATTCACAGAAACTCTTCAAATTAATCAAAACAAACCAACCAACATTGATATTAAAAAAATAATAAACTAAAGAAAAAAAATAACAAACCTGCTTCTTTGGTCAGTCTGAAGTTGGAACAAGCCTCATACGACACCACTATTATGGGATCGGGTTGAATGATCTCAAGCTAATTAAGACTAGTTTTGGAGATCAATCCTTTAAGCTAGACATCTTCTTAGCCTATCAAATGCTGAAAGAAGCTTATCTTTGATCCATCAAAAGTTGGGGTATACCCCACGCAGCACAATCACTATGTGATTTGCTTGATTGACTTCAAATGAGTAGGGGTTGATTTGGTTATCAATTTTGGAGTTAGTAAATATGAAATGTGATGCACATGTCTATTTCAGTATTTCTCATCGTAAAACTTTGTTTGAATCTTTCTTTTCTCCATTATAAGTAGGTGTATGCTCCATGTGAAACCAATGCAATATGATTGGGTTGGTTGACTCTCCCATTACCGTCAATCATTTGAGTTAGTAAATTTGGGCCGAATTATGTCCAGTAAACTTTTTGCACACCTAATATTGAATTGAAATCAACAAATAAAATCAAATGAAACAAATTAAATTAAGAATTTTTAAATGAAAACTTAATGCACAACTTTTGCACTTCTACAGGTCTATCATGGCACTAGCATGTTTAAATAAGGTTGATTAATCTCAGGATAGTTGAGGCTGGTGCATTCTTAACTTATTCAATTGAATATTGAAATATGGTTTGTCTTGATCTATTGGAAGTTAGAGTATGCCCCTTTGTGGCTCCACCACGATGTGGTTTGTTGACTTCAAACCGATCAGGGTTGGTCTGGTTGTCAATCTTTTAAGTTACTAATAAATCTAAAATGCGATTTAGGTCTCTTTTAGTGTAAACAATTGTAAACTTTTTTAAAGCTTCTTCAAGTCCATTGGAAGTTGGAGCACACCATATGTGGTACCATCACATTGTGATAAGGTTGACTGATGCTCCTATTACCGTCAATCTGTTGAGTTAGTAAATCTAGAGTGGGTATGTCTTACTTTCACGTAGTATACTCATTGCACACTAGAAAAGGTTCATTGAACTTAGTTAGATCTTATTCAAACTCTCCAAAAATTTCAGTTTTGGTCTATTGGAAGTTGGAGTATGCCCCCTGCAATACTATCATGATATAACTAGGTTGATTAATTCCAGACAAGTCAAGACTGGGTCTATGAGTTAGTCATTTATGTTGGTAATTCTGAGTTGAAGTGAATCATTCAGATGATTGTTTTCTTAGTTCACCTTATTCAATACCAATGGAGATATATTTTTTTTCTCCCTTTAAAGACAATGTTCTCGATTGGGTAAACTGGTCCGAACGAGCTGACACCTTGGCTGAGTAAAATTAGGATAACAGTTATGTTTATGTAACTGATCTCTAGAGTCATTTTTTGCCTACTTCTGAGTTAAAATGCCATGCCTAGAGTTGGAGTGGACTAATTCACTTAATGTGGCAGAGCTATGAGATGTGTGGGTCCAATCGATGCTACAAAGTAAAATTGTAAATCTGGGGCAAGTTGTCGGGCACTTGTCCAAATTGTGTAGTCTATTGAATGTCTTTAACTTATTTTTCCTTTCCCCTAACTTATGGACCATTAATCAAAAAGAGGTTGGTTATGCAATTCATATGGTGACTGAGTAAGTTAAGCCAATAGCTAATAATCTCTTAGTACAATCATTGAAACCCCTGAGGATAAAGCATTAGATCTTGTTTGTCCTTGACCATTCCATTCTTTAGATCTGGTTGATGGATCTATCAAAAGTTGGGGTATGCTCTTGTGGCTCCATGACAATATATAGGTTCATTAACTTTGTCAGCATGTTGCGGCTGTTGATATGGATTAATGTGTTAAGTCAACTAAATTTGAGATAGGATAAAGTTCTTAGCTAGACATGGCTCAATGGAATACCAAAGTATTCCCTATCCTTTCTTAGGCTCGTCAGTTTTGTTGAGTAAACTAACCTCAACAATAACTTGGACCTTGCCTCTATCAATCTAGGATTGGTCTTAATATGGTCATTGCATTAAGGAAGGATTGTTAAACCCATCTAGTGTTGACTAGGGGAAATGAGTTGATGCTCATTCTTCAGAGAATTTGGTTCATTTTTTTGGTTATCCTTCTTGGTACAATAGAGCAGTGCCTTGGCTAATTGAACTAAGTTTGATGCAAAAAATATTTTTACTTGAAACCTTTCTTAGTATTAGTCATCGAAAAACTACAAACAAACTAAAACAAATTAAAACAAACAAACTTAACAACTCCTTTTCAATTCCTTGACCTTAGTCCCTACACATGATTCAATAAGTCAATTTCCTGACTCTGTAAACCCAATAGAGTAAATGCAGCTTTCTGGGGTAGTTATTGCACACCATAAAGAACTCTTAGAAGCCATTTCCCACTAGAGCTCTTCTAAATTATGTATTAGCTCTGAGGGTAGGTAGTCTCTGATATATTTACTTTAATCTAACCCTCGACTTGTTGTTTGTATAGATCCTCAATGTCTATTCTGACCAATTCACACTGCACACTACTTAGCTCGAGAATATGTTCCTATATTCTCTTTTTGTCGACGTGTTCAGGTATGTTTTTCAAATCTTAAATCTTTTCGTCTTAGGTGGGATGTAAGTCCTTATGCTTCTCTGCCAAGCATAACCATTCTAAATTTTAAATTTTTCCATCTTAAGTGGGATGTAAGTCCTTATGCTTTTCTACCAAGCACAGACATTTTCAAATTGTAAATCTTTCTGTCTTAGGTGGGATGTAAGTCCTTATGCTTTCCTGTAGAGCATAGACATTCTAAATCTTAAATCTTTTCATCTTAGGTTGGATGTAAGTCCTTATGTTTTTTGTCAAGAATAAACATTTCAAATTATGAATCTTTCTATCTTAGTTGGGATGTAAGTCCTTATACTTTATTGCAGAACATGAATGTTTTAAATCTTAAATCTTTCCATCTTAGGTGGGGCGTAAGTCCTTAAGCTTTCCTGTCGAGCATAGAAGATTTGAAATCTTAGAACTTTTCATCTTTGGTGGGATGTAAGTACTTATGCTTTCCTACGAAGCATAGATGCTCAATATCTTACATCTCTCAGTCTCAGGTTGAATGTGAGCCCCTGTGCTTTTCTCCCAAGATAAGTATCTTCATATATTTCATCTAACTATTTTTTAGGGTGAATAATATGCTCTTATGTTGTCCTTCCTGATCTAATCACTCTTTTTCACCTTTTAGTTTGGATTTGAATCCACAAGGTTTTCTACACTAATGTGTTTAAATAAATCTAAAGAATCCCCAAAGGATCACAAAACTATAATCCCAAAAATCCAATATGCAAATCTTCTTAATGATTGTTTTGGTCAATGCCAGTATGTGCATCACACTTTGAACAGTTCACCGCACATATTGGAGGTTCATTTGTTAACTTCATTTTTAGTTGACATGTAGCTTTTAGAGGCATATGGAGCATCTGGAAGGGTCTTGACCCCTCTGAACCTTTAAGAGCAACATTATGCCCCTTTTTGGCTTAGCGTGATCATGCCTGCATGGGGAGTGGCCACACCTAGGCATGGCTACACCATATATTGGTCATGGTCATGCCCCTGACTCTATCACTAATCTGTGTCCTTTGTTCATAGATCCTTATTCCGACCGTCCACTCGATCGGACGGCTAAAAATATATGGCAACTGTTGACAATTACGGAAATCACAAGAGTAATCCATATTATCAATCTCCCGTCTAATCGAAGGCTCGGGACAGCTGTCACCGCCTATAAAAGAATGTCATCCATCCCTCTTCAGATTTGTGCAACTCGAGCTCAGAGTGGTGTGCTCGATGCTCTGTGCTCGGTCTCCGGTCAGTTGCCTTTTGTAAGTCTTTCTTCTTTACTTTTTCTAAACAATTAAGTTTTTTAATTTAAGTATTTGAGTTAAAATCTTGTTTAAGATCACTCAATATTCTTGGATTAGGCTTGGATTTGGGTTTGAATCAGGTAGATCTGAACCCAAACAAATCCTAATCCCTAAAATGGTTTAACCCAAACCCTAAAACCTAACCCAGGTATGACCCAAGCTAGACCTGATGTAACTTAGACCCAACCAAGCTCAAGTCTAGCCCAATCTATCCCAGTTTTGACCCAACCTAGACCTAACCCAACTTAGACCTAACCCAGCCCAGGTCTAGCCCAACCTAAGTCAAACCCTAAAACCTAACCTTAGTCAAACTCAACATATACCTGACCTAACAAAGACTCGACCCAACTCAGGTCTAGCCCAACCTAACCCAAGTTAGATGACCCATTCTAGACCAGATCCAACTCCGGTCTTGCCCAACCTAACCCAAATCCTAAAACCCAACCCAAGTCTGACCTAACTCAGACCTGACCCAACTTAGAACCGACTCAGCTCAGGTCTATTCCAACCTAATCCAAATGACACAAAATAACTCGCCACCACCCAAATAACCCAAAAACTCCCCAAAACCATCAAAATGACAAGAAATAACCTGAAACCATTCAAATGACCCGAAATAACCTGAAACAATCCAAATGACCCTAAAACCAACCAAATCTCCTCAAACACTCTTAAACCACTCAAATAACCCAAAAATGACCCAAAATCACCCATATAACCCAAAAACACCGTGAAATATCCCAAATGACCTGAAACACTCCAAAACTACTTAAATAAACTGAAATATCCCAAAACCACTTAAAACACACTGAAACCACAAAAATCACCAAAAATGCCCTAAAACTACCTAAATGACTCGAAATACTCTGAAATTACCTAAATGGTCCAAATAAAACTTAGTCGGGTCAACCCAAGTCAACCTAGAAACCAAACTGTAATTGGATCAACCCATGTCAACTCGGTTCAAACTAAACCAAACCAAACACAAACATATACGCGTTGAATTAAGTCAACCCGGGTTAAACCAAACCGAACACGAACCTACACAGATCAACCCAAAGTCAACTCGAGTTATTCCAAACCAAACCCAAGCTAATTTGGGTCAACCTAAGTCAACCTAAGCCAACCCAAATCAAAATTTAGCCTACCAGGTCAACCCATGTCGACTTAGTTTAGACCTGAATCAACCCAAGTCTAATCTAAGGCTATATTTAAGTTATTTTATGCTCGTCTATTATTTTATTTCATATTTTATTTCAAATTTGCATGTTTTTCATGTTCTATAACACGTTTTATTATGATTTCTTCATGTTTAAAAACACAAAAAAAGTAATAAAAAATGGGAAATAAAAAGGTATTAACAAAATAAAAACGAAAAGACAGAATCACCTTTCGAGTAGCTTTCTCCTAAAAAAATTATAAAAATAACAAATTTCAAAACTTAAAAAACCTTAATTATCCAACATGACTGACAAGAAGTAGTGATTGAAACAAACGATTAATTGATTATTGAAATTCAAATTGAAATACACTGAGAAAAAGAATGAGAAGCAACCTTAGGGAGATCTAACATGAACTCTAGGATAGCCAACTAATACACCAAACTTAGGACCACACACCTACCCCAAATTAGTATAAGTAACGAAGCCTAGATTAGTCTAGGTTCCTTAGCTAGTTCTAAGGATTAGGTCTTGTAATACAAATAAACCTACCCCCTAAGCTAGAGGGAATACCCTAAAAGAATGCAACCCATGGTTACAGATGAAGACATTTCAGGCTACTTCAAGACTATGAATCCTCTAAACTATGTCATTTCAAGAGGATTCCTAGTAATGAGGTTAGTCATAGTTGACAGATACTAATTTTCCTAAGACAATGAAAAGCAATGGGCATCTTGCCTGGGTAAATCTTTCCTAAGGTCTAGGTTAAATTATCTATTAGGATTCCTTATAGAGTCTAAGGTTTCATTTTTCAATATAGAAATTCTTCCTACGCAACTTTATTCCTACTTTAGGATTCCTAATTATTTATATCATTCAATTTAATTGATTTTCTTAATCTCAAAACCTGATCAAATTCTCCATCTTAAGTTTTTTAAATCACTTCCCTTCAGGTGTAGTTCTTTATCCGAATCTTTTTATCATTATAAATCCCATTCATCCTCCCATCTAAAGCTTATTTTTGAAAATTTTGGTTTATCATATTAATCAAGAGTTTTCTTTAGGGTCTATGATCTTAGAGATATAATTAACTATAAGGGCTTGCCTTTGTATAAAATAAGGTTCTCATAATTAAATCTTCTTATGTCTGTGAGATAAATATCCTGGCTCCACGGACCCATAAAGATTTCCTCATTAGGATGATTAGATCCATTCTGAGATAATATTTCTACCCTTCAGGGTGTTATATTATTTTTTAAATGTCGTATCTAATCATTCAGATAAAAGTCTTTGGAGGCTTTTGGTGTCCACGTAAGAAAAAAACCCATCATTACTACTATTAAACTATTGAGAATTTAATAAAAATTAAAAATATTGTTTGGGTTTTTTCCATGAATTTTGATATTTTAGTGAAAATTTGAAAAATAGAGGAACGATATGACTTATTTGTAATTAAGAGGTTTCATGAGGTATGTATATAAATGCACCTAAAAAAACTAAATATGTTAAGTCATCAACAAACATTTTAGCTCATATCTCAAACTATGATACGAATCTTAATGTACTTTTCTAGTAAAAAATCTTCAAACTCAAATAAACAATCATCTAAAGTTTTGATTTCAACAAAATTACAAACAAAATGTCTAACTCAACAAAGCGAACCCAACGACATCAAATTTGACTCAATCTAAGTCAAATCAAGCTGTTAGCTCACTTTTGGAAGCTTTAGTTAGCTAGTTGGAAGGTCAAATGGAATCTAAATCTCGTAAGGTTATAGAAAATTAATAGTCTTGAAAAGACAAATCAAAAAAGCTCAAGATCACTCAATTTTAACATCATTTATGCACTCAATATTGACAAAACATCATCTAATTAAAGAAAATCTATCTAGGTCATCTGATAGAATGGTTCTGATTTCTTTTTTATATGTAAGGGTGGTCACTCCCTAACTCTGTAATATATAGCCCTACTCCCTTCATGAAAGTGTAAGAGAGAGAGATGAACAAGTTGAAGAGTTATAATTGGACCATAAGGAGGAGTTGAATCCTAATGTTGTTCTAGATCAAATACCAAAAATATTTGTGTTCTCACAACCAATGAAAACTGTCAACCACCGCTCGTCGACTGTCATTGACCACCATCAGCTGACCTTACTTGTTCAATGAAGCCTATTACAGAGTCACAATGTATCGAGTAACGAAACA
The DNA here is from genome assembly GCF_001263595.1 of Phalaenopsis equestris. NCBI lineage: Eukaryota > Viridiplantae > Streptophyta > Magnoliopsida > Asparagales > Orchidaceae > Phalaenopsis > Phalaenopsis equestris. The sequence continues at coordinate 194,845 of NW_018164683.1, forward strand.
CAGTGCAGAGTAGCAAACAACAATGTCGTGTATTGAAGCACCTTATAAAATAGTTCAACACCTTGAACACTATGAAATTACACACCCTGAAGACAATGTAATGACACACCTATAAGATGGTGAGACGACACACCCCAAAGACAATGTAACAACGCACTGCAAAAACTATGCAATAACACATTGTAAAGATGGTGTAACAATGCATCCAACATAATGTGTATTAAGATAATCCATTATAGGATTACAAATAACATCATATACAGGATCCAATGAAAAGTCATTATAGTGACTGCTTACAACCGTCATACTTGGAATATGGTGATTTTCTCTAGACTCATAAAGTTTTCTCCTTCCAACTCGTCTTTATGGCCTATGTGACCTGTTGTGGCCGACATGGTCCACAGCTCAAGTAGCTTCCAACCTTGGCCTATATAGTCTACAGACATTATTGCATCGCTCCATTATGACCTATATGACCAACTAAAACATATGTGAACTATCGCTTATTTAAATCTCAACTTTAGCCTCGATGACCAGCATATTTTATTATGACTCACCACTATGTTATGTCACCAACTATGGCTTATGTGATTCACAGCTCATTTAACTCTCAACTCTGGCCTCTATCGCCTATGAACATTATTGCAGCTTACTTTTATGGCCTATATGGACAACTAATGCCTATGTGGTCTGCAACTCATTCAGCTTCCAACTCCGGCCTCTTTGGTCTTCAAACATTAGTAGAGGTCACCGCAGTGGCCTATACAACCAAATATGACCTACATAACTCAAAGTTCATGGAGCTCCCAAATCTGACCCCTTCAGAATATGGACGTTATTGCAGCACCATGATCCCGATGATATAGTTGTGCAAAATATATAAAGTTTACTCCTCTTTATAATAGTGTCAAAAACTTGATGTGTTATTTTATGAATAAGAAATATAAGCAATATATGTAGGGATTCTACGCAAGTATATGTATCATTATCAAGTAATACAAGACTTTCTGTTTAAGCCCTAAATATCGATCCTACGAGGAAGGTTTAAATTTGAAATGATAAATTAACTACGAAATTCATAACAATAAAATAAAATTACTGTCACTAATTTTGAATATTTGATGTACTATCAGAACTAAATTATTAACTACTTGCAAAACTGAAATGCAAAGTTTAAACATTAACTACCAAACTATGTTTATGTGATGAAGTTATCTAATATGAAAAAAAATATTTTTCCCATACAATGAGTTTTTGGTAAAATGAGATGAGATAAATGGTTTAAATATGTATTGTGTCAAATAGGATAAATTTTAATTCTATACCCTGATTCAGTGTTATAGAAAATCATTGGCTAATCTCAGATTTAGTCCCTAAATTCGTGGTTAGGCTGGGAGGATATTCGCTCTCACTCCAGACCTCCCACTTCCCTTCTTCTGAAGGCTAACACTCGCTTTAGTTCTTAAACACTAAAACAAAATTGGGGATTTTAGTCTGTCACCCTAATGTCACCCTAAAATCGCCCAACAATGTATATTTTCTTATTTATTTGCACTTAATTTCATGAACTTATTTATTATATTTTCTTATTTATTTGCACTTAATTTCATGAACGAAATACTCCTCCATGGAATTAAATGTGATTCTCACTATATTGTAAAACTGATAATCCATTTCCCGGATTATATGTTTCACAACATATTTTAACATTTTGATTGGCCAGATTGAAAAGTAAATTAAGAACAGAGTGGAAAAACTATCACAATTTATTTTATATTTTAAAATTGGCACATCCAAATTATCTCGTCATTTCACCATATCTCAGAGTAAGGAGAAAGATAAAGAAAACTACTCAGACTTCATGAGAAAGATAAAACAAAACACAAATTTCATATATAAAAGAAAGTTCATACAACAATAATAAACAAGAAACACTTATCTAAAACTCTTTCTCAAAGAAAATCCCTTATAGCCTCTCTTAGACTCTTTTTCTCTTTATAATACTCCTGATTCTCTCTTAGAAGATGTAAGGAAGAAGAAATCTCTCACTTCTATCCCTCTCTAACAACACTTAGAAAAGAATTCACAGTTAAACTTACCACAAAACTCAAAACTCTAAAGAAATAAATAACTAATGGACTCAAAGTGGTTGGGGGGAGGGGCAGAAGAGAGATTTTTCTGATCAATTTTTGCTCTAAATTGAGCCTAATGTCAGTTTTCCATAAGGTGCATCCTAAAACTCTTCAAAAAGTGTCTAAATTCGTCGAATCTTCTAGAAATCTATCTTCCACCGACATTGGCGCCGTCAGCACCAGTGGCCCGTGAATTAATTCATTGCTCTCTATCAAATGGTGTTTTTGATGCTGCTCCTGGCACAGTCGGCACTGAGGAAATTTTGGCCTCTATTCTGTAGGTCTGCTTCGTCAGTGTCCATCCTGACGCCGTAGGCCATGAGTATTTCTTCAAAAATGTAATTTTGACTCCAAATTCCATCCTTTTTGCTTTCTTTTACTTCAAGTCCTAAAAATCAACAACTTACAATAAAGCATGAAAAATATCTTCTTTTAAAGCACAATATCACCAAAAGTGAGTATAAAATATAGGTCTAAAAATGCATATATTTTTGGTGCCTCACACCACTACACCTACATGATCAACAACTCGTGCAACTCCCAACGCCAGCCTCTATGGCTCACATATATGATTGTGGCTCACCAATATGACTTATGTAACCAACTATGACATACATGATTTATAGCTCATGCAAGTCAAAACTCTGGCCTCTATGTCTGTCGGCACTATGTTTGGTGTGGAGTTTGCCCGTAAGAAGCTGTCAGCCATCGGAATTGAAATCCCGTTGCCCGCTTCGGAAGGACGTTAAAAAAATTTAGTTTTGAAAAAGATGAAGTCAAACTGACCCCAAAATTTTCATAGTTTAAATGGAAGAGCACTTTACCTCAAATTATGTATCTATCCCAAAGGATGAATACAAGAATTGAAGGGTGAGGCTCGATCAAATAAACTAGAGAAAGTCATGACATCCGTTTGATCTGCGGAACCAATATATTGGCCGACAAATTCCCCTATTTAATATAAGGAATTAAATAGGGTTTATATTATGCTGGGTTCGGGAAAAGCTTCCTATAAGGGCAA
>NW_018164683.1:204620-243131 GCF_001263595.1 Phalaenopsis equestris
AAAATGAAATTGGGAATATTTTGGATTTATTGGGAATTTTTGGAATTTTTGGATTTTTGGGTCATGGAGGGGTATCTTGGTAATTTGGCCATTTTTGGAAATTTTGACAAATTTGGATGTATTCAAGGTGTTTGAAATGGGTTTTGATCAATTTTGGGTAATTTGGCAAAATTTGGGAATTTTAGCCAAATTTAGGTTCCAAGGGCAGTTAGGTAATTTGTTGGAGGTGCATAGGGGCAAAAGACCAATTTAGGCATTTCACATAGAATTGGATAGATATCCATTCTAAATGAACCATGGATTAATATTTTGTGAAGATATGGTGTACCCTAGTTCCAAGTCAATACCCAGGGTCAATCCTAAAGCCAAGTAATCCTATAGGGACTCTTCTTGAATTCTCTTATAATGATCTTATCTACTAAATGCTAGAGGTTAAGATCATTATGTGGAATTTCAAGTTGAGTAAAAAGAAGAGTTTTGAATTTCTAATGGTGGGGGTACCTTTTCTAATTTTCTAAGACTAGTCAATAGGGAAGTCCTATGGCTAGACCTAGGCTACTAAAGAAGTTTTTAGACCTCAACCAAAAGTGAGGTCCACAATGTCCTACCTATATTATTAGGACTCGCCATTATGAACTACACAACCAATTATAGCTTACAAAGTCCACAGCTCATGCAATTCTCAAATCTAGCTACTATGGCTTACGAACATTATCTCAACTCACCACTATGTCTTACTTGGTCTATAGCTCATATAGCTCCCAAATTTAGCATTTATGGCCTATGAACGTAATTACAGCTGACCAATATGACATATGTGACCAAGTATACCTTAAGTAATTCACACCTCATGCATCTCTCAACTCCAATTTTTGTGGCCACGGATGTTATCAAGGCTCACCATTATAGCTTATATGGCCAACTACCGCATATGCTGCTCACAACTCGTGCAGCTCCCTACTGTAGACATTGTGGCCAATCAATGCTATTGAAGTAACCATCTATTACATGCATCGTTAACTGGAATCATGAGTTTTAACTACAGCCTTTATGATAAGTTGGTGCAAAACCACTGTCTTCAACATTCATGGAGGGCTACAACATTCACAGCGATTGATTGTGGCCTTTACAGCCTGCTACAGTTATTATTGTTAAACAATCATTATAAATCAACATTGCAATTTTATTTTCTCTAATTCAAGAGGAGACTGGGCCTATGTACTTATAATTACATAGTGATTTATTTTAAGTAGGTTAGGCCCTGTATTATTTTTCCTCTTTCAAGATTTTCATTTAAAAATTTGATGTGGATCTTTTTTCTTACTTTTCTTTTATCTTTGTCTATGTTTGATCTTCATCCATTGCTAAGACGTTAAATTAGTAATATATTTTTGTGAATCGTTGAGCGAGAAATTTTTTTGTCATTTGTGGTAAACAAAGTCCTAATCAGCATAGTCTTCGAGCTTTACAAGTCAATCCCCTTCTTTATTTTCTAATGATACACATTACTCCACTAGATAATGATTATTAAAGATTTTGCACATCTTTCTAGGATTCATCAAAAGGAGTGAAAGTTACTTAAAATGTCTTAAAAAGTATTTTCGGGTGGGATTGTAGTCTCGAAGGATTGTTCAATTAACATCTTGGGCAAGATTTTGGTAAGGTAGTCATCTTACGCCTCATTAAACAACCAATCTCAAGATACTTTTCAAGTCTGTGGGGGCAACCTTTACTACAATCTCAAAAGGTCGCTCGCATTAACGTCCTAGACATGATTGTGGTGGGGCAGTCTTCCTACAACATGTTATTATATCATGTCAATGAGAATCACAAAATAATTGTAAAGTATTATCAAAATTATATTTTCAAGAAAACATATAGTCCACTCAACGTAAACCGTAATTTCTAGAAATATAAAGAATCTCTAACACCTCATTCTTAGCTTGAACAATTTGAAGGGGACTAATAAACTTAGATAAGGCAAAATTTCTTGTTAAATTTCATTCAACTTTGTACATAACAGGTTAACAGTGTTAAGTAACTTTGTTATACAGCCTAAGTGGGTCGTACATCCTTCATAAATTACAATCAACTTCTTTCATATAGGCTACAATTATCATGCAGATGCTCTGATTAAACAAGATAGAAAAGTTCAAACATTCATATTGACAAACATAGTCTCCACCTATATTCATAAAAGGAATGCACATGAGGAAGCCTCAGAAGATGTAGTGGGTATGGTCTTTAATATAAGAACTCCATGAGATCAAGTGGTTGACAGGGTCTTCACTCAAAAATTTTAGAAGGTTACAAGACTCATAAGATATACTATACATACATCAGCAATCTCAAAAGGCCATAAGCCTCATAAAGTGCATGTACATTAAAAACCTTAAAAAGCTAGAGCCTTATAAGGTACAAATTCACCTAAAAATCTCATAAAGTGCAAGCTTCAAAAGACAAAAGCCTCAGAAGAGTTTGATGTTGCTATGCTCCTTTTGTGAAGACGGGGCAACAACTACATATAAGTTGGATGACAACATCCCATAAGTCTGGTGACAAAAACCTTGAAGTTGGGTAATAACATCCTATAAGCACCCAAAAGATGGGTTCACCTTAGTCCAAGAAGAGAGGCGAAAGTAGCCACAAAAGCAATGTCAAAAATTTTGTTTACATAAAATACACCCAGAAATGTAAGAACAAAGCTAGGGATGCAAGAACAAATAAAGTATCACATCAAACGGTAGAAAGATATACCAACAAACACATAATCACAATGCATGGAGCATAAATCAACCAATTGAAAAACTGCTAAGGCAATCACACACTGACACAAAAGCTACAATAAGTTAGCAAAAGAAAAGAAACTGATCCGTACAACATCCTCCTCAACATCATAAGTATGCTCCTATAAATCATTTTTAGTTAGCACCTTTTCGAAGATAGAGGAAGGCTGCTTAAGCGTCTAGATAAAAGGCAGGCTCTGAGAACATATGTAGTTTAACTATACTACCCTTCGTCGAAAGTGTCAACAAAGTTCTCTTCGCGTGTGCTGAGATCATAGCTTTATATTGTCCTCTTCAAGAGGCAACATCCCCTCTTGAAGACCAAACAATGTCTCTGAAGTCTAATCAAGGTTTTCCCATGTTTTTCTCAGTTCTTCTCGAGTATCCATCAGTTCTCAGTATTGCTGAGAAAGAAAAAATCTCATAGAGGATATTTTATTTGTAGACTTTGCTAGCTCATTTACCAATAATAATATTTGTACTACATGAAAGTTATTCACCATATGTTGCTTACCAATAGGACTATACTAAAAATGCTCATGGTTTGGGAACTGCTTGTGTTAGGCTCATCAAGTAACTTCTGTTCAATTCATTTTTTAAGAAAGCAAGTTGAACATGAACAAAGGATTGTTCATTGGTACTAAGCTTATTTTGACTTGAAATGATTAAATTGCTAAATAATAATATTTATTTATACTAATTTTTATATCATATTTTAAAAAAACTGAATTTAATTCTTTTAAAAAAGTTATTTGGGAGATATTAATCTAAAAATTATAATTTTAGAGGTTAAATATGTAAATACATAGAATTGTTAAATATGTAAATAAATAAACTTGGTTGGTATGCATGGAACCGCTCATAAAATCCTCATCCAGCGATTTTCTTTCCGCCAAGGCCCCTCATATTTTTCCTGTACAAGACTATATATATAAATACACGAGAATTGGATGGTATGTATGTAAATGTTCCAAATATAGGGTGTAGTACTTTAAAAGCAAACCAAAAGTAGTTAAATTTAAAAAATAAACGAGTGAGACTCCCCCACATCCCCCCCCCCCCCCCCCCCCCCCCAATTTAGAATAATTCAAAAAATTCAAACAAATGGAGCCAAACACTAACATATATTTTACGAATAATTTCAAACATGAGTCTATTTCGTACAGAAATAATTTCAAACGAGTTGAATAACAACATGAGTTCAGCTCATTTATGTTCCCCTCATTCACACCCTTAAATGCAGCTAATGACATGACACAAATTAGAGTAGTTTTAAGTACTAAATTACGAAAACATGAAATGGAATGTCTTTTATCTACTATTTGAAGGAGTGACATTTGCTTGAGAGTATCAAATTTAATTGATGTATTTTTGACTTTTCGACTTTAGCTTTGTGAAGGTCCCTTCGCAATCATAACTTTAATATAATCTGAAATTTAATGTTTCCTTCGTACACAAGTCAGGAAAATTTATTATTTTAATCTTTTATTTAAAAATTTTAAATATTTACTAATTTTTCTTAACCATAAGAAAGAAGCTAGCTCTGCCTTAATAAAGATTGGATATCTTTCCCTTTCCTCTATTTTAAAAAATTTTATTGCTCTAGATGTCCTTCCCTTTCCAAAGACAACTTATACCATCTGTGGCAATAGGAGTGTCATAAATAAAAAGTAAATAATCATTAGCAACATTCCATTCTCAAAGAAAAAACCAATTTCCATTAACTATAACATCCTTCATTTTTAATAAATTTATAGAAAGAAAGTCAATGAAAAATCATATTACCATAAAGTTCAAATAAAGATGATCCTTTAATCTAAGGATCAAAGAAATAAGAGATTGCTATGGATATTCACCTCCAAAGTAAGGTATCTTCTAATTTTAGTTGCAACTTTAATAAGATCTCTCCAAAAATTAGACATTTTAGAAGTAGAATTAAACCTAATTGTGTCATAATTATCCATATTCCACACTACAGGGAAAAGCGCTAAAATTAATGGCCTAAATATACATTAGAAAAATATTCCATTTTTCGACGGCATAGCAACGGTTTATGAGCTAGGTTGTTTGCGACGGCATAACTATAGAACAGGTTTTTGCTTAGCAACAATAAGAGTTTTTCTAATGGTTTTTATTATTACTGACTCATGATATCGTCGATTATAAATAAATATTAACCGACAACAATATTTCATAAGTTATTTATGAACCAGTCATTTGGCGGAGTGTTAATTGATAAGTTTTTCTAATAATCAACATGAATGTCTGTCAGTAAAAATGTTAATTACAGACAGCTTAAAAGCTATTTATAAGTTGTCTGAACGAATCTTTTATACCGCCAAAATCGCGTCTCACCCAATCATGCCCCAATCCTCGCCTCTCATGGTCTCGTTTTGGTGCCCTAATCCTCCCCTCTCCCAGTGACTCCACTCCGGCTACCAGCCACTGCTTTCCATCTCTCCCATTGACGCTTCGCCTCTCACAGCTCGCGGCTCACTAGTATGGTAGGGTAATGTAAAAAATGAAGTTTAGGTGTTAGATCGGTAAATACTTAGGTATTGAATGGAACTTATGCAAGTTTCCCTTCTCTTTTCATTTCTTCGATAGAATATGTTTATGGTTTAGGGTTTAGCAACTAGAATGAAGATTAACCAAATATTTCCCTATTTCAGTTGGATTATATCAGGGATTGGCTTTAAGCCCATATATTTTTGCTTTAAGGGTTGTTTGTTAAAAGATTTGGAGTGGAATTTAAGCTAGACCTTGCCAAACAGTCATTTTGGACAAGATGAAGATACAGATTCAGTAAATCCAGATTTCATGGATTTTTTTATCATAAATCCTCTAAATCTTAAATTCCACAAATCAGTGGATTTAAGTGATTTACAAGATTTATAGCGAGAGTGATTGGGATAGCAGTGGATTTACACAGAACATCCCAAATAATTTTAATGAATTTGCGGGATTTAAAGGACTTCATTGCCAGATGGTTTTTCATTCAAGATTTAGTAAATCTAGATTTATAGGGTTAACTAAATCATAATAACTTAAAATAAATCTATTACCAGACAACCCCTTAGTTATGGATTCTCTTACTGTACTTTTATAGGATGTTGTACCTTAGTGTGTGTTTTTCATGGGTGATGTCGTTCTTGTAGATAAGACTAGAGAAAGAGTTTAGGAAAAAAATAAATTATGGATGTCAACATTGGAATCTAAAAGACTTCATTTGAATAGATCTAGAACTGAATACATGAAATGTAATTTTAGTACTAGTAGTTCTAATGTTAAAGTTGTAACTTTGGGTGATCAAATCATTAAAAGTTGTGAACCTTTTAGATATGTCAGGTCTCCTGTTCAATGTGATGGTGATATATATGGGGATGTTATTCGTAGAAGTCCAATTGGTTGATTGAAGTGAAGGAATGTATCTGATCTATTGTGTGTTAGAAAATATTGCCTAAACTCAAAGGAAAATCTTATAAGATGGTTGTGTGACCTGCAATATTCTATGGCATAGAATGTTGGGCTTCAAAAGAGAAGCATAAAATAAAGTTAAGTTTTGTTGAGATGAGAATGCATAGATGGATGAGTGGCTTGACACATATAAACAAAATAGAAAATGAATATATTCGCGATTGGGTTTGTGTAACTAACCATTGTTTATGATGGTTAATTTTGCTTTTGATAAGCTTACATTTTTTCCTTGATCTTCACTGGTTATTGAGATTGGTATTTTGAGTTGTGATGAATTCCAATCCTCATTAAAATTCAACTAATTTTGAATATATCTTATATGTTCAAATCTAGAATGAAATTTTAATATTTTCCTAAAGAAAAGTTTTGAGCTCTAGTTGAGTATCCTTCTTCTCTTTGTTTTTGTGGTTTACTTGGTGGGTTTTCTTTCTTTATGTGGTTTTTATTGGTATGTTTTGTCTCTCTATTTCCTGTGCTTATCTTGTTTGATTTGCTTTGCAACTGTAGATCGTTATAGACTTCCTTTCTTTCTATCTTCGTCTTTGAAGCTTTTAAAGTTTTTTATTTTCTCTTGTTTTTAAGATAAACCCCAAACCCAATTGTTTAAATGTGATGACTGCTGTGTATGCTTAAATGTAGAATCTCAAAATATTTGTTTAAAAAAGATTTACATATAAACTACTAAATTTCAATGAAAAAATACATGAAATGTAATTTTAGTAGTAGTAGCTCTAGTGGTAAAGTTGTAACCATGAGTAATCAAACCATTAAAAACGTGAATATTTTAGATAACTTGAGTCATTTATTCAAAGTAATGGGGTGTCGGTCACTAAATTCTCTTGAAAATTTTGCTTGGAATTTAATATATATATATATAAATTTTGCTTGGAATTTAATATATATATATATATATATATATATATATATATAATTTTGATTTTTGAAACTAGCATTTTAATTTTAAAAAATGAGACTAACAAGATCACATTCATTTAATAGTTTAAATAAATGACCACGACACCACAAGTAATGCACCTATCCCGATGAAATAGACGCGTTACTTGATATTGAGGCTTGATTAAAAAAATAATGAATTTATGACATCCGTTTAGTCTACAAAACATTTTATGTTAACCGACATGTTCCTTTATCTAATATAAGATATTAGATAGGGTTTATATTATCTCAGTTCTAAAGCTCGCGATAGAGGCAAACCCTATAGTTAACTACATTTCAAATGATCGAAGTCACATGAGAAGACTCTCGATTTAGATCAGAGGTTTTTGTCATAAAAAATTTCAAAGTTTAGAATTTCAAGGTCAGACATTGAAAGTAAAATGGGAAAGAACCAAATAGGAATAGTTATTTTAGAATCCAAAGGGAAGAAAAAAAGGGGAGGTCACGATCCTGAGGAGAACCTCTGTAACCTCCCCAACTATCCTATTGTATAGCCTTATGTTTTGAAAAAAAAAATATTTTGAAGTTTCATCCAGCCAATTATATTATTTATGGCTTACATTTGCATGACACTGTAATACAAATGTCCTGAAAGATATGATGGTTTATGTCATACCGAACGACAACTTTGGAGCCTAGAGTGAGTTATGGCTTAGATTGCACAATATGATTGTGCAAAGGCCTAAAGATAAATAAAAGATTTACATCGTGCTAGAAGAACTACCTTGAAGTCTTATGGCTTGTTGTTTAATTCTAGAGAAGGTTTAGTTGGTGTAGATTTATTTTGTTGTTGTAGATTATTGTCCTCCACTGCTTCGACTTGCTCCAAGCTCCTTGTTGGTAGCTGCTCCGAGTTTAGTATTTTATGTCTTAAGTTTTTCTTTCAATTATTGTTAATCCAATTAATTAAAAGATATGTGTTTAGATTTTGTAGTGATCTAGCCTAGGTAAACCGACTATTATTTTCTATCTTGAAGATCTTGCAATTATATAAATAAATGCAAAAATAAAGAAAATAAAAGAGATTATTGTAGTAAAAATGCTGTAAAATATAAGTGTGCGTACATGGGCCTCTGCTACTGCTAAAAAAAGGAGTCATTATAACAAGCATAATATAATAAAATGCAAGAAATTTAAGCAATTTTAGGAAATTTGAGCAAATCATAAGAAAATCCGGTACAAGAAAACTTAGATAAATCATAAGAAAAACATGAATCGAGCAAGACAAAACCAGTTATCACATATGAAAGACCGGGCTAAATGTAAGACTTTAATAAAGGTGAGGGCTCAGAGCTGGGTTGTGTGCTTCCAACCTTCGACAAAATTTGTTGGTCAAGCAATCTCGGGAGAGCATGGTTTAGCCTAATAAAAAAGATTAACAAGTGGACTTTCATAATTTTGCATTTAAGATCCTTTTACTTTTTCACGCATATAATGTTTTCTTTAGCAGTCAAAATAACGATATTTTGAGAAAGGAACGTGTTTTGATTATATTTAAATATGATTTAGAAAATTTAGATTGTCCACAAGTCAACCATCCTGATCGGTTGAAAATATCGACAACCTAAGGGTGTAAGGGATATCTTCTTACCAAGAGTTGGTGAATAGTATCATCGGTCATATCCCTTCTCCAAAGTTCATCCGGAAAAGGAGATGATTTTCTAATATCCCACTTCATATCCCTTATTTAACACACAAAAATAATGTTGGCATCGCTCTTACCACCTAAATGTCAGACTTACACCAACCAGATGATCCATATGTGGTCATACTAAATATCCCCAGTTGCTCATAAGGTTTTAAACACTTTATCCAAAGCTCATACACTTGAGCATTGGGTTATTAATATAGGATAAGTAGTGTCGGGGTATTTCTATTGATTTGTGAATTATCGGGTCCCGAGTCATAAGTTGGTGGGTTCTTAAGAATCTCATGTTGATTTTGTAATCGTTAAATTATGAAGAAGATCTTCTTTAATAAATTTTAGTAGGCTCAGAATTCCTCTAAAGTATCTAGAATCTCCCAAGAATGTCCAGAGAATAATTCTAAACAAACTTAGGACCTCCTAGATCACTTTAAGTTCATTATGGTCTCGCTAAATTTTTAGTTAGATCATCCAAGTTAAATTAATGACTTTTAGTTGTGCTAAGCATATATCTTAACCAATCCATGAGTGGCCTAGCAGTTACTTGTCTTATTACGTTTGAGGTTTTGAATGGATGGCCACCCTAAGGGTGAGCCCAATCATTTAACTGAGTTGGTTAAGATGAGTTATGTTCTCTCTTCTCTAATCCCTTTGGATAGTTTTTTATCAATCATAGCTCACTACCAAGCTCTTAGATTTTTAATAAAAAAGTTAAGTAAAATGAAATTGATTCTTATTAGTCCGTGGCTTCAAATTAATCAATTATTATCTTGCCATCTCATGCCCCTCACATTAGAATCATCCAATGTACTCATCTTCCAAATCATAACAATTTGATTAATTGCAACCTTACCCACTTATAGAAAAATGAATTGGTTTCTACCACTTATCCCTTTATGTTTCAATCATCCTAGGACATCAATTATGATCAATATTACCCTTTCACCCTTTAATTTGACTTAAAATTTTAATTTTGGCTCAAAATTTCATAATTATCATTTTAATCTTAATGCTCTTTACTTCATAATTCCCTCATTAATTCAAATGACTTTGAAACTTTATTGAATTGCTACTCATGGATTAATTAAGACACGGAGAAGACTTTGTATTTTTTTTATTTTTATTTTATTTTTTATAATTATTTTAGTTCAAAAATAGGAACTTTCAAAGTTGATCGTTTACTTAAATAAAACATATCCTCTATTCTTAAGAAAATTTTAGGACGTTCACAAGGGTCAGAGGATCACTCGATCCAATTTTCATGATTTTTTTAATTATATTCCACTTATTATAATTTTTTTGTTGATTTTAATGAATAAATGAATAAAAAACACAATTCATTTTGAAAATTACGTTTTATATTTTCTTTTAATATATCTAGCTTCAAAGAGCTCGAAACAATTAATTTCATATTTTTTCTTATTTTTATTCTATTTTTTTAATTTTTTAAGTCAAAAAATACAGGAAAATACATTTAATTACTTAAAATAAATTTTTATAATACAAAAAATTTATAGAAAATTTTTAAAGTTGTCTTCAATCAAAAAGTGATTTGTGACATTTTGAACCATTTTAGGTATTTTTGTGATTTTTGGTATTTTTAATTAATTTTTAATTAAAAAATAGACTAAAAACAAACTTTTTTTTAATTTTGACTTCAATTTTTTTTTTTGCTAGCCTTGGTTTTTTTTGGAGTACTCCAAACCACTTTTTAATAATTTTTTTATTTATATTATAATATATATAATTATTTTAAGTCAAATTTCTTATTTATTTAGAAAATACATTTTTACATTAAAAATAAATTTTATGCCTCTACAATTTTTACAGAGATTTCCTATAGTCATTTTCTTCAATTTGGCTTGTTTTGATGACTTTTGAGTTATTTTATATTTTTTCTTATTTTTTGTATTTTTTTTAATTTTAAAATAGGAAAAATAGACTCTAACTTTTTTTAATTTTGATTTTATTTTTCCTAAGTTCATGTGAGCCTAAGAAATCAATTTTTATAATTTTTTTATATTTTATTTTTTATAATTATCTTAAGAAAAATAAGGATGATCTACTTTAAAAATTAGGTTTTCTAATGTTAGAGATGTCCTCAGACCTTAGAAAAATTAGAGTACATCTTTAAACATGTAAGGAATACTAATGAGCCCGAAAGTCACTATAAACCTGTTGTTAGGTTTGTTTTCTTTAGTGTATTTTAAATAATGAAAAGTGACATTAATTTAATGTATTTCAAAAACTAGTTATTTTCACAATTTTCACATTGAGATGTGTATTGATAAAAAAGATTTTAAATTAAGCATTTTCTTGAATTTATTATAAATGCCTATATTTTCTTGTCCGCTGTTTTTTAACGAATGAAAATTTTTCCGCCCAATTGTATTTAAAGTTTTGCAATATTTTGGAATTTCATACTTTATTTTCAAGATAATTAATAAATTAATTTTTATATTATTCTGATTAAAATAAGAAGTCATATAATTAATAAGAATTAATATACACATATAATAAAAATAAATGTAAATATTTAAAAGTTACATATGTAAATCAATAACAATTACGTGACATGCATGTAAATTTTCCTTCTTATAATTATTCTTTTTTTTTTCTTTTAATTACGGAAAGTGGGACAGCAGGTCCTCTTACTGAGGTCCACACTGACCAAAGCAGGACGACGACAATTGAAATAAGCCACATTTTTTTTATTTAAAAAAAGATAATATAAAAATCTCGACGAGGCACGTGCCCTCTCGCCTTTTACTTGGCTCATGCAAAATGACAACTTGTTTAGAACGTTTTGCTAATTACTTTGGAAGAAAAATGTTATGAATGAATAAAAAATAATATTAAAATATAAAAAAATTCTATCCATTGATTCAGAATCTTTTATGAATGAGTAAATTAGGGCAGAGACCTGTCTCAATTTCGAGAAATATTTGCGTACATAAGATGTATGCAGCGCTGCGTACATCAGAGGTTATTCAGGGGGTACAATGGATAACCCCCCTTGTAACCTCCGGTATAACCCGGATATAACTCCCCTTTACCCCCAGAATAACCTCTGATGTACGCAGCGCTGCATACATCTTATGCACGCAAATGTTTCACCTCAGTTTCATCTCTACCCATCACAATTCCAAACAAATTCAACAAAATTGCCCTCGGCTATTTTCCCAAAATTTTTAAAAATGTTATTTTTAATACATAAAAAATTTTAATAAATATATGTGTATAATTTACAAAAAAATTTATAATATATATAAGATTATCATTGGCCAACATCAAGACCTCATTACCCCATCCATGCATGTCATTAATTGACATTGTCACTATCTCTTCTTCTTGGTACAACATCTATTTAACCACACATCATTGTCTGAAATTTGATGTTCTTTCTCAATCAATTTCAGATATATTTTTATAGTTAATATTTGATATTTATTACTCATAAGCATTTACATAATGATCTAAATGATTCATGTCATGATTTTTTGATAAATTTTATGTCGGTTGTTGGCTACCTAGAACAACCCTCCATTTTTCGCATCTGTGGCTTGGGACCCAGCAATGAAAGTAGCTGATCTTACTTAGTGGGATAAGAGCTTCTTGTGTTGTTGTTGTACTTGTCAGTCAAAAGCATCAAATACCATCTTATTAGCCCCCATATCTACTCTCATATCAAGAAAATAGCTAAGATGGCACCCAACACAACTCATCACATTGGCCATCACCCAACTTGTATCAATAGTCAATGAATGATTGTCAATAAAAATAATTAGGGCATTTACTTACATAACACCCAATTCTTATATATTTACATATTCAATACATAAACTTTCAAATTTATACACATAACACTCAAATCTTTAACATCGTATAAAAGAATATGACTTTTATTAATTTCTTACAAGTCATTCAAATTTTTTTTATGCATAGATTTATAACATGGAAAGTATTATAAATGTATATATCAAACTTTGGATGTTAGATTTACAAATACATAACTATTATATTGTACTTATTGAATCTAGATTTGTCCTGAACTCACATCTCAAGAAAAGAGTTATGAAAATATTAAAAAATGAACTAAAAAAAGGATTTCTACGTTCATTAAGAAAGAATCAACATAAATTGTTTAGGAATCAAATGGTCATACTTTATTACATAATTTTTTCTCTATTTATGAGAGGTTTTTTTTAAATATAATATGAAAAGTTGATTATAGCATAGATTTTTAGGGATCTCTGACTTGTCCCATTTTATTTTCTTTTGACATAGACATAAATTTTTGTCGATGTCAAATAAGTGGCTTTAGTTGATGGGGAGCTCACCAAACTAATAATTATATAAGGCTTCTTCCATGCAAATAAAAAAAAAACTAAAGTAAACATCTTAAATGTATTTGTCTATGTATACTACTCTTAAAGAGGTGCCTATGTACTTTATATGCAAGGTCGTAACCATAATGTTAAACGTGCAATAATGATATTAAAACTAAACCGACTCATTCAATTATTTTTTAAAATTATTGGAGCAATCACAACACACTTAGATACATTAAATCTTAAGAGATTCAATTCAACTATTTCACTAGAAATTTGGTTTTCCAAGTAGTACTTCAATGAATAGTTAGGATATGTCAAAATTATAGGTGAATTTATATATATTAGCATCTTCTACTATCAGTTACATTCATCAAGTATCACTCTAATAACTAGCTTGGATATGGTGAAGAATTTTCTTAAATTTATGTTAGGTTTATCAACTAACACATTAACAAATAACCTAAAATAATTAACAAATCTTTGATGAAAATTTTTAGCCTCTCTCCTCCATAATTTAAAAAAACCTAAGAATTTAGAAAGGCCTAATTATTTAAAAAGTTTCACAAAATCTTTCTCATCATGAACAATTTTGTTTTAATAAAAGACAAGTTATTATTTAGTGAGCTTCATTAATCTACATCTACAAAATGTATAAACCATGAGTGAGCTTTAATGGTATGACTCTTTTTTATCATTACACTATTGTGAAAGGAATATGATATTTCTCTCTTAATATAGTAAATAAACTATTCATAAAAAATGTCTGTAAAAGCTAAGGGCACTTTTCAAAGAAAGAGGTAGCACACTTTCTTTGTTGGTAACTTAGCCATAAGATCTAAAGCATATAGTTAAAATTAATTAACATTAAGCAAAGCATGAAAATTAATAAAAAAGATGGACAACCAAAATATGAATAAATGATGAATCTTTTGTAAATATAGAAGAAATTCATATAAAAGAAGTGTGTTATAAAATTATTATATGCTTATTTTATATAAAAGAATAATAATAGGGTTATACAAAAAGAATAGCATAGTATCCATTTAATCATGGTCAATAATTTTTTTTTGCTAGTTCACTTTAGATGTTGTCCTCTAATTCTAAGAGACATGAAATATTGAGCTCTAGCACAATCCTTGTTTTTTGTCTCTGATTTTGTATTTCACTAAATCATTATGACTGTAAACAGATCAATAAAGCATTTTGAGGGCATCCTATATTATAGTTATCTTAGCATCATTAATCATTGGTAGATTGCTTCACTTCTTATAATCATTGTCCTACAAATTTGTATATTGATATGATCAAGAATTATATATTTCATGGAAAAAGTAATAGAAATTTTATTTAAGAATCTTCATCCACCATAACTTATTAGGTCAAGGCCAACAGACTTATTGCTCTTTTTGAAGCCCAAGCTAAAAAAATTTAGAATGACAGTCAAATCAAAAGTCAAATAAAAATTATGGAAATACTCAAAAGAAAGAGTCTTTTTAAAAAAAAAAATAAAGAGTTTAAAGCCAACATAATGCACTAAAATGACATGATGACATAGTTTTATAGAGCTTAGCAATTATCATAAACTAACATAATATGTTAGAAACCAACACAAAAGACCACTTATTCTTGAGAGCAAAGTGCATCACTGTATAGTAGTATGAATGGATAGGCAAATAAAATGTTGTGCATTCCTTAACCTAATGGTGTAAAAAATTTCACTACAGGAAAAATCCCTAAACCCAATAGAATAAACGATAACCTAAATAGATTCTAGAAAAAATGTTCTATTTTCCAATAACAAATAGACGATTTATGAGCTGGATTTTTTGTGATAGTATAAATACAGAAGATGTTGTTGCTTAACAACATTACTATTTTTTTCAACAATTTTTATTTTTATTGAGACATTTAACCTTTGAGGGATTTTCCTATTAATTCCTGAGGAACCGAAACAGGAAGAGCGGGCCTACCAACATGTAAGTGCTTTTAGCCGACACCTGTAGCAAGTGCAAACATTCACCAATCATGGCATTAGAAGGCTTGGTAGACAAATTCAATTCTCTATATAAATATGCTAGATCTGCGCCACCCAAAGAATATTGTTGAAATTCATTTAAATCCTCCATGGATATTGTCGGCACTATTTTAGATTGTGGAGTTGCCAGTAAGAAGCTGTCGGTCACCGGAATTGAAATCTCATCGCCCGTTTCGGAAGGATGTTTTAATTTACATATATAGTTTAGAAAAATATGAAATCAAACTGACCCCATATTTTTTATAGTTTAAATGAAAGAGCATTATACCTCAAATCTTGTAGCCATCCTGAAGGATAAACACAAAACTTGAGGATGAGGCTCGACTAAATAAACTAAGAAATATATGACATCCGTTTGGTCTGCAAAATTATTTTATTTACCGACAAATTCTCTTATTTAATATGAAAAATTAAATAAGGTTTATATTAAACTGGGTTCGAACAAGCTTCCTATAAGGACAAGCCCCTATAGTTAATTACATCTTAAATGACTGAAGTCACCTAAGAAAACTCTCGATAAAAATCAGAAAATATTATCTTCAAGGGGTTCAAAGGATAGAATTTTTCAATGAAATCAGACAAAGTGGTGTGGAAGGGGATTGGTTCAAATTTGAAACATTTTGTTGTAGTGTCCAAAGGAGGAAGAACTAGGGGATTTTACAGATCCAGGGGAGAACCTCGGTGACTTCCTAAGCTATCTTAATGTTTGGCTTTAGTTTTGAGGAGAAATATTTAGGTGTTTCATCCTGCTAATTTTATTTGTTAAGACTTACATTCGTGTGAACGATCACACAAATAGCCTGGAAGATGTGTGGATTTAGGTCGTGACGGATGACAATCTTGGAATCCTAAAACGAGTTAGGGCTTATATTGTATAGCAGGGCTATACAAAGGCCTAAAGATAAGGTGAGGATTTACGTTGCATAAACAAGCAACCTCAAAATCCTATGGCTTTGTTGTTTAAGTCTAAGGATGGAAGATTGGTTTAGCTTGGGAAGATAGGTTTTGCTGTTGAAGATGGCCATGTTGCTCACCATGCTAGTTCCAAGATTCTTACCGTGGCGAGTTTAAGTTTTCTAGTGTGTCGGGTCATGATGCCAAATCAGGTGGCCCTATAGTTGTAGTTCTTTAAATTTTATGGGGGATGTTAAAGTTAATTAGAGCGACACCGGTTAGGATCTTACGGTTCCATCATTCTGGCACCACTATTTTCTATTGGATTCACTTAGTCCAAATGAATTCACTAAACTCAACTTAATGAGTTCCATAATTTCATTTAGACCGTGGGAAGCCTCGTTAGCAACCGTAGGTACCTCCTCCGAGGGATTCCTGATCATCCAATAGAGACGTCTTAATTTAGTTTCAATTATGGTTTTGTGTGATGTTTTCTATTAAATTTTGAGTTATTTTTTATTTTGAATGTTGTGGAGGTGATTTTTATCTTGGTTGATTTTAATTTTAGTTTTGGTTTTGATTTAGTGGTTATCCTAGCAGTTTTAGTTTTCATGCAGGGTGACAACATTGTTTAGCATGTGAGTTTTGTATGCATAAAAAGTACATTATGAAAGTACAAGAAAGACAACACTGTAAACTATAAAAAGCGTATTTGGCGAGTCTTCCCGTTCCACCACCTGAAACTCAAAATGCATGTTAGGGCATTTTATATGAAACATAAAAGTAAAGTTTTGGCGACCTACCTAAGTCATATCTTTGTGGGTCCTCATTAATTTGATTAAGGATGATTTTGTTAAGCAAAACATATAAGTTTTGTAGACCTCTGAGGTATCTAACAGATTTAGAGAAAGAAGCAGGTCCATGCTTCTCTCTCATTGTCTAGTGAAAAGTCTCGAGCTCTTTTAAACTTATTATGTTGCTTAATAACCCATCATGTAAATACCTTTAATGCTCAGTGAACATGGATGTTTCAATTATCCCTTTCAATTATCCAATTATCCCTAAGAGTAGGGTAATTATCACTTGTAATTCAATTTGAGAATTATATTGGTGAATACCCTTAATGGGGTAAGTTAGTGTTATTAAGGCACTTAGCTAACCTTTTGATTTGGGCTTGTAGTGTTTTAGAGGTGTTCAATTTTTAATTATGTTCACTTTTCTAATCCTCATTTAGACAAAATTTGATTTAGTCTAGATCACTACTAAGCCCTTTAGACTTTGGTGAATGTCTTAATTATATATCTTGAAAAAGATTGAGTTTTAAGTTATGAAGATTCATTTTTTGAAAGTCATTTGAACATCAAATAGAGGTGTTAAATTAATGAGTTATTGACACCCAAAATCATACCCCTAAGTTTAGGATCATTTAATTGACTAGACTTCCAAATTTTAATAATTTAAGTAAATTACAAATTTATCCTTTTAAGTAAAAAAAGTGAGGTTGGTTTCTACCAATTAATCACTTGTGTTTCAATCATTCAAATATGTTAATTAAGATCAAAGGTTGCCAATTTCCCTTTCTTGAATTAAGTCTAAATATTAATTAAGGTTGAATTTCTAAAATTACGCTTTTGCCCCAAAGGCTCTAATACTTCATAATTCATCAAATTTAATTCAAATGACTTTAGAATTTGCATCTCACCTCACTCATGGGTCAATTAAGACATTAGAGTAGAAAATGTGGTTTTTTAAATTTTAATTAAATTTACAGGTAAAGCCTAATCCATTGAAATTTTTACAGGAGGTAGAATTAGACTAGAGAACAATTTAGACCAAATTTCATGACTTTTTGAATTTTATTTGAATTATTAGAATTATTTAAGTTCTGGAGTGTTTATTAATTATAAAATATTTTAATTTGGAAAATTAAGTTTTATATTTTTATTAAATCTCTCTGATGTCAAAGGACATAGAGAAACAAAGTTCATATTTTTCTGATTTTTCTTTGAATTATTGAAATTATTTTAGTGAAAATCCATTTTTAGCCTTTAAAAAATTATTTTAAACTTCAAAATTCAATATCTTCATTTAAAAAATCAGGAAAAATATTCTAATTATTTCTAAGTATTTAGGAAACAATTTATAATATTTCCATAAATTTTCTTATTTTTATGATTTTTATGATTTCTTAATTATTTAAATATAAAAATAGGCTTGAAAATGAAATTTTTATTTTAATTTCAAATTTTTTTTAGAAAATTTTTCTAATCACAGAGAACTCCAACAGAGAACTCCAAAAACTAATTTTTTGTAATTTTTTGAGTTATATTTTAATTATTAAAAATCATTTAGTGCTAGAAATGTAATTGAACTTGAAAAATCAATTTGAGTTATTAAATAAGTTCCAAATGTTTTGAAATTTTTATGGATAGTTCTCTAGACTTTGAATCTTATTGGAGATTAAAAATCAAGTCATTTATATGTTTGTGTTACTCAAAATTAATTTTTTTTTGTGTTTTAGGGTTGGTGGAAATTAGGTGCATTCTTAATAACTTAACCCACGAAATATTTTTGAAAGGGTTCTCGGGTCATGGTAAACCTTCCAAAATTTTCTTTGAATTTTACAAGCAACATGCTAATTATCATGATTAATTTATGCAAATAATAAACATAAACTTAAAAAATATGGATCTCTATCTAGAGATCTCTTCTGACTTTGAAAAAATCAGAGAATGTTTCGTAAGATAGAGGCAATAACATGCTAAAATTTCGAGTCATGATAAAATGCCTACATGCATGAAGAATCAAAATACTCAAAATAGTGTTTAATTAATTAAAAATAAAATATGCATCAAATGAACTTCAAATCATTCCATATTGTTTTTCTCTGTTCACTGAACACTAAGATATTTTTATTTTATTTTTGTGATTTTTCTACACCAAGATATGAATTTTTGAAGTTAAGGATCATTTTCTGATTTATTTAATTCCCTATTTATCTATTTAAACGTGCGGCGCCACCTCATCCTAAGCAGCTCTGAAGCTCCATGCAACGCGCTCCCGTTTGACGCTGTCATCCACGTCAGCAGCCACACGTCCCGCCTTTTCAAATCGTGCTCCCATACGACGAAATCAGAGCCCTTCGTTTGATACACTTGTGATCCAACGACGCTCCGTCATCGTCCCCGATGGTCTAACCCGAGAATCGTTCGTTTTTAAAGCTTGATATCTGTCTCATTTCTTGACCGAATTGAATGAATTTTTTTTTAAATGCTCATCTTGATCAGTAGATCATATCTATACAGTTAAGATGCCATGAAATCAACTCTAAGCAAATGGAGAGTGAAAATAGGCTCGGGAAGAGGAGGAGATCAATAGCTTGGCTCTGAGAAGGGAAGCTTCAATCAGAGGTGCTCGACACTTTCGTGGAGGTCCAAGGAGGCTAAGGATTGAAACTCTTGCTGTGTTGAAAGGTCTAAGTGTCTAGTTATGAATTCGACCAAGCTCGATTTTAGGTGTAGGTCTAGAGCTATGCTAGGGTCTTTGTGGAAGGGGGATTGGATGGGGCTTCTCCCTCTTTCACTGTGGTGAAGGTGTGGGTGAGTTTAATTTGATTTTGATGGAGTGTAGAGGTGTAGTGAGCTCTGTCCTGGTTTTTGGCAGAAGTTTGAGCTCAAAATTGAGATTCCATAGTGCGAATCAGTGGAGGAAAGTGGTTAGCTTAAGCTGAGGAGGTCTCAAAGAGTCTTTGGGAGCAATTTGGAGGGGTCTCTCTGAGAAATTTTTAGCACATCTCCATGGTCGTGGAGATGAGCTTTTTATAAAAATGGCTTAAGGCTTTCCGCCATGGCCAATGAGGCCAATGAGGCGGTGAAATGTGATGTTTAGGTGGAGAGCAAAAAGACTCTAACATTTAATTTGGATGAGGTGGCCTCTAAATTTGAAATGGGTTTGATTACATGGGGGTGGCTTATGGTTTTGGTGTTTTCCAGCCACTAGGCCAGTCAGCTGGCCAGGGGAGGTGGCCAGAGGGCTCTGGCCAGAGGGCTCAGGGACCTCGGACCTCAGAGGAATCTGTCACAGTAATTAAATGGGTTTGGGCTTTGTTTTGGCAAAAAAGATCTTAAGCTTAAGCAAATATAGAATGAAATGCCTTAATTTAGGGGACATTTGGTCCATGGCTTAGCTTAGGTGGTTTTATGGAGTTTAGGCTGGTCACTAGGGTCCAACTAATGGTTGTAGAGTTATTAATTTGGTGGCTGGGGTAGTTAGGCTAACTTTAGTGCATGGGTCCAATGTGGGGTCAAATGACCAAATCTTGGGTTTGGGCTAGGTTAGCCATGACCTTGAGCTCAATTGATTGATTGATCAACATTTTGTAGATGATTGTAAAATTTTTGGTGAAGGATTGAAGTGATTTTGCAATGATTTTGAGTTCAATTGGAGGGTCAATTTGGAGGATTTTGGGATTTTGGTCAATTTGGGCATGTTGGGCTAAACTTAGGTCTAGGTTGGGCTAAGGTTGGGCTAAGTCAGCCTTGGGCTAAGTCCAAATGAATGGTAAAATGATCAAGGGAGATGTTTTGAAGATTTTTCATGAAGGAATAGAGTTGAAATTTTGGGGCTAAGGCCATCAATTTGGTGAAATTTGGGGATATGACCAATTTGGGGTAAATTTGGGACTTTTTGGACTTAGGTTGAAATTAAATGAAATTGAGGCTTCACCAAGGCCAATTGAAGATCAAGTTTGATGTTTAGGAATGTTATGAAGAGTTTACAACATAAATTGTGGCAAGTTGAGTAGGCCATAGGTCCAATTTGGTGAAACCAAGTCATACGACCAAAATTGGGGGTTTAGTTTAGATCAAAATTGGGCTCAAAGTAGGGGCTAATTGAGCTTGGATTTGGTTTATATTGCTCATTTGAAAGGTGAATTTGAGTTTAGAATTGAAATTGGGAGAAATTGAGACCAAATTGATGAACATTTGAGGTAAATTTAGGGAAAATTGGGTCTTTAAAGGTAATTTGGGGATTCTGGTCAAAGATGCTCAAACTGGTCAAATTGGGTCATGTGGTAGTTGAGAAAAATGAAACTGGGAACATTTAAAATGTTTTGGAAATTTTTGGGAATTTTTGGAATTTTGGGCTACGGAGGAGCATTTTGGTAATTTGACAATTTTGGGTAATTTGGTTGTTACACACACACACACGTTATCTAAGGATTATTCTATTGTGCTCTCGTAATCAGAAGTAATGCACGATAAAAATAAATATAATTAAATTGCATCGACATTAAACAAACTTAATCTAAAACTAAAGTACTCGTACCTTGCTAAAAATGAATTGCAAGACAAGATCTTAACAACACAAACAACATTTCAACATAGTGCAAATAAAGTGAAATATTTCTGGGTGGTATTTCGGCACGTCATAAATAATTCACAATAAATTATGGGGAGCAATTCAATGTAGAGAAAATGATTCAAAAAATAAAGAAAATTACTAATTTAAAAATGTTAAAAATTGTTAAGATCTGTACAGGGTTGTTACACCCCACAATCGAGGTGTTATTTTAACCACCTTCAGACCAGGAGCTCTGCGCCGTCAGATATGCAGAGTATTTACAGGCTCATACAATATTAATGGATTAATTAACATTTAATAGAGCATAATTAAAATTATTTCAACTATAATGAAATAATATTTCTTTGGTTAAAAACTAATGACAATATTTCATAATACTTGTGTGTTTCTTAAACTCTTTCATGATAAAAAATGTAAAGTTAAATGCAAGATAAAGTGTTAATTATTCTAGTATATGCAATGAAAAAATGCATTCAAAGCTATATCCCAAGCTCTCATTAGGCAGTTTACTCCTTTTTGACAATGTTCATCATAGCTTTAAATATATTACAATTCATATACATATATTTCTAACCTAGGGATTATTCTACTTTGTTCTCGTAATAAGAAGCAATGCACGGTTAAAATAAATATATTTAAACTGCATTGAGATTCAAACAAATGTAATATAAAACTAAAGTACTCCTACCTTACTAATAATGAAGTACAAGACAAGATTACGATGGCACGAGCAACATTTCGACCTAATATAATATTTTTGGACAGTATTTCTACACGTCATTAGAAATTCAATTAAATAACGGCCAACATTTCAAAATAGCAGATAACTAAAAATTTAAGAAAATTACAGGCATCATAACGAGGTGGAGCAAAAAATTTAAGGAAAAAAATATTAAACACCGTAATTTATCATAAATTATTTTAAAAAATAACGTGCATTATAACAGTTTAGTGTAAAAAAAAATGATACAAAATTTTAGAAAAAAATGGGTATCATTTTAGCATATTGTAAATAATTTAAAAAAAAATACGTGCAATATAACAGCCTAGTGTAAAAATATGATGACATGGAGTAAAAAATTTAAAAAAAAACATGCAGTATCTATCATACTCTAAATAATTTAAAAAGATACGCATTATACATATGTAATGTAAACTATTAATTTAAGAAATAGTATTAATCTAAATAATATTACAAATACTTGAAAATAAAAATAATAGGGCAGAAGAGTGGAGAAGGGAGGGAGAAATTAGGAAGCGCTCTCCATAGGAGGAGGAGAGGATGGAGGAGGGGCTAATTTAGAGGGAAATCAAGCATGTTTTTATAGGAGGGGAGAGGGGACGAAAACACCCCGATGGATGACACGTGAATTGATTGTGCGCACCCAAAGAGGGCATTAATTCGGTTATTCGGTGGGCTCCGGTCACGAAATAAATGCCTCCTCTGTGGGGGCGTATTCAATTCAAACATTTGACTTAAATTTTAGTTATATTGATAAATATATTAATTGTATTTTTTTTTACAATTTACTTATATTGCTTATTAATTTGGTTATATTAAAGAATATAATGTGATGCATAAAAACAAGAATATAATCAATAAACATAGGCTCAAGGTTAATGTAAAACTTATTAAGAAAATATATTATTGATTTTTAGTTATTATTATTATTATTATTATTATTATTGTTGTTGGTGAAAGAAAAGGCGTAATTTGACTCAAATAACTAAATTTCAGGAGGAAAGGAAATCATAAATTATCGTGACTTCTCACATGCTCTTAACTTGAGCCACAAGCTACACCTAAAAACTTTAATTTTGGATTTGCATTATATTTTATTTTTTCCATAAAAAAGAAGTTCTCCAGGAAATGCATCCATATTTTTTAAAGCTTTTTTAGAAACAGTTTAATTCATTCTATTAAATTATTAAATTACCATTAAAAGTATTTTCATACGAAACGACAATTTGGATGAAAAAATATATATTAATTTAGTAGATGATAATTGATTAATTAATAAAAATCATTAATAATTATTTATTTATTAAATCAATTTAGATAGTCGTTAAGAGTTTAATTTAGATAATTAAGACTACAATTACTGAGTTGCAGCGGCTAAGCATAATATAATTAAATGTTTAATTTATCACTTAAATAAAATATTTGAGTAATTGAGGTTTACATTAGAATCTAAAGACCTTCATTTGAGTTGATCTAAAATTGAATGCATGAAATGTAATTTTAGTAGTAGTAATAGATATAGTGGCAAAGCTTTAACGATGAGTGATCAAATCATTAAAAGATGTGAATGGTTTATATATTATTGACCTATTGTTCAAAGTTATGGTGGCATAGTGAGGGATATTATTAATAGAATTCAAGTTGGATGGTTGAAGTGGAAGAATGCATCGGGTCGATTGTGTAATAGAAAAGTACCCCTTAGACTTGAAGAAAAAAATTACAAGAGGGTAGTGAGACCTGCAATACTTTATGGTGCAAAATATTAGCCTTTAAAACTGGTGCATAAAACTAAATTAAATGTTGTTGCGATGAGAATTGGGCATCTTGTACAAAAAATGATCTTAACTTATTTGAATTAAACGAAAATGACACTCAATGTGACACAACAAGGAAAGAAATGATTCATGTTGCTGACCCGTTTAGTGTGATAAAGACTTGTTGTTGTTGTTATGGTTAAATTAAGTAATTTAATTGATTAATTCTCTATTAAAACTAATTAGTGTTTATCAACACAAACTAATATTAAATTTTATTTACATTGTGTTTGACA
This sequence comes from Phalaenopsis equestris, assembly GCF_001263595.1. NCBI lineage: Eukaryota > Viridiplantae > Streptophyta > Magnoliopsida > Asparagales > Orchidaceae > Phalaenopsis > Phalaenopsis equestris. The sequence continues at coordinate 228,905 of NW_018164683.1, forward strand.
AATTTAGAAATGTATAATTAATAAAGGCATTAACTAAACTCAGATGTTACTTACCCAACTAAAGCACAAAGATAACTTAAAAACAAATTAGACTTGCTATTTTTATATAATTGATACCACAGAGAAGATAAGTTAAATAACTAGAAAATATTTTTATTAACAGTTATAAAAAATTAAAATTAAATACATAAATTCAAGCTACTCGCAAGCCTTCACTGTTTTCATTCGAGTTTAACAGCAGGATTCAGGCCTCTCTCGTTTACTCCGTCCTCCATTATTTTCCCTTCTAAACTAAACCCATAGAACTCGCGGCTTCTTCTCGTGACTCTGCTCTCGGGCTCTCTCTCTTTTTCGGGATCGCAGCCTGAGGTCGGAATATTCTCGGGATTTTTCGGTTTTTGATTTTTTAATCTTTTCTTCTCTCAGATTCTCTGGTTTCCGTATAAGCATATATTGGGTGGAGAGGGAACAGGAAGCCATGGATGCTTGCAGTTTGACAGTAAAGGGCAATGCTCTTGCCTTTCAAGTGAGGAAAAAGGGAGGATTGGGAAGAGAGAATGGAATTTGGGGAGATGAAAATGGTTTCATGTCTAAGGTTCTTAGGAATAGGAAGTGTGTTAGTGGGAGGAGTTTGGCTGGAAGGGGGAAGGAAGGATCTATTGTCTCTGTTCTAACATCAAATGTCAACAGTGAAACTAAGGTAAGAAGCTTTTTACTGTATTCTGATAGTCTTTTAGTGCTTCGTTTTTTTTTCTTTTTTGATCGGAGTTTGCTGAGCTATGCATGATGTAAATTATGCTGAAAGATTGTGATGTTTGATGAGTTCTGGAAGTGTGTTCTCCATGCTTTATGTATTGTCATTTTAAATGATAGACATGGCTTGCAATGCTTGAATGTTCTGATTTAGCAAGTAGATATATTTTACTTGGTTTTATTTATTTATTTATGATATATTTTACTTGGTTTTATTTATTTATTTATTATTGCTATAGATGTATTTTGGTGTGTAATGAAAGCATGAGGGGGTATATTTTGGTTGAAAATTTGGTTTTTGATAATTTTACTTTAGCATGGAATTGGTCTTCCATCATCCATCTTTATGATTTTTTAACGAAAGAAGTAGCAAAAGTTAGAATATACTCTCTATTAGTTTTTGGATTTTCATCTGTTTACCCTTAGGACCCCTTATGTTAATATGGCCACATAAATGTTGACTTCTGTCTTTCTGTATGAATGGTTCCTGTTTTTTTTTTCCAAGAATATTTTAAATTGAAGTAGCTAGAAATAATGTGTCGTTTTTGATGCTCTTTCGATATCTCCCATGTTTTTTTTTCCTGTTGGAGATGGTTGGTAGAAACTAGAAAGATTGAAACATAAGTCTTATATATATATACACATTATTAAAGAGCAAAATTAGAATGAAAAATTCCAAAAATAATGTGTGAGATCTATTCAATATAGTATCCACTCCTTTTTTTTTAGATTTTTGAAATTAGAGTTGAGGACGTGATCTGATTCGAGAATTGCAAAATGTTGAACTTTTGGATGAGATATTTCCCGTTCTTTATAATTTTTAAATGCAAAATATAGGATAAAAAATTAAATATTAAGCCAAAAAAATATTTGTTAAGACTCTGCTCGTAGGCTTGAAATTTTTGAGGCAGGAACATGTGATCTGATAGTGAAATTCTAATTTTCAATTTCTTATACTTTCACTATCTAATAGAATCATCTAAATTTATCAATAGAGCACTAACAAAAGAAATTTAAATTATTTGGAAATAAAATAATCAAATATGAATTTTTCTATGATAGCCGCATCTTCTATTAACTTTGTCTCTTCTTTTACTCATTTTATTATTCAATTTTTATACCTTGAATTTATTACTTTATGAGATATCAAAAACTCAATGAATGCTCATTCCTCTAAGCTATAGTAACATGAAGAAAATAAAAAAATATGCAAGCTATTCAAATATAGTAAATCATTATTTAATTTGTTTTGTTGTTTATATAACTAAACTGTTCATTAAAGCGATTCCAAATTTTCTTATTATATATATAGTATAATATTTTATCTTATCAATATCTTTTTATATTTATGCATTTGTTACAACAAAACTGTCTAAAATCATATCGATTAAGATACATCAATATCAATATATTATTTCAGTTTACGTGCATAACTATTTTAGCATACTCAGTTCGTACCATAAAGGCGTGAACTTCACCAGTTAATCAGACACATGTAAGTTAACTATATAATTTATTTTATTTGCATTCTATATGTCATTCCATATTTTCTTATAATTAAATTTATTTAATATAAATGATAAACAAGTAATTCATAATAGACAATTTATTTCATTTGTTTCGATAAAATCAATCATTTAATAATAGATTTAAATAATAAAGAAACATGCAATAACAATTAACTATATAATAATCATTAATGTGTTAGATTTAGTAAAAAACAACATTACCATCATAATTTAGATCATGGGTACTAACAACGCTCTTTAATGGATCATGATTTCACTTTTACTCCTTAAGTTTGGCCCCATTCAATGATTCACCTATAAAAATGAATAAGATAAGATTATTATTTTGATTCACTTTATTCTTAGTTAATTATCTTTTATTTGAATATGTAAATTTTCATTTTGTTCTAAATCATTTAATTTATTTCTCAACATAGTATTATTATTGACTTACAAGATTATACTTTAACCTGATACACAATATGCTTTAACTTGATATATGTACATTTAATTTCTCTTAATTTTACACAAAGTTAAAATATTATCAACTTAAAATTGTACATAATTTTTGACATTTATCACATTTTATTCAATATATTAGTACATCATGAATGTACCTACATGAATCTCGAGGAGAAATGATTGGAGACATATAGAATATAGACTATTAGTGTAAACGACTGAAAGAAGAGAATGAAAGACTCAACGAGCACCGCACGACTGCACCAACACCAACAACCCAGTAACAACCACCTTAAAAATTAGTAGTCGTCCAAGATAAGGTACTTCAGTATAGACACAGAGACCGAAGGTAGGCTGCTTGTCGGATTACGGTGATTACCCTTTGCCCTATGAAATAATCCCACCTTAGGACGATGAGGTTTGCATTCAGTCTCCACAGAATGGGCGACCGAAGATCATTGAAGACGATCGAATGATGTAGGGTCAGTCAAACGAATCTCGGTTGATCGAATGAACTCCAAGCAACCAAATTGGACAGTTACAAATGCAAAGCATTGTTCAAGATAATTACAAAAGCATTGTGGCACTAGCATCGGTTATGGGACTGAATTCTCACTAAGAATATAAAGTACTCAAATCTTTTTCTCTCTTCTTTCATCCGACTAACGATCTATTCCTTAGGCGTAATCCACATGAATAATTTTGGATCCAACATCCTAAAAGTTCCGATGAGCATGCTATTATGCCATCTATAAGACGAGGAGCACACAAGGGTGAAGGAACACATCAAGGAGAAGTCTCTAATGTGGATTATATTCGAGAATTTCTACAACAACAAATCTAGGTACTCCATGACCGGATGGTCGGACAAATCACGGTGTTGGCCCTAGTGGTGCTCGAGGGAAGGGCACAATTTATCCCTTAACCTCTGCTAGCAACCGAGCCTCTAGCTTAATAGACGACCAAAGCTGCTGAGCGAGTGGAAGAGTCCCAATATCAGGACAGTTTCGAATTCGCACAAAGGGGAGAACCATAACCAGGAGCAATGAAAGTCTATCATTTGATGAAGAATGCGTTCGCCGGGCATATTATGCAAGCCAAACCACCAAAAAGTTCAAGGTTTCTACCTTGGAATCATATAAATGTCAAAGCGACTCGCATACCATATTGCGTCCTTTGAGTTGGCAGTATACTTTTTCGATCTCCGACATATTAATATGTCGGCTGTTCTACACCACGCTAAGAGATTCTTCCTCAGGTGGTTTAGCGGACTTCCCGTATGAATTATTAATTCCTTTGGAGACTTTAGGAAGTTGTCCTTGCCTCATTTTTCTAGCGCCCAAAAGTCACGAAAAATTTCATATTTTTTATGGTATATAAAATAGGACTATTGCGAGAGCCTGCGATCGAATGACACAAGGTTCCAAAAGGAGATGCTCTAGGTCCCGAACATGGAACCAGCAGTTGCCAAAGCAGCACTGGCACAAAGATTGAAAAGTCCGCAATTTCAATATTTCTTTAGTTTAAGGAAGCCCGAAACGTTGATTGGACTCTTGGATCTAGCTAATGACTATATTGTGCCTGAGGAGTGTATGAATCATCCGATTTATAATGTTGATCCATAGTCGATATAGAACTGCTCAAAGTATCACGGCTTGAGAGAGAAAAATATCCCTCATCCACAAATTGAGAGAGGCTGCTTAGTCCAAAGACGTAAAGAAGATGAATGAGTATTGCACCGACGTAGCCGATCGAACGCTCGGTCTGCAGGAGACCGAAGAACATCCAATTTATACCACTTCAACTTTCTATGGTGGAACCTGTAGACGCAATAGAGGACAAGGAGTATTTTTGAAAGGCGACTCCACTGAAATCGGAGCTTCCCTTTCTGAACCCTAATGAGTATTGCAAGTATCATCGGGACCATGTGTATGACACCGAAAAGTGCAGCTATCTTCGCAGCCTGGTCAAGGAGTTGATACAGGCCAAAAAGTTGAAGGAATTTGTAGCCTCAGAGGCTCACACTCGGCGGAAAGGCAAAGCTCCAGTGGAGAGCGAGTCGAGCAAGCCATCCCTGGCCAACGCCATTCATATAGAAAGGATCATACTAGCAACACTGTGAGGCGATTCATATGCTAGGGTCGACTGAAAAAGAAGTCGATCGAGGAATTAATGTGCTATGATACTCGCTCCAAAGAGAAAGTCAAATCCTCTAATCATTTTCACCAATGCGGATCTTCCTCTGACAACAAATCCTTATAATGACTCCATTGCTGTAACAACTCTAATTAGTAATTACCAAGTAGGTAGTATCTTTGTCGATACTGGAAGCTCAGGGATCATTTTATTTCGAGTCGCGTTTGAAAAGATGAATATGACATTAGATCAATTAACTACACTTACCGGCCCGCTGTATGGTTTCTCTAGCAAACGAAAGGAGGCACTTGATGTAATAACACTCTCTGTTTCTCGGGGAGAATGAGACAATTGATTTACCAACATGGAGGATTTTGTAGTAGTTGACGCACCACTAACCTACAAGGCATTACTCGGTTTCTCTCTTCTCCACAATTTCCTTGCCATGTTATCAACTTACAACATAACTATGAAATTTCCCTGTAACAGGGTGATAATCACTATACATGAAGATCTAGAGTATTCCCCAACTTGTTGCACGCGAGCCATAGAAACCGTGGAGCATGAAACATTAGACATACAAAATTAGAGAGGAGGAGGCCTTGAAACTGACGAAACTATTACCAAAATCCCAGCGAGCCTAGAGGATTCTGGTAAATATTTTCTAATCAATGAGACTTTTAATACAGGTCACAAAGGTTCGTTGATCCAAATTCTCCAAGAACACGATATTTTCGCAGGGTCGGTGGTCGGAATGCCTAACATTCCCATCGATGTTGCTTGTCATAGACTCAATGTCAGTTCAAATACCAGGTCAGTGAAGTGGAACTCCGGTCGACAACGATGACTTTAGCTAAACCAATCCGTGAAGAAGTGAAGAAACTTTTCGAAGCTGGATACATTTGAGAATTTCTATACCACTTATGGGTATCCAACGTAGTCATGGTATGAAAGTCCAACAACAAATAAAGAATGTACGTGAATTTCACAAATTTGAACACTGCATGCCCAAAGGACAGCTATCAACTACCCTGCAGTGATGCTCTGATCAACTCATCAATCAGATACAATGTCGTGAGTTTCCTCGACCCCTTCTCCGGATCTCACTAAATCAAAATGCACCAGACCAATGTGGAAAAGACAACTTTTATTACTATTGTTGGATTGTATTGTTTTACTGTAATGCCCGTTCGACTGAAAAATATTGGTGCAACATATTAGCGCCTAATGGATGCAATTTTTTCTGAACAAAGAAAAAGAGACATTGAGGTCTGCATGGATGATGTGTTAGGGAAAAGTAAGACATCCAAATAGCAACTGTGTGATTTGAAGGAAACCTTCCAAACGCTTAAGAAATTTAATATGAAATTGAACCAATTGAAATGCACATTTGGAGCCTCCACGGGGAAATACTCGGGATACCTCTTAACCCTCGAAGGCATTAAGGCTAATCTTGAGAAAGTGAAGGAACTCCTCGACATGCCTTCTCTCTAGAACACCAAGAAGTACAAAAGCTCATCGGCTAGTTGCATCTTTGAGTTGATCTAAATTAGGAGAGAAATGTGTCGTCTCCTTTAAAGTACTAAGGAAAGCGAAGAAGTTCAAGTGGACGAATGAATGCTTGCAAGCTTTCCAGAATTTGAAGCAGTCATTAATCTCTTCGTCATTGCTGCAAAGTCCAAAGCCAAAGGAAAAAATTCACTTTACTTGGGAGTTGGTCCAGAGGCTATTAGTATGGTCCTCGTCTGAGAAGAGTCAGAGAAGCAATTTCCTGTTTATTATACAAGTCAAGTCCTTATGGGGGCCAAAATAAGGTATCCTACGATGGAAAAATTAATGTTTGCTCTTATTGTTTCTGCTCGCAGATTTTGGCCATACTCTTAAACTCACCCTATTAAGGTGATCACCGACCATCCGCTTAAGTCTATACCACTCGACCAGTCGAGCCGATTATTAAAATGGTCCGTGGAGCTCAGTGTGTATGTTCTTACTTAAGTTCCTCAGGCGACAGTTAAAGCTAAGCCGTGGTAAATTTTATGGTGGATTTTTCGAAATCGGGTGGATCAAGTGAAGAGTAGGGGGCATAAATGCAATAATGGATCCTTCACGTGGATGGAAACTAAAGTAGGAATTGGGTTGACTTTAAGCAGTCCGACCGGAGAGCATATTTATTATTTGATCATCCTTGATTTCATTGTCACGAATAATCAAGGAGAATACAAAGCGTTAATGGTTGGGCTTCGTGTCGATAGTGAATTTTGATTCACAACTTGTTGTCAACTAGGTTAACGGAGAATTCAAAGCTCGGGATGAAATAATGATCAGATACTTGAATAAATTAAAAATGAAAATTTACAAGTTAGTAAATTTCTGTATTGAACATGTCGGATTAGAAGAGAATCAAGTAGCAGATCTCTTGTCAAACAATACATGCGTTGGTAACCGAGCACCCCAGAAGCTTCTTTGACCGTCCATTGAAGAGCCGTAAATAATGGAAATAGAAGTGAATGATGAAAAATGTTAGCTGGAGCCTAATCCACTGCTTACAAACAAATGAAATTCATGAAGCAATAACGTATCTGCAAAGATTCAAGTTCAAAGTCGCCCTATATCTTCTCATTGGGACATGTTATTCCGAAGTTCAACCACGTCCTTGCTTTCGTGATGCGTCAAAGAGAGCGAAGTGGAAGACATCTTTCGAGAAGTACATTCAAGTGAATGCAGAAGGCATTTAGGAGAAAAAACTTTAGCTCATCAAGTACAAACACAAGGTTATTTTTGGTCAACCCTCTTGAAGGCGCAAAATAGTTTTCCAGAAGGTGCGAACAATGTCAGATATATGCTCTGCTACAACACCAACCGGCTCAGAAATTATAACAGATTGTTAGCTCCTAACCTTCGCCATATGGGGGATGGACATTCTCAGAGCATTTTCTCCTTCTAAATGGATTGAAGCTAAAGCTTTCGCTCGAATCACTGCAAGCGTGGTTCAAAATTTTATCTGGATATAAATAATTAGTCGATATGGCTCTCCCCTAGCACTCATTACAAATAACAAAACTTAGTTTGTTGATCAAAGAGTGAGAGATTTCTGCCAGAGCTAGGGAGTTAATTTAAAGTTTTCATCCGTACATCATCCCCAAACGAACTGTCAAGCTGAAGCCGCAAACAAGATCATCTTAAACTTATTAAGGAAGAACGTTGATGGTGCAAAAGGTAAAGGGGCGGATATGCTTTCTTCAGTCCTTTGGGCCATTCAGACCACTCCAACATAATCGACCGGTCCAACGTCTTACATGCTTTCCCACGGAATGGAAGCCATCTTACCAGTTAAATATAATCTTCATAGTCAAAGAGTCGTGACAACAACGTCTTTTGAAGAGGAAGAGCTGACTGATTGACAAGGAGTGAATGAAGGAGCTTCGCTTGCTCTTGACCTGTGAGAATAAATTCGAACGAATGCTACTCTACGACAAGAGGAAGTAAAAAAGGGTAGCCCTTTACTACTACAAACGTGTGCGTGAAAAGACATTTGCTGCAAGTGATCTAGTTCTAAAGAAGGTTGATCCATCTACAAGAGCTCAGTCGATCAAAAAACTTGATCAAACATGGGTTGGTTCGTTCATCATGGACCATCAAGTTACTCCTGGTGCGTATAAGTTAAAGACATACAAGGAGAAAGTCCTTCCACGAACGTGGAGTAGGGACATCCTCAAAATATTTTATCCACAAACAAAAAAATTTACTTTCTATTTGTAGTCTAATATGAGAAACAATATTATTGTTAAACTTAATCTCACTTTTTTATTATCTCGGTCTAAATGTACAAAACATTAAGCCAACAATAAACACAAAAGATTCAACCACTACAAATCTTTTTACGAACAATCTTCAAAGAGGGAGGCAAAAGCTTCTTTTGGAACTCAGCCAATAAGCTCTTGCCAAAACCAGTATTTTCGTCGCTCTCTCCACATTCTCATATTTTTCTCACAACGGAGAAACACCGGGGAGCTAGAGAGAGCGAGAGAAAGGCGATACCGCTGCCAGGAGACTGCAAGTCCCACTCCTTCGCCACTAGTGGTATGGAGTTGACTCCACTTCTGGCAGCAACCGATGAACAAATGTATTACGCTTTGTTGGAACATGGCCCAACGACACTGTTCTTAAGGGTTCACCACATCCGTTTGCGGAGGTAACTTCATGCGGTGTCAAATCACGACTGGTGTTGCATTTGACACCCGACGTAGAGAAAGTCCCCTCCTTAGACACTCGACTCGAAGAAAAAGCAAAGCTAATGCATGGCCCTTGCAAGGCCCATAGCTTTTGTCGATGGTAGGCTGCCTCCACCTCTAACTCCACAGAAAAATTGAGAAGATTCTTACATGTTGTATTAACCCGCTAACTTCTCGTATGGATGCAAGATACAAACTCGTTTCTCCCTTTTTATAGAAGGAAATGTCAACAAGACAAAAATCTCTCGACAAAAGCTTGTAGAGGTCCCATCATGACAAGACAACTCAACAACTTAAGCTTGCTCAACATTAAAGCTACGTTTAAAGCTGGCCCACCAAAGATCATGGGATGGATACGAGGCTGCTGGTCGAATACAACAATCATGTAGGGTCTCTTAGACCTCGGAAACCCAACCCAATCAAACAACGTTCGATGGTCGTTTTCAATGCTCGGGAAACTTAACCCATCAAGCAAAAAGGTACGCATCGAAATCGATCGACTGTAATGTTAATGAGTTGATTAACAAATCATGAACCTTCAAGTCACAAACCCATTCTTCAATTTCGATAAGGTTTAGTTTTCAGAGACGGTTTGCTGCTCACTAGCGATAAGATCCGCAAAAAACGTAGTATGAATCATCCCATAAATATGTCTTGGTGGTTATCCATATTGATAACGATAAGATTCATACCAAGTTTTAGGAGTAAATTGATCGGGACAAAAATTCGATCGATTAAATGTAATAGGGTTAATCTCTGGTAAGACTCGTAAGGATAGTTGACTAAAATATTAAACAATAGATCAATTTTATTTCTTTTTAAAATATGTTGGTAATATGCAGAGTAAAAGATAAAAATATTTGTGGAACTCGAGTATTCTACAAAAAAAAGTTAAAAAAGCATTACTACGCCTAATCACACCAAAGGACCAAAAAACATTACGACACTTGGTTTTGCTAAAAATGACAAAAAAACGTTACGACTCTTGGTTGCACCGAAGATGACCAAAAAGCGTTACGACACTTGGTCGCACTAAAGACAACCAAAAAGCGTTATGATGTCTGATCGCACAAAAAATGACCAAAAGATGTTACGGCGCTTGATCGCACCGAAGTTGACTAAAAGGCATTATTACACTTAGTCGCAAATAAAACAGCTAAAAGACACCGTAACTCAAGGTTATCGAGATACAAGCTGCGTACAATGCTCCAAAAAGCGAATAAAAAAGCATAAAATATTTCTATGTTTCTTTTTATAAATTTTGAACTTGTGTTTGACAAAAAATTTTTATTTAAAAAAATGAATGAATTATATATAAACGAAGTAACTACTTCATAGCCAAACATATAATCGTAAGTAGTAGTCGACCAAAATATTATATTTCATTCATATGGATGTTGTTACAAAATTCAAGTATTTACACTTAAAAAAAAGGGAAAGTCTGAATCTACGGGTCTTCAGGGCGAGCTTTGGACGATCCATCATCTGCCACATTGTCGCCTTCAAATTCCCCGCGACGTTTAGAAGCAGAAGAAACATCGTAGCTTTTTGAATTCTTCAAAGTTGGAATACTCGGGGTCAACCATCAACACTCAAACAAATTCTTCAGTAACAATTTTGCTACTCATCTCCAAGTATTTCACTTGAGCAAGGAGGAGTTCTTCGACAGTTGTCATAGTAGACATTTGTTCAATCAATATAGCATTCTTCCTTTGGACCACCAAAATCCATTTCTATGCAATCTTCAATTGCACCCGTGCATCCCTTAGATCAAACTCCGCCTCAGCTGCCCTCACTATCACCAACTCTATCCACTCCCGGTATTTTCTAGCCTTCTTATCAGATTTGGCAAGCCTTTCTCTCATTGATAAGTAAATAGAAATCGGATGATGAGTTGAGGTGTAGTCCAAGGGTTGGTAACGGCCGAGCAGTTGGCATAATTCGACCAGGTAAAGTTTATCAAGTTGCTTATCTAAATTAGTAGACCAAAGAATGTCCGCGATTGTGGAAGCATAACCCGTATATACTGAGTTTAGGGGAAGCCAATCTCTCTCAATATCGACCAAGTTGAGACTCGAATCAGAGTTATTATAAACTTTTGGCCTGTCCTTTTGCACTCAAATCCAACAATCCTTCCCTCCTTACTTCTTGGATGACTAGGGAGAGAAGGATCAGAGGAGATGGTCTTGCCCTTACGCCTAAGTTCGACTGACTCAACGGAAAGAGGGCTTTTTCTTGCGCTTTTCATTGATTCTCCACTATCAGATTCGTCTACAACTCCCACTTCTGGAGACCGACGACTTGCCTCAGCCCTTTCCGATGGATGTATAAAATCAGTCGAAGCTAGTTGAAAGGTCACTTGAGTCGAAATATACCTTGACGATCCATCAATATCAATTAGATAAAGGGAGGGAGTCACATCGTCCCCCGAATCACCTATTATCACTGAGGGGCGTTTTCTTTCAATTAGTATTAATTCACTTGACACCTTATTCTGAATAACAACAGATGTTTTTAAACTGAGTGAATGAAATCTGAAGCTGATATGTGCCCTCCAATCGCGCCTTCCTCTTCGGTTCACTCGTCTTCTTCTACTTCTTCTTAGACGAAGGAACTGTTTGTCTTTTTCCTTTTTCTTGATATCTTTTTAGAGAGTCGCTCAACTTTCTCTAATTGTCTTTTCTCTTCGAACTCATCAAATGCGGCCCACATTTCTTTCTTCATGGAGCCATATTCCAATTGGTTCAACATTCGATTGACGTTTAGGGATCAATATATTGAACTACTGATAATTGCCGACCGAGTATGACTTGCTTCGTTGTTTTCACCAGGGGAGAAATTAGTTTTCTTTTCATTAAACGAGCTACCCGTGACTCTTGTTGAGATGCCCTAATCATCACATACACCCATCAAATAATGGAGTATCTAGTCTTTTATCTTGTTTTCCAAGTTGGTTAAATGAAACTTTTGAATCGTACCAAAGAGCACATATCCATCTGGCGAGAATATGTGCGAAAACAATTCATGCGACTAAGGGATGCTTCGTCTGCATAGATAAATCACTAGGTTATCAGTATATCAATCGATTTTGGCTTGACTTGGGTTGGGATAATGCCATAAAAGTTGAAAATCTAACCTCGTTAGATATTGACAGTCAAAGGCTGTAGCGGAACTGGTCCTGATAGAAAATTAGATCATCACCGAAGTAGTTAGTAGACCGGATCTCCGCATCCACTTGCTCTAAGTCTAGTTGGAAGAAGGGGAGTTGCATTTTACATGGGGGTTGAGAGAGAGCCTCTGGGGCACTTAACACATGCCAAAGGTCCTCTATTTATGGATGAGGGAAATAGAAAAAATAATATCACAACAGTGCCCTTGATTGAAGGAGGGCAGTACAAGGTATTTTGGTACTTTTGTATTCTGAAGCATTGGAGTATGTCGACGTTGGGTGGCTGACTACTGGGGGTGGTCGACCAAGGCGGCCGATTAGAGCTAGGTGGTCGACTTGATGAGGCCGACCTGAGGAGCCGGTGGTTGACTCGTGGGGATCGGCTAGCTGGTGCATAGTGGCCGACCAAGGCGGCCGACTAGCTAGCTGGAGTAGGGTGGCTGACTTGAGGAGTCGGTGGTTGAGTTGAGGGGGCCGGCTAGTTGGAGCAGAGTGCTGATCCAAGGAGTTGGCCAGTTGGAGCAGGTTGACAGACCTAAGGAGGCCGTCCAGAAGAGTTGGTTGCTGATCCGAGAGGGTCGGCCAGCTGGAGCAGGTTGGCCTACCCGAGGAGCTGGTGGCCGAACAACTGGAGGTGGTCGGCGAAAAGAGGGAATCCCAGCTTGCGTGATTCAGGCGATGGATTATCTTGTTTTGGTGAGGTGCCATTTTCTGGCTATGGATAATGCCCTCAAGTTTTTTATTTCTTGGAGATGAAGTTACGATATGAATGAAACTCATTAGTATAGAAAATACTATTTTATAAGCATCTAGTTGGACTTAGTTATATATCAGTCCTTTCATGGCCTTTGATAAATAGATTTTTTAGAAAATTTTTGGTTAAGTTTTTGTATTTTTAGATTTGATATTCCGTGGATCTATTTTTGAGAAGATTATTTGTTTACTCATCCTAGAGGAAAGGCTTTGTTTAGTCATCCAAGAAGAGAGGCTTTGTTGGCTCATCGCAGAGGAGAGGCCTTGTTGGCTCGTTGCGGAGGAGAGGCCTTCTCCCGGAGGAGATCTCGAAGTAGAGGCATTATAGGCTCGTCCCGGAGGAGAGGCTTTATAGGCTCGTCCCAGAGGAGAAACTTGTTGCTTCGTCCCGAAGGTGAGACTTTATTTGCTCATCTCGGAGGAGAGATTTTTTTGGCTTGTACCGGAGGAGAGACTTTGTTGGCTCGCTCGTCCCAAAGGAGAGGTTTAAATGACAGAGAGGGTTTCTTTTGTGTGGTCATCCCAAAGGAGAGACTTAAATGAGGGGATGGAATATATTTGTCTTTTTTTTCCTTATCTTTCTCTTTTTTATTTCTTTCTTCATTTATTATCTTTCTCTTTTTTATTTCTTTCTTCATTTAAGAATAAACAGGGTAGAGAAAATATACTATCTTTGTGTTCCTCCATAAAAGATCCTCTTCCTCTTCGAAAGTGAGAGTAGTTCTTCCTCCTTTTTTTTTGGCTGTAAGTCTTGTTAATTACCTTCTTGTCGTGCCCCGTCATCTTTATGACTTGTCATCTTTTATATCCTATTGTCTTTTATATCTTGTTACTTATTTTTTGTCTGCTTCCTCTTATTTTCTTTTGGATTTAGAAAAAGCTTACGATAAGGTTCCAAGAGATATCCTTTGGAGAGTTCTCGAGAAGAAATGTGTTGATATGACTTATATTCAAGTAATTAAAGATATGTATACTAGAGCTGTTACTTGTGTTCAAACTGAAGGAGGATTGACAAAATATTTTCCTATTTCTGTTGGATTACATCAGGGATCGACTTTAAGCCCATATCTTTTTGCTTTAATTATGGATGGTCTTACTGGACATCTACAAGAGGATGTACCTTGGTGTATGCTTTTTGCTGATGATATTCTTCTCGTGGATAAAACGAGAGAAAAAGCCCAGGAAAAACTTGAATTATGGAGGTCTACATTGGA
>NW_018164683.1:243482-257181 GCF_001263595.1 Phalaenopsis equestris
ATGATTAGGTGGATGAGTGGCTTTACACTTAGAGACAAAATGCAAAATGAATATATTCGTGATAGGGTTGGTGTAGCTCCTGTGATAGACAAAATTAGAGAAAGTCGTCTTAGATGGTTTGGTCATATTAAACGTCGACCATTAGATGATCCGATTAGGAGAGTAGATGTTTTAAATTCGACTTGTGTTAAGAAAGGTAGAGGTAGACCTAGGAAGTCTTGGGCTTATTGTATTAAAAATGATCTTAATTTACTAGAACTAAATGAAAATATGACACTAAATAGGACGCAATGGAGAAAAAGGATTCATGTAGCCGACCCCACGTAGTGGGATTAAGGCTTTGTTGTTGTTGATGTTGTTGTTGTTGTTCCTCTTATTTTCTTCTTATTCTTTATCTTCTTTTTCTTTCAATGGTTTGGGTTTCTCCAACTAAGAAGGCTTATCTTCTTGTTGGCATGCTCACTGCACCTTTTAGGGTGTTGAACCCAGATCTGTCATTTGGCTCGTGCCCAAGTAATAGAGCGTGCAATCGAAGGAAAGGAGAAAGAGATTGAGATAAGAGAGAGAGTTGCCTCGTGGGGGCAAAGAGGGGTCTTCCCTGTCTCTTTGGCCCCTTTTATTTCACACAACTAGAAGGTTACAAATGGGAAGAAAGGAGGAGTTACCTATTACATTGGGGTTGAAAGAGAGAGCCTCCGGGGCCCTTTACACATGCCAATGGTCCTCTATTTATAGAAGAGGACAATTTGAAAAACTAATATGACAACAATGTTCTTGCTTGAAGGAGGACAGTACAGGTTATTTTGATCCTTTGGTCATTCTAGAGTGTTGGAGTACATCGACGTTGGGTGGCCGACTACTTGGGGTGGTCGGCCAAGGCGACCGACTCGAGGAGGCCGATTTGAAAGGCTGGTGGCCGACCCGAGGAGGCCGACTAGAGAAGCCTGTGGCCTACCTCAGAGAGCTGACAAGCTTGAGTTAGGTGGTCGACCTGAGGAGGCTGACCCGAGGAGCTAGTGGCCGACCCGAGGGGGAAGGCCAGCTGGAGCAGGGTGGTCGACTTGAGGAGCTGGTAGCCAACCTGAGGTGCAGGCTAGCTAGAGCAGGAGCTGGTAGCCGACTTGAGGTGCGGGCCAGCTGGAGTAGGGTGGCCGACCCAAGGAGAAGCTGGTGGCCGACTTGAGGTGCAGAACAACTAGAGCAGGGTGGCCGACCTGATGAGTTGGCTGCTGCCCGAGGGGACCGGCTTGCTGGAGCAAGGTGGCCGGCCCAAGGAGGCTAACTAATTGGGGGTGGCCGACCAAAAGGGGGAATCTCTGCTAAGCGACTCCGATGACGGCTTATCCCGATTCGACAAGGTGGCATTTTTTGGCTATGCAGTGTGTAAATGCCACTAAAATTGTTACAAATCCCTCATCATGTTAGATATATAAATATATAAGTATGGGTGGTATGTATGTAAATGTCCATAAAAATTTTGGTTCCGCCCCCGTGGACAATGTAAATACATATGGGTGGTATGTATGTAAATGACCCTAAAAATTTTCTACTTTTTTCCATGCCTTGTTGCCCAATTGCCTATCCCGCGGTTTCGCTTCTGCCTAACTTTCAGTTTTTCCCCTCCCCCGTTTTTCATTTAATCCCACATCAACAAATATTCTTTTTTTAGTGGGGTTTTTAAACATTAAAATGACTTGAAAAAGTGCATCCACGCGTGAAAGCAGACTATTGATTTGATCAAACTGAACACAAGCTAATTTCGAACCTATCAAGCAGAACAAAGACATCTTATTCACAAGCTATTTTGAACACGAGCCTATTTCAATTCAAAAATAATTGAATGAATCGAATACGAACAAACTTTAAGCTTTCTCAAATTTGGCTCGTTTACACCCCTACTAATAAATCATTTTTAAACTCGTGATATTTAAACTTCTTGAGATCTTTATGAAGTCCTTTTTGTTTTCTTTTGTTGATCAATTTGACTCCCACAACATGACAAATTTCTCACATTTGCATTAAAAATTATAGATTTGTAAATTTTCTATAGATTTATATAAAAATATTTTATACATATTTTTTAAATTAAATTTATTTAATAATTTTCGAAAAAGATAAACTAATGAAGAGAACGCTCCAAAAAGGAAACAATATTTTTTCTATGGCTTTTGTCATATAGGTTAAGCAGAAATGCCAATATCAATTATAAAGAGTGACTTAGATGCATGATTGAATTAATACTCCACTAGATGCTCTATGAGACATATCTCATTCAATAAAATTTGTTATTAGCCCCTACATCATGAGATTTCTTACTTATCTAAATAACTAGCTATATACTAAGGTTCCACTAGTGAAATTACTTGTTATTCTTGGGTTCAATGATATGTGTGGGTTTACCCAATCTTGCTATAGTGTGTGGGAGGAATTTGCTCAAGAAGCAAACTTGAAAGCATCGACTCTAGCGAATACTGCATGAAATAAATGTTTTTTTGCTCCAACGATGGAGAGTCTTCAATCTCTCCATCTCAGACTTTCAATTCATATCTGTTTGGTTTTTTAAATTTTATTCTTCGTGATTTTGTAATGTAATGAATGTATGATTTCAATAGATTTCTTGTTTTGCAAATATGTTGTTTCATGTTAAGGCATTATAAATTTTCATGTTCATTATATATATATGGTTGTTGCTAAATGTTACCAAATTTTCGCTTTCTAAATCAGCCAAAAATTTCAGGATTTTCAAGCGCCAGTGTTTGCAAGAGAAAGGGCCGAACCAAAGAATGTTGCTTCCATCATATTGGGAGGCGGAACTGGAGCAGAGCTCTTTCCCCTTACCAGCACAAGAGCTACAGCAGCTGTAAGAAATTGTTTCATTTGTCCTAGGATGCAATTTTTTTATTTTTTATTTTTTGGGTGATTGTAGTATCTTAAGAGAGCCTTGAGAAAGAATAAATACATAAAGATATGCTTATATGTCGGTTTTTTTTTTTTTTTTTTTTTTTTTCACGAGCATTTCTATCAAATAAATGACTTATCTTTCCGTTGGAGGGTATTGCACAAATTTCACCATTAATGCTATAAAGCAGAAGTAGCTGTATAAAATGGCGTTCTCATGAATCATTCTTTAATTTTACCTACAAAAAAGCTTCTACTAAAAACTGATATTAGATTTTATTGATTTGTTCAAGCTGCATACAATTATAATTATTTTTGTAAAAAAGTAACTTTCTTCTCGGAGTTGACCTTTGTGTTCTTCATTAGAAATAAATCACAGAATAACAGCTATGAGAATGCAGTAAATGCTCTTGCATATTTTTTTTCATCCAAATAGGTAGAATAAAGTGTTTAACTGCAAACTTCTACAATTTTACCCCAATACCATACCACATTCCTTAACAAAAATACCCCGCGCATTACGGTTGTTCATCATAATAAATTCCACATACTATTCTATGATTCTTTTGACACGTTGTGCTAAAATGTTTAAGTAATTTCCTATTAAAATTTGACATAATCAAAAACTTAAAATCCTTAAAATGCATATGAAATGGTTTTCTTTTTGCCGCTCAGGTCCCCGTTGGAGGATGCTACAGACTTATTGATATTCCAATGAGCAACTGTATAAACAGTGGCATAAACAAGATCTTCATTATGACCCAGTTTAACTCTGCTTCTCTTAATCGACATATTGCTCGTACTTACAATTTCAGCAACGGAATCAACTTCGGAGATGGATTTGTTGAGGTATGATTTTCATTTACTTGCCAATGATTCACTGCTTGTTCCATTCTCTCCCAAATTATTCAATAATTCAAGTTGCACCCTTTAGTGCACTGGTAAAATATTGATCAAGGACAGTGAATTTCAATGATTTTATAAGTTTGATGAAAAATAAATTCTTTCTTTAAGAATTTAAATTTAATGATCTTAATCAAACAAACTTATTTATTTTGGGTATTTTTTTAATGGAAATAGTGAGCATTAATATTTGGTTTCCAAATTAAATTTAGGACACTAAATAAATATTCAGTTTGAATTTTTTTTAAATACCCATGAGTTTTGATAACTTTTCTTGAGAATTGATTATAAATCTCTTCCTGATTAACACACTACAATTTTATTTTTGCTAATACGGTTTTTTTTTTTTTTTTGTGTCCTAATAAACAGGTTCTAGCAGCTACACAATCACCTGGAGAAGCTGGAATGAACTGGTTCCAAGGAACAGCTGATGCCGTGAGACAATTTAGCTGGGTCTTTGAGGTTATTTCTGTTTAAACAAATGAAAATTCTGTGAATTTTGGTGTTTCATTTATTCAAAACAAGAGATAATTGATCATCTGCTTATTTTGTTATTTGTATTTGAACGTATACGCAGGATAACAGGAATAAGAACATTGAGCACATTATTATTTTGTCTGGTGATCACCTCTATCGCATGGACTACATGGACTTTGTGCAGGTTTAGTCCGTAGTTCATTCATCATTTAATGCACCAATTGCATATTTTCAATATCGGTTGTGTACCTTAGCACAATATTGCATGATATTGGCTGCAGAAGCATATTGATGCAGGAGCTGATATCACTGTTTCTTGTGTTCCTGTGGATGAAAGGTTTGTCTAATTTTATATAGCTGTTTTAATGTCCTTTAAGTCCATGGAAATTCGCATTTTAAGGTTTATCCTGTTTATACAACGCTTATTTTAGGATGCAAAGTTTGTCATCCTTGTGGGGAACCCATTTGAAGTTGGCCGTTGTTCTATTTATGTCTAATTGGATTTGTGCTCCTTTCAAATCATGAAATATTTGTGATTAATTTTTTTCCTTACAAAAATTTTTTATAATGAGTTTTTGTTATTTACATATATTTTTTGTATTATGTAAGTCTGGAATTTGTACAAAATAAATTTGCTCTTATTTTGGTTTGAAGCAATTTTTATAATTTTCCATGAAATTAAACAAATAATAGCTTTTCAACATTTATTCTTAGCTCATGCTTAACTAACAAATAACCAGAGTTTTGTCAACCAAAGCTTGGTAATCTAATTTTTCATCTCTCATTTTCAAGTGTTATAGATAATTTCTAATGCATAGAACTTAGTATGAATGTTATGCTGAGTTATAGATCAACGAAGTTGGCTAACCTTTTCCAAATTCATGGTTTAACAATTTTAATCAATTTATTTTATTTTCCATTTTCTATTTTGCCTTTTTTTTTCTAATTTAAATGCTACAATATACTCTAACATCACTTTCTCTTATACTTGAAAGCCGGGCATCTGACTATGGCTTAATTAAGCTCGATAAAATGGGTCACATCGTCCAGTTCTCTGAGAAACCTAAGGGCGCAGACTTAGAGTGTATGGTAAGAACCTGTTCGTATCATATCATTTTTGCTAGCTTAGTCTAAATTCAATATTTCAACATCTTGCACCATATGAAAAAAATCTCTAATGAAAATCTAATGGGTGGTAGCAGAAAGCTGACACAACAGTTTTCAGGCTCTCTCAAAAAGAAGCCATGAAATACCCTTATATTGCTTCGATGGGTATCTATGTTTTCCGAAGAGATGTTCTCTTCAAGCTACTCAAGTATGTTTAACATTTGAAGGTTAATAAATTTCTTAGGAACTCTATTGAGTTAAAGAAAGTTCCTCATATATGGATTTCCTTAATGATTGTTTCAGATGGAGGTTTCCAAAATCAAATGATTTTGGTTCCGAGATTCTTCCTTCAGCTTTACTAGAGCATAATGTTCAGGTGAGAATTATTTCAACTCTCATTTTTCCATCTGCTTCTTAGTGTATGACAATGTGTCCATTTATCTATAAGTCAATATACCGAATATGGATGGAAGAGTTTCTTTCATTTCCCAATCTCTTGAAACTCTATGAAAATTGCTAGTCTCTAAAGGGAAAAAGCTGCAATTGGTGTAACCTGCAATGAAGCTAGAATGTCTAAATTAAAGTATAATCACACTCGAGAGTGGTGTGAGATAATAATGTGGAAATGAAAAATGAAAGTAAGAAAGAGGAGTATTTTATGCAAAAACAATGCGGAAACAAAGAAATTCACACCACAACAATCAATCACAAACGATATACGTGGTTCGATGTTGAGTTGATTCGCCTTCGTCCATTGGGAGGGAGATTTTACTAGCACTGAATGGGGAGAAAAAAAATGGTTTGGGGTTACAACTTTTGCACTTCTGATCATACCTTTCTCATGAACCCTAAGTCCCTTTTATAAAAGAGGATTAGGAAACACAAGTAAATAAAATCAAAAAACTAAATTATTCTTAATTATGAATAGTCATAAATACAACAATCTCCAACTCATCTCTTACTTCCATATACGTGAGAGATGATCAAATAAGCTTTAAACTGTAATTCAACTGCACCAAGATGATTGCCTACAACCAGCCTTCTCGAAAAGATCAAGCCTCACGTAGTTCTTTAAAATGCCCAACTAGACAATCAGTCATGAGCTCAGATGTTCACCAAACTCCTGCAGCAGGTGAACTTCTAGACTGATATCAGCTTGAGCTTGTTCGTTTTATTCTCCTTCATATATATCTTTTTCAATAGAATCTTGTCATCATCAATCAAGTTCCGAACACAATTGTACCTCACATCGATTTGCTTGTTACGAGTATGATAAATTGGATTTGTGGCTAAGAATATTGCATTTCGACTATTACAAAACACCATCAGAGACTCGTGTTCAACTCTCAAGTCATTAAATAAGCCATGCATTCATATTGTTTCCTTCATTGCCTCTGTGACTGTCATATACTCAGCCTCCGTAGTAGACAAAACAACAGCAAACTAAAGAATCGATCTCCAACTGACTAGGCCTTCTGTCAATCTGAATAAATAGTCAGTAGTAGATCTTCATCTATCATATCACTTGCATAGTTTGAGTCAGTGTAGCATATACACAAATCTATAATAGATGACTATTTCTCAAATACCAAGCCAACATCAACTATACCTTTCAGATACCCCTTAGAATACTCTTCATGGTCTATCAATATTTCTTTCTTGGATCATTTATGAACCTGTTCACAACACCATCTGCTTGTGCAATATCTCGTTTAGAACAAACCATAATATATATCAGACTACCCACTATACTAGCTTAAAGAATCGTTTACATATATTTTCTTTTATGATCTTTTTTAGGATTTTGATCTTAACTCAACTAAAATGAGATGCAAGTGGTAGACTCACTGCCTTGCTCGTGTCATCAATCCCAATTTTCTTTAGCACTTTCCGAACATAAGCTCATTACGAAAGCCAAACATTTCCAACTGTCTTGTCCCTGAGAATCTCAATGTTAAGAATTTTGCGAGTTTCACCCAACTATTTTATTTCAAAATGTTTGGACGGTTGATTCTTTATCCTATCAATCTCAATCTGAATAGCATATGTAATTAAGATATTATTAATATATAGAAGCAAGTAAATGAACTAATTGTTGACCAACTTCTTGATATTTGCATAATGATCATACTGGCTCCCGTGGATTCCTACCCTCATAAACTGATCAAATTTGTTTATACCACTATTATGGTGACTGCTTCAATTAATACAAAGACTTGTCCAGTTTGCAAACTAAGCCTTTTAGTGCTCCATATCCAGTTGGCTGCAACATATAAATCTCCTTTGGTAATTCTCTTTTTAGGAATGCACTCTTCACATCGAGCTGTCCTAAGATTGGACTGTACTTTGCTACAAGTGTTAAGAGATCACTGATTGAGGGATGCATGACCACTGAGGAGAACACCTCATTATAATCAATCTCTTCTCATTGCACAAAGTTTTTTGACACTAATCTTGTCATGTACTACACATTAGCTCCATGAGATCCTTCCCCATACACCCATTTGCACCCGATTGCTTTCATTCCTGGAGGAAGCTTTACAAACCTGCAAGTTTCATTCTTTTAAAAAGACTTTTTCTCTTCATCCATTGCCTCTTTCCAAAAATCACAGTGTGAGCTCTCCATCATTTATTTGTAATGATAAGGAATTTCCATCTTTGTAGCTGAAAGTGTAAATGCAATATGATCTCTCAAACAAGCTAGTTTTGGGACATTCTGATACTTGGTCTTACTCCTAGTAATAGATTTTTGAGGAGTCTCATCTTCAACATCTTCTTCCACCTTCTTTTGAGCACTATTAATAGATACCTCCTGAGCTGCAACTTGATCAGGTATCTGAGTCGGAGTGAGCGAACTCTGTGAAACAAATGGGGTTGCGTCAAACTCCAACTTCTGCTATATATAGGTAATCCTAGTAGAATTCTCTATCTACTTTGAGTCCCGATTTTACAACAAGCTTACCTCATCGAATGTAACATCCCTGCTAATAAAAACCTTTCTTTCTGACTGATCATACAACATGAAGCCCTTGTCACCATGCTTAAAGCCAATGAAGATTGTATTCTTTGTTTGTGGTTCTACTTTATTATTCTGCACATGCTAGTAAGCTGGACACCCAAACACTCTTATGTGTTCATAATCTTTAGCAGGATGTCCTGACCAAATTTCGTTTAAGGTCTTCTTCCTAATGGCTACCTTGTTTTGCTATGGTGTCTCTCAAACAGTGAAGTGATGTTCTATCCCAACTCTCTAACTCTATTGTAAGTATGCATCCGAAGTGTATTCGCCTCTGTTGTCTGATCTGATACACCATATCTTTTTACTAGTCTGAGTCTCAATCCACTTCTTTCAAGCAATGAAAATCTTCGGCACCTCACTTTTGCGCTTTATTGTGTACAACCAAACATATCTGGAGTAATCATCAATAAAAGAGAAAGTATATATGCTTGCTAAATGATATTATCTTCGTTGAACCCTAAACATCTGTGTGAACATATTCAAAAATACCTTTTTTTATTGTGAATGACATTAACAAAAGATACACATATCTTCTTGTCAAATACACAATGTTCATAGAAATCAAGCTTGTTGACGCTCGCTCCTTTGATCAGTTTTTATTTTATGAAAGATTGAAGTGAAGCCTCTCTACTATAAGCTAGTCGTAAATGCCACAACATAGTAACGTCAAAAGAATCAACAACAACATCAACCATTCTAGTCACTGTACTACTCTAAAGATAGTAAAGATTGTGAATGAGAACTCCCTTGATAAAATCTATTGTCCCACTATATATCCTCAGAAATCATGCATCAATAAATACCTTGTAGCAATTAGACGCTAAAGCCCCAACTGATAATAAATTTTTCTTGTTATCTGGAATATGCTTAGCATCGGTCAGCTCCCTTACAGTATTATCATGCATCTTAATCAAGATACTCCCTACATCGATGGTACGACAAGCTTGATTAAGATGCATGTTCGTTGTACGTTGGTCATATTCACTGCACCGCTATCCAGCTCCTTGTACGTACAGAAACACCCTCAATGAGGACAAATGTGATAGGTAGCACCTGTGTCCAGAATCTAGCATGAATTATCTATAAATAAACTGTGAGAAACTACAGATAATGATATATCTGAATCTACCTCTTCACATCTTTTCATAATAGTATTAACTTTCGCCTCAGATACAACTTTCTTTCCAATCTTATTCAGCTTCAGACTGTGTTTCTTCCAATGATCAGTCTCTAAATAGAAAACACACTGATTTTTCCCAAGACTACGCCCATGAGACTTGCTCCGCTTTTGGGCAGTGTCATCGATGTCACATTTCTTTGTGTAATTCCTCTTCTTCTCAGATTTGCCACATTTGAATGTAAGTGTCTCACCTGACTCCATCTTTGCGGAGTCATTGTCTCTTCGACGGAACTCATGATTTAACAGCGTTGTAGTCACTATGCTATGATTCAAGACCTCATTCCCATGAATGGGTGTCATCGTGAAGTTTTTGTATTCATCTGGGAGTGAATTCAATATGAGTGTCTTCTTTTTATCTTCAATATCCTCATCCAAATTTAACAAATCTGCTAACAACTTTGTGAAGTAATTCAAGTGCTCATCATTAGAACGCCCAATCTCATTTAAAATCTATAGAGTCGATGTTTCATATGAACACGATTTTTCACACTCTTTGTGAGATATTTGTTCTTTAACATTCTCCATAATTTCCTTGCATAAGTCATTATCATCACCCCATATTTGATCTCTTGGGTCAATCAATTTTTGATCAAGTCACAAGCACTTTGATTTTTCTTCAATCAATCTTTCTCTGACATCTGATCAGGATATTTCTCACTATCCAAAATTTCTTTCAGATTCAAAGAACACAGTATATCCATCATCTCACATTGCCACATGTTAAAGTTTTGTTTTGCCGTCGAATTTCATCACATCAATTTTGGTGAGATACGTTACCACATAATAAATCAAATTGTTCACCGTCAAAGCAGACATTGAAAAACCTGACATCGTATTATTATTCATTGCTCTCACTGTCTGAAAAAATATTTCTTTAGCAGGATAAAATATTTACTGGGATATTCTTTCCCATATTTTGGGAACCTGAAAAGAAAACAAAAAACAAACAAAAAAGTTCACTTGAGAAAAGAAAGTGAAAATAAAGTTTTCTTTTATTCTTGTTTCCTCTTTATTCTGAAAATTTTTTTATTCTCTATTATTTTTCTCCTGAAATTTCCTTAAAAAAAATTCGACGAGATTTCCTTGATTCCCAAAATTTCCTCCCTTGAAGAAAACTTTCTTTTTTTCTTCTTTCTGCCTTTACTTAAAATTCCACTGTTGAGATGGTTGCACTTTTTTTCTTTTCTAAAGTTCTTTTTAAAAAAATTTTTTTCCCCCTTTTTCAAAACTGAATTTTCCTTTTAAAAAATTCCTTTTCTTTTTCTTTCAAACTTCCTTTCCAGAATCTTTTTGTTCCATGCAAAGCTATCTCCTGGCCGCGCTTGTTCCGAACGAACTTCCACCAAAATTTGCTAGGGACTGCTGCCTGCCGCTAGTACGCTGCTAAAGCAGCCACCAAAACAAAGACTCATCGGCCGTTTTTCTTGAGCCGCACCCCTGCCTGCTTACCAGATCTACACGTCCAAGTCGCCGGCCTGTTAATTGTCTGCCATGGAACCTCCGAATCTACCGACAAAACACGTCGGACTATTTGCTATAAAAACTTCTGGCAACGCTCGCTAGATTTGTTGTTGTCGAAGCCGAACCATACTCCGATCATAAACCTAAAGTTTCGATATCAATTGTTATGCGAAAATAATGCGGAAATGAAGAAATTCACACAACAACAATCAAACAAAATCGATTTACGTGGTTAGGCGTCGGGTTGATTGGTCTATCGGCTATGGAGAGGGAGATTTCACTTGCGCCAGATCGGGAGAAATAAAAATGACTGGATATTACAACTCTGCACTTCTAACCATATCTCTGTCATGAACCGTAAGTCCCTTTTATAGAGGAGAATTATGTCATACAAGTAAATAAAACCAAAAGATCAAATTACCTCTAATTAAAAAAAGTCATAAATAAAACAGAGAAAAATGGTGGGAGCAAACCACACTAAAAACATCATGTTTTGTAATCGGTTCCGAATTCAGCATTCAAGCCCCTTCTTAGGGATTTCGTTAGTCGCCTTCACCAATCATGAAAGAACTAGGTAATTCTTCTCTTCCATCAATAGAGGCAGTAACAATCTTTTTCTAAGCTTCAGGATAACACTTAACACACGGTATTTTTGGTTGTTTCAAGAACCCTCAAAAACTTTTAAATTGTATCATCTACAACCCGACGAGATTATAATAACACAAGCCAGAATACTAGCAAATATATCAATAATCAAATAATGAACAAAAAGGTAGTAGATGTGTTGACGACATATGGTTACTCTACTGATTAAAACGACATGACGGTGTCAACAACTCTTAGTACATTTTATCACCTATTTGTTCAGAGAGTTCCACTTAATCCCTCATTTTTTGGTTAGTTTTTTAGCCCACACAGTGTACTGTACAATGTTTTAATTTTAAGTTTTATCATCAAGTTGATTAGATCTTGAATGATCATTTATTTTCAGGCATATATGTTTAATGATTACTGGGAGGATATTGGAAAGTTGAAGTCCTTTTTTGATGCAAATTTGGCCCTCACCGAGCAGGTTCATTTAGTTTTTCGAGTATTTTATTATGAATTACGTTTCATGCAGTGAAATATTTTAAATTTAGAGTATTTTATTTAGACAAACTTGTGCATGTTACATTTGTGTAAATCTTTATTCATTCTTCACTACTGTACCTGCAGCCTCCAAAATTCCACTTTTATGATCCAAAAACACCCTTCTATACATCACCACGATTTTTACCTCCGACTAAAGTGGATAAGAGCAGGGTATGCTTTCTTGTTTCTCTAATGAACGTTATTTATTTGTTTTTGCGTTTTTGTTAGCTCACTTCATTAATTGAATCTGCAGATTGTTGATGCAATTGTATCACATGGCTGCTTTCTGCGTGAATGCAGTGTTCAGCATTCTATAGTAGGCGTTCGTTCGAGACTGGATTATGGTGTAGAACTGAAGGTAGTATCCTATGATATTTTGCATTCTTCTTCATGTTTCATGTTACGATTGCAAAACTTAGCTTGCATATATCATAGGTGTTTTCTTAAGCACTGGAAGTACTCATTGACTTTGTATGGATCAATTTGCTATGAATTCTGTTCATCATTTTCCTTCCTGTGTAACAGCCCAAACTCTCACCTCTCGAGATGTTGCCCGCTTTGGCCTAGTAGCCTAACGGTTTTGTCCCGTCGGGGTAATTGCTTAGGAAGTCCCCCATCTCAAAAGTGCTCTCGGACAAGCACGCTTAAATTTGGAGTTTCGAATGAAATTCCAACCATTACACCAAAATGCGCCTCAATGTTTAAGAATTCTTATTTCTCGATAGTTCCCATTTAGTCAATATATGTGCAAGATTCTGAGCTGTGTATATCTACTCCAAGAATAACTACTCATCTTCTAGGAGAGAGTGAATAAGGTGATACCTTAATTAAATATGCTTTGTCCTGGCATAAAAAACAATATTCTTAACAAGCTGGATATCACTCATACTGTCACTTTGAAGCTTTTCATTCCTGTACTCCTTGCCCAATTATTCCATAAAGCTTTGTAGTCAAATCATCTCCTTAGCCAAACTAATAGCAATGTATTTGGCTTTCGTAGTTGAAAATGCAACAATATTTTGCAGCCTGAAAACCTAACACACAATTGTGTTCCCCACAGTGAAGTTGTACTCTGTTGTACTTCTACCATCCAAATCTCCTACCAGATCTGAATCTACAAATCCATTTAGAATGATCACTGCACTTTGTCGGCACAAAAAAGAGAAAGAAAAAAATTGTTTGGGGGGTTGCCCGTAAGA
This sequence comes from Phalaenopsis equestris, assembly GCF_001263595.1. NCBI lineage: Eukaryota > Viridiplantae > Streptophyta > Magnoliopsida > Asparagales > Orchidaceae > Phalaenopsis > Phalaenopsis equestris. Next base: position 256,858 of record NW_018164683.1, read on the forward strand.
AGCTGTCGGCAGCCGAAATCGAAATCCCGTCGCCCGCTTCGGAAGGACTTTTTAATTTACGTATATATATATATATATAATTTTAGAAAAATATGAAATTAAACTGACCTCATATTTTTCACAGTTTAAATGAAAGAGCGCTCTACCTCAAATCCTATATCTACCCCGAGGGATAAACACAAGATTTGAGGATGAAGCTCGATCAAATAAACTAAGAAAGATATGACGTCCGTTTGGGTCTGCGAAACCATTTTATTTGCCGACAAGTTCCCCTATTTAATACAAATAATTAAATAGGGTTTATTTTAAGCTGGGTTCGGAAAA